>NC_091474.1:90495891-90858891 GCF_036971445.1 Narcine bancroftii
TGAGACAGGGGAGAGGGAGACAGGGAGAGGAGACAGGGGAGAGGGAGACAGGGGAGAGGGAGACAGGGGAGAGGGAGACAGGGGAGAGGGAGACAGGGGAGAGGGAGACAGGGGAGAGGGAGACAGGGGAGAGGGAGACAGGGGAGAGGGAGACAGGGAGAGGGAGACAGGGGAGAGGGAGACAGGGGAGAGGGAGACAGGGAGAGGGAGACAGGGGAGAGGGAGACAGGGAGAGGGAGACAGGGGAGAGGGAGACAGGGGAGAGGGAGACAGGGGAGAGGGAGACAGGGAGAGGGAGACAGGGGAGAGGGAGACAGGGGAGAGGGAGACAGGGGAGAGGGAGACAGGGGAGAGGGAGACAGGGGAGAGGGAGACAGGGGAGAGGGAGACAGGGGAGAGGGAGACAGGGGAGAGGGAGACAGGGAGAGGGAGACAGGTGAGAGGGAGACAGGGGAGAGGGAGACAGGGGAGAGGGAGACAGGGGAGAGGGAGACAGGGGAGAGGGAGACAGGGGAGAGGGAGACAGGGGAGAGGGAGACAGGGGAGAGGGAGACAGGGGAGAGGGAGACAGGGGAGAGGGAGACAGGGGAGAGGGAGACAGGGGAGAGGGAGACAGGGGAGAGGGAGACAGGGGAGAGGGAGACAGGGGAGAGGGACACAGGGGAGAGGGAGACAGGGGAGAGGGAGACAGGGGAGAGGGAGACAGGGGAGAGGGAGACAGGGGAGAGGGAGACAGGGGAGAGGGAGACAGGGGAGAGGGAGACAGGGGAGAGGGAGACAGGGGAGAGGGAGACAGGGGAGAGGGAGACAGGGGAGAGGGAGACAGGGGAGAGGGAGACAGGGGAGAGGGAGACAGGGGAGAGGGAGACAGGGGAGAAGGAGACAGGGGAGAAGGAGACAGGGGAGAGGGAGAGAGGAAGAGGGAGCCTGGGGAAAAGAGAAGCAGGGGTTTAACAGAATCCAGAGAAGTTGATCCATGCAGTTAGAGGGTGACCAGACGGAAGATTTGCGGATGGTCTCAGTTCGGTAGTGCAGGAGACCATAGATAGACATCTCAGCAAGGGAATGGGACAAGGAATTTAAATGGCTGGCCACTGGGAGATTCACACTATTGCAGCGGACACAATTATTGCAGCTTATAGCCACAGTTTAAGAACACGCACGTGTCTGTCAGCTCCACCCAAACAATAAATCAGGTTCAAAGATAACAAGATATCGAAAAGAACAAGATGTACCACCCAACTCACATGCTGGATTTTCAGATAAATGGCCAAATGACAGATAATTCAAACAGTTCACGTGTCTGTATCAATCTGGTTCATTCTGGTTAATGGTGAAAAATACCTTAGCAAAAGGAATGATCTGGTGGTGAGGTGATGAGGTTCATAAGGCTTGTATAGGTAAGGTTCCTGGTACTGCAATGCAAAAGTATTTCGTGGTAATGAGATACCCTAAAGCAGGAATCGACTGTGTGGTCCAACAGAACCTGAAGGCAAACTTTGCGAGATTACTTCAAGAAAGTAGCAAGAGAAATAAGGCAGCATAAAGGTTGCAGGTGGCCGCTGACTGCTGGAGACAAGAAATTAGAATTTTTGGTGTGGGGGGGGTGAGAAATTGCCACCTTTTAATCATAGGTAGCTTTTTTTTTACAAGGAGCAAGGGATTTAGCCAGAAGCCAAGGGTGTTGCACTCATTAACAAGAACAGAAACGCCGATCATTCTTCCACTCAGCTAATAAGTATTTGATTTACTCGCATACATTGCTGAGGGAAAGAAAGGATTGGAGTGATTTAATAGTGGTGCCTTTTGTGTTGTTTTCTTTTCCTATTGTATGAAATCATTGCTGGGTTTAGTGTTTGCATCTGGAATGTGTCCCTCGATCATATTCAGCCTTTCCAAAAAACCCGCTGCGATTTAAGATTGAACTTAAATTTTAATTTTAATTTTTTTTAATTTAAATTTAGACATGCAGCATGTGTGCATGCACACATTTTGCTACCAGCGCACAAAGGAAATTAACTTGGGAACAAAAGATTAGTTACCAAAAATAATCTTAACTAAATACTTTACTTTGTAGAATGCAATTGTAATATATTAAAAAATGCCAATACAGTTTTAGTGGCCATGAGAGATAGGCTGCGCCAAAATGATCTTGCCTCAATTCCAAGTTTAGATTTGCACAAGCATTCAGTCTGCATATACTTTTGTCACAGGGAAAAAAAAATTGCACAACATAAGATTTTTGTGCAGACTCACTACAAAAAATTTAGAGGAAACTCACACAGACACTGAGAGAACATACAAATTCCTTACAGTCAATGCGGGATTCAAACCCAGATCCCGATCACTGGCACTGTAACAGCATTGTGCTAACTGCTACGCCAACCGTGCCACTTAACTTACGGATGTTGTATTGTGAATGGCATCGACAGAGATAACTTCTCATTAGATGCCTTTGATAAATGAGCGCAGCTGCAATATTCTTCCTACAAAGGATTGGCGTGAATGTGCAGGCAAGTTTTCCACCAGAAAAGGAGGGTGATGGCTTGAAATCTATGACCAGACTGTCGTGACATTATGGAAGCAGGCCCTTCAGCCCATCAAGTTCATTCCAATCTTCAATCTCCCATTTACATTCATCCTACATTAATCCCAATTTTTATCAATTCTCATCAACTCCCTCCCACCACAGATTCTACCACTCACACATGCACTGAGGGAACTGTTCTATGACCAGTTAACATACAGAGAACATAGAAAATTCCAGCACAGTACAGGCCCTTCAGCCCATAATGTTTTGCCAACCACCAAACCTCATTTTTGGAATGTGGGAGGAAAGCAAACTGTGTGAAATTCACTGCAATGTCCAAACTTTGCACAGATAGCACTAGAGGTCAGGACTGAATTTGGTTCCCTTGAGCAGTGAACCAAGGCTTCATTTGTCATAGAGCAGGGAAACTGACCTTTCGGCACAACGAATCCATTCCGACCATCAACCAGAGATTTACTCCAATCTGATTTTATTGTCCTCAGATTCCCATCAACTCACCTCCCACCCACACACTGGAGGCATATTTCAGTGGCCACTTAACCCATCAACCCACATAGATTTGGGTAGTGGGAGTAAACAGTAGTGGGAGGAAACCCACGCAATCACTGGGAGAACAGCCAAACTCCACACAGAGAGCACCGGAGTTCAGGATTAAACCTGGGTCTCTGACAGCCACACCCCTGTGACTCTGCTGAGGGAGGGTAGGCCTTAGGGTTGGTGTCACCCAGTGCGGTACCTCAGGGTGGTTCTCCCCCCCCCCCCCCAACCTGAGTGTACAAGTATACCAAGCGTAGAAGAAACAGGTGCATGCTCCATGCATCTCCTGGGTTGCAATGTTATCAATGACACTGAGCGGGGGCGTGCATTCGAAGGTTCAAAAACTAAATGTGCAGAGTTTTAGCCTTGTAGGTACATTGATACATGCAAGATGGGGTTATGAAAAATGTCTTTGTTGTTAATAAATTTCAGCTGAAACACTGCACAAAAATGTAATAGACAGTCTGTGATGTGCTGTTGTACAGAAAAGCGAACACTAAACTTAAAAGACTGATCAACAGGCTTTATTCCACTTAAAGTCTCTGCTGTAGTTAGCTGTAGCTCTGTGTGACTGACCTCAAGGGGCTGGATGTGGCTTATATCCCAGAGGGTGATTGGCAGCCAGCCGGGTGGGGGCTTGGTCCATTCAGGTCGGCTGATTGACAGCCAGCCAGTTGTTGACTTGTCCTCCAGTGCTCTTCCTGCAGGTACATAGGTTTCCCCCTGCAGTCAGCTAGTGGTGTATCACCACACCGTCATCTTGGTGTCACCTGGTGGGGTCTGCACCCCTCCTTAGTGACGCCAGTGAGCAGCATTAGCAGGATATACAAAAGCTTCCTGCGTTCACTTGCATAGTTGAGGTATCTGAGACAATGAAGCCATCAAGCTGCCAGAGTTCTCCTGCGCTTCCATCAAAACATTCCTCCCTTAATGGATGCCATTTTACAGCCACCTCGAACAGGTTGGGATGAAGGTCCTATTTCTGTGCTGAACGAGTCTGTGATTAAATTCAAACATCTTAAATCATCAGACACTATGCCACAAGAACAGGCCCTTTGGCCCACAATATCTGCTCCAAATTAATCCCACCTGCCTCCAATATCCCGCATTTCTTCACGATCAAGTGGTTCCTCAATGACACCACCATTTTACACAGCTACAACAGGACGTCCCGTCTTTTGTACTGAGCCCTTTATCGTAGCTTGAAGATCTCAAGCCTGAAACATTGGTTAAATTTAAATATACTGCACAGTAACAGGCCATTTTGGCCCATGAGTCCGCGCTGCCCAATTACACCCGATTGACCGACACCACCAACACATTTTGAATGGTGGGAGGAAACTGGGGAAATCCCACACAGGCATGGGGAGAATGAACAAACTCCTTACAGGAAGCACGGGATTCAAACCCAGGTCCTGATCGCTGGGGCTGTAACGGCATGACGCTAACCGCTATGCTAATCGTGATGCCCATGTACCTTTATCTTTGCTATATAAAGTGTGTGACCTGCTGAGTTTCTCCAGCGTTGTGCTTTTATTTCAACCATGGTGTCGACAGACCTTTGTATTTTACAACATTGGTTACAACTGCTTTACCAGAGAGCACAACAAAAATTAATGGCAGCACTCAAAGAAGAATTGGGGTGGAAAATATGAAGATAAATGCGGAGAGAGGAAGAGAGCTGATTGTGTTTCGTGGGATGATACTTTGATGCTCTGATATTCCATAATTCAACAATTCTATTTAAAGCCCTGCCTAGTACAGATTCTGTTTTGGCGCTGAGGTTTACAAGATACTATAATCATTAAAGCCTATTTTTATGAAAAAAATACATACGGAAAGCAGTTTGAACATCACACTCCCCCCCCCCCCCACCCCCACCCCACCCCACCCCAAACCCTGTTTACACTGTTTTAATAGTACAAACTTGATTACAAATGACAAGCTGCTTAAATCAGCCCTCAAGGGATTAGAACCCATAATCATTTCAACAAGGATGTCCTTGTGATTATTTTTATTATAGATTTAGGACAAAATGCAGCACCCTCTTGGTGAAGCAGGAATGGGTGAAATCTAATATCTGAACGAGAAGCAGAATCAGAATTTATTGTCATGAATATTTCACAAAATTCATTGTTCTGTGTCAGAATCACAGCACGAACATTTATGTAAACCACCTGACAAAATTATTTTTAAAATAGTGCTAGAAAACTTCAAAGTGAGGCAGTGCATGGTTCATTGATTATTCAGAAATCTGATGGCCGCGGGGCAGAAGCCGTCCTTGTACAGCTGAGTGTTCATCTTCAGGCTCCTGTACCATTTCCCCGATGGTAGCAGAGTGAAAAGAGTGGGAGTTCTTGAGGATAGTGGCTGCCTTCTTAAGACACCGCCTCTTGTAGATGTCCTCGATGGAGTGGTCTGGCACCTGTGATGTCACAGGCCAAATTAACAAACCTCTGGAGTCTTTTCCTGTCCTGAGCATTGGCGCCTCCGTACCAGACAGTGATGCAATGAACCAGAATGCTCTCCACAGTTAACCTGTAGAGGTTTTCGAAAATCTTCGGTGACATTCCGAATCCCCTCAAACTCCTCAAAAAGTATAGCCGCTGATGAGAGAGCTTCACAATTGCATCAACATGGAGGCTCCAGGACAGATCCTCTGAGATGTTGACACCCAGGAATTTGAAGTTCTCCACTGCTGACCCTTCGATGAGGACTTGCTCATGTCCTCCTGACTAAGTCCACAATCATCTTCTTGGTTTTGCAAACGTTGAGTGCAAGATTGTTGATGCGACTGGTTTCATTTCTGTGGTAAACCATTGTGGTGCCATGATTGGCTGCTTCCTGCTGGACACACCTCCCGAGACTGATCCTCCCCAGAGCCCCTTGCATGTTCCCCTTTCTCTTTGCTTCGATCAGTTGACGAGGTTGATGGTAGTATCACCCTTTTGTGATTATTGATGATTTATCAGTTTCATTTTTAACTTTAATCTCTATTGGATAGGTGTTGTTTACTGGACAACAGCAAATCAGATTTATGCAGCTCCATCAAATAAGGCATGAAGAACATGTGACCCAAAACCACAAGGCGGAATTGAGGCAAACAACCAAAACCTCAGTCAATGAGCTCGGTCTCATCCAACAATAGGGAGGTTTGTTTCTTCTTTATTTTGTTTACCAGATGTGGGCATAATTGGCAAGCCAGCATTGACTGGACTTCCTTAATTGACTCTGAACTGAGGAGCCTGTTACCAGTTGGCCACATCAGTGTGTCTGCAGTCACATACAGGCCAGATTAAGAATCTTGTTCCTTGTGGGAGAGTATCGACACAAACCAGTGGTTTGATGGTCACATTTTTTTTAAAAAGCAAATTTAATTACATGAATATAAATGCCCGTTTCCACAGAGTGATTGTACTTTGTCTTTGCATCAATGTCTTTGGATCACATACAACCCCAAGATTCTTTTTCCTGTGGCAAGTCAGAATTACCACTTATTGGTAAAACTGTACACAACGTACATGTGTAAACAAATAAAGAAATGTAAACAACTGACTATGCAATGCAGAGAGGAGAAAAAAAACAATAAAGTGGAAAAGTAAGAGTGCTTAAATGAGTCCCTGGTTGAGTTTATTGTTGAGAATTTGCCAAGGTTTCTCGTCATACCAATCTTCTGCAAACTCCTGAGGAAGTAGAGGTGCTTGCGTGCTTTCTTCACGATGCTATTAGTGTGTCATTGTTAGTTAATATAATGCCCACAAAAATCAGTGCTTACTGAGCTGTCAAACACCAGCATCATTAATAAAACAGCTTGCCAGTGGCTAGATTTCATTTGGAGTTTGAGATTTTGTTCGTCACCAAAGATTCCTGCAAATTTCTACAGGTGTGCCGTGGAGAGCATTCGGACTGGTTGCATCACTCTCTAGTACGGAGGTGCCCATGCACAGGACAGGAAAAAGGCTACAGAGGGGTTGTTAACTCTGCCAGCACCATCACGGGCAACAGTCTTCACTCCACGGAGAGGCGGTGCCTCAAGAAACCTGCTTCTATCGTCAAGCACCCTCACCACCCAAGCCTTGCCCTCTTCACACTGCCACCTTCAGGAAAGAGGTACAGGGGTCTGAAAGTGAACACCCAATGAAACAAAAACAGCTTCTTCCCCTCCGCCACCAGATTTCTGAATGGACAATGAACCACAGACACCACCTCACTTTCTCTACTTTTGCACTAATTGTTTATTTACAAATTGAAAATTTAGGGAAATGTACTTTATAGCAATTTTTGCTCCTGTAATGCACAATACTGCTGCCACAAAACAACAAATTCTATAACACATATTTACGACAATAAACCAGATTCTGAAAGGGATTGTTTCATGAGGCTAATCCAGGTTCAAGCTAATGCACTGCTTTGAGCCAACCTGTGCCCATTAAGAGTAAGGTAGGTGGGCAACATGTCCAGAGTAGGTGATGAAGTCATTACAAGGCATAGGTGACAAGTTACATGAGAGAGAATGAGATCCACAATTTTCCAATGTAGCATGGGAAGCCTTCGTGGAAGAGAAGGGATATCCTCAGGGCACAGAAGTCCCACCCAGGTTAAAAGGTAGTGCAAGGACATAGTCACTGGCATCCCTATGTGGGTGCGGGCGGGGGTGGACCGCATCAGGTGACATCAAAATGAATCATAGTTTCATCCACCCGCTTCACAAACCCAGCACCTCGGCCACTCCCCGGTAAGCACCGCCTTCACCCACCCCCTCCTGGTCAATGCCATATAAGGACATGAAAGACAGGGGCAGGTGTAAGCCCATCAAGCTTTTTCCGCCATTCAACAAGTTCTGGTTGTGGACTCAGCTCCATTTATATGCACCTTTCCCCCCATCATACTAGTATGGGAAAATGTGCCTTAAATGTATTCAAATGTATTAAATGCTTCCTTGGTCAGGCCAGTCCACAGATTCACTGCTCTCTGAGAGAAGTAGTTCCCCCTGATTTCTGTCCTAAATCTACTCCCCTGAATCTTGAGGCTACGTCCCTGATTCTAGTCTCATCTATTAGAAAGCTTTCGGCTCAAAAGGTCGCCTATATATTTCCTTCCATGGCCGCTTCCTGACCCGTTGAGTTGCCCCTGCTAATCTCTGATGAACTGGAAAGACAACGCTCCTCTTACTCCTGTCCAATGGCTACATGATATCATGTCTCACATAAGTGTAGAATGCAGATATTACATTACAAATGTAAAGTTTAATGTTCATAAGATGTGGATTACAATCACAATTGAAAGATTTAAGGTGTTAGGATGCTCCGGAGATGCGGACTGGTTTCTGGAGGGCGATATTAGATTCATACGCTTATTATTTATATCAGTTAACCTTGTTTAGAGGGAGGGGTTTGATTATAGGGTTGCTTTTCCTTTTCTCTTTTTAATTCGGGAAATTAGATAAAGAGATGTTTAACCGAGAATTATAAACATAGATCATATTAAACAAGATGAAGACTTTTTCTGAGACATACAAATTTCATTTTTTAAATAAAGGAATTTTATTTATAACCTATCTTAAAAGAAAGTTATTTGTCTTAAGTTTTCAATATTACCTTTAAATATGCAAGAAGAATGTGTTAATCCAGTAGGCTTCAAACTTCCCCCTAAACTCGCCTTCCACCTTTAGCAATCCCTATGCCATAAGGGCTCTTCATTAGTGTTCGCTTAAGGTGGTCTGTGAGTGGGAAAGTTGAGAATCACTGCTCTCGACCCAATTGTTTCTGAAATATTTGGCTTGAGAAAAATTGTCATTGGCTCATTTCCTTTGGAGTTCAGAAACTGTGCACATAACGAGTCAATTAGGTACGATTAAAACAATGGTTTTCAACCTTTTTCTTTCCGCCCACATCCCACATTACACAATCCCTTACTAATCACAGGGCATCGGGAATACTTAAAGTGGAATGTGAGTTCGGGGGGGGTGGGGGGGGCAGTTTGAAAACAACTGATTTAATCCAATCCTAAATTCAATTTTTTCGATGAGATTAAGTTAGGAAAAGAATTATGAATGTGTTTTCAATCTGGGTTCTATGTATTTTATGTATATGATCTGGTTTATGTCATTTATTAGATGATTATGTTTAAACATTCTCTATTAAACTCAATAAAATATTTTAAAAGAAGGAATTGCATTCATCACTCCTCACTGAGCTGGACAAAGCACGAGGGGTCCCTGAACCCCCTAATTTGCTGGGTTATCACTGAAGGTTTTGTATCTCTTATTTTTTGTCCTCATCTAGTCAGTTTTACTAGTGCTCCCCTCTCCTCATTGTCCTTGCCTTCTGCACTCCAGAACATCAATTGAAGCAGCCAAATCCTTAATAAAGCAAACGTGCAACTTACTTCCATCTGCTGCACCAATCCCTGTAGATTTCCAACAATGAGGTTGAAAATTACCTGCAGGAAAATACCTGTGGCCTGCTCAAAGTTCAGATGTATTGTCAGATAATATACATGGCATCACGTACAACCATGAGATTCCTGTTCCTGAGGCAGAAATGGCACTTATTGGCAGTGCAAAAAAAAACTGCAAGATCGAGAGAAAAAAAAAATCAATGAAGTGTAAGGGTTGTTAAATGAGTCCCTGATCGAGTTTGTGGTTGAGGAGTCTGATGGTGGAGGGGGAGCAGCTGTTCCTGAAACTGACGGTGCAAGCCTTGTGGCACCTACATCTTTAAGCTGACGATAGCAGTGGGAAGAGAGAGTGGGCTGGGTGGTGGGGGTCTTTGATGACTGCTGGTGCTCTCCGATAGCAGCGTTCCCTGTAGATGCTCTCGATATTGGAGAGGGTTTTGCCTGTGATGTCCTGGGCATTTCAATCAGGGGCTTTGGTGTCCCAATACCACACCATGATGCAGCACACTCTCCACCACACAGTTGTAGAAATTTTCCAGTGTTTTCAATGTGATAAACTCCGGAGAAAGTAGAGACACTGGCATGCTTTCTTCACAATGGCATTAGTGTGTACTGTACTCTGTACTAAAGATGAACAATCTAACTTGCTGTTGAAAAGATCCTCCCGGAAATTCTTGGTGGTACCTTCGTGCCAGTTTGGCAATGCTGGCATAAGATGGGTATGTGGTTTGCCACATTGATATTGTGATCTATCTACTCACTGGCACCCTTTTGGACTGACAGCCATCACAACTTCACACACACACACACACACACACACACACACACACACACACAGGATGCAAGTACACAACCAAATTTAGAGTCCAAAATGTCCTTTCATAATGCTATTTCCTTTTGATTTCCAGGAGTTAAATAAATTATTTGCAATGGGATTTTTCAGGGCAGAAAAATCCAGGCTGTTAACAAGCTAAAGTCTCTGATTAGATGGGTAGGGAATAATTTAACAACAGTGAATGGAAATGGAAAACAGAGTAGAATTCTCGCCTTGTAGCAGAAATCAGCGTCCTAAACCTCTCTGGGTGGAAAGTTCTGAAAGGTTCATTAGGGTTACTTAAAAATCAAAGGTTTGCAGAACCAGTTGACTTCACAGAGGCTGAGATTCAGTGCTGTGGGAGCCAAGTGTGACTGCCACTGCTTTTAACACCACTCCCACAGTAATTGATGGACCACAGTTGCACTCTTACCTTACAGTGAAGCTCTAGGGCTTTACGATGAAGACCTCTGGCCTTTTGCATTTCAAAGTCACCTCCTTACAATGATACACAACACATGACAGTGTTGCCCCCAAGAAGGAGTCACGATTTTTTTTCTGGGAAGTTCTAAGCTTCTGACAATTTCTGCAGCCTTTCATTTACAAAGGGTGTTGTCTTAGGAAGGAGGACTCTCTTCTTTTTCCCCCTGTGGTTTAAGATACGGAGGATGCAGACTGCAATGTAGGTTCAAGGGTCAACTGAGTAGCCTGACCTATTGAGTGAAATGCATCTTTGGTGCAAGAAGTCAGGACAGCAAGTCAATCAGATAGCTTCCCTTGGTTTGGATTAGCTTTCATCACCATCAATCAACTGATGTGACAATACGCCAGATATTTTTCAAGTGCTCCAGAGAACTGACAAGACCTCTTCATTTTTCTAGTTTTGGGCAAAGACCTAATTAAAGGCATTATGCGTTCTTTCTCCTCCATTCCGGGAACAGGTAAACACGGAGTAAATGCAACCTAGACCACTCGCTCGGAGCAGCTGACCACTGGAGCAGCTGCTTTCACCCAGGAGGACAGCAAATTCAACAAGCTGACAATTGGTTTTTTTTTAATTTAGACATATAGACCATCTCGGCCCACGAGCCCATGCCGCCCAATTTACACCCCATTATGTCTCGAATTATTTTTCTAATTCATTTCCCCCTGCAAGCATTTCCAAGGGAGTTCAAATCTGTCAGTAATAAGGCATGATTTTTCAAGCCCCAATGTCTTGATTTGTTCACGTTGAAGGAGAAAGTTAGTAGGGAACTACGCAGCCTGTAAAAAAATTGGCAAAGACTAAAGAGTTATAAGGCTCTTCACTGAGACATGGTACATTATCCAGTGATATAACCACAAAAGACAGTCCCATACTGAGAGCGATAATTCAAATTGCCAGCAGTAGAGAGACACGCAGCTAGTGGGAAGCTAATTATGATTGACAGATAACGAGAGATCAAAAGCTATACTCTTCTGTCTGCCAAACTGCTCACAATCCTAAAAAGTTCATGGAAACCCTATACAAGAATTCTCAAAAGTTTCATTTATGATCAGACACAGGAATATTACATCCAGCACTATTGTCAATATGTGTTTTGGCAAATTGTTCAGTACAGTGGAGCTTAAAGCCCACCATATGATGCAAATAAAGAGAGATTTTCATGTGTCTGTGCGGTGTGTGGCCTGCAAGGAGTGGAGAGCATTTCACCAACTTCAGAGGGTTATGGAATATTAAAATAACACTCTTTGGTTGCTGAATGTAATTAAATGTTATTTTGATGGCTTTTATTTTTATAAATCGGGCTTTAAAACTTTTTTTTGCATCAAGGACAGTGCCTTTAAAATGTAAGCATTAGGTGCAAAATATTTTATTACTCAAATCATCTTCGAGCACCAGTACTTTTCTCCCACAGGGGAATGTGATGGGACTTATCAGAATGCCTTTCCCGAACAATGAGCTTTAGATATGTGTCATAGAGAGATACAGTGCCATTCACAAACATGCTGGAGAAACTTGGTAGGTTACGCAGCATCAATCACAAGCAAAGGGTAACCTGAGCTCTTCATCTGCATTCCTTTAGATGCTATGTGCCCTGATAAGTTTCTCCAGCACTTTTTGCTCATTGCACTCAACCCCAGAATCTGCAGACTTTCCTGTTTAACTCTTGTAGAGAGATACAGCTCTGAAACAGGCTCTTTGACCCATCGAGTCCTCACCGCCCATCAAGCATCCACTTACACCAATCCCATTCGCTCCAGATTCTCCCACTAAGGGAGAAGGTACAGTGGGCACTAACCCACCAACTTGCACACCTTCGGGCTGTGGGAAGAAGCCAGAGCGCCCAGACGAAACCCATGCCATCACAAAGGAGGACATGCAGACTCCACGCAGGCTGTGCCCGAGGTCAGGGGCGAACCTGTGCTTCTGGTGCCATGAGGCAGCAGCTCGCGTCACGACATGGCCACAAATGCTTGATTCCTTTGCCAACTTTGTTCCTGGTGAGTGGAATAAACCAAAATTAAATGGTGTCTCAAAAAAGAAGGTTCACCATGTTAGTTCCATAGATCTGAGAGCGAACATCTGAGGAGTGTATAAAATGTGCTATGGAGCAGACAGAAAGAGACGAGCTCCTCCTGAAGGATAGGAGAACACGGTACTGCGGGCATGTCCTCACTGGGCTGGGTAAGTTGGCCCGCCTTCTGTACCTGTAGCCCCTCCCCATAAGATCCCCTAACAGAGGCCGAGAGCCCTAGTCTCCTCCCTCAAACCTGCCTTGGACGAGAGCCAGCAGCATGTAGAGGCATGTCTAGATCTTCTGATCAATAAAGCCTTTGACTATCTGCTTTGCGTCTGCGAGTGGTCATTGATTGCGCCACAATTTATTGATCAAAACTATGTACATGGTTACCTCTGTCCTCCTCTTATTCTAATAACTGAATGTGAGAGGTGGTGAAAGAGGAACCGAAAGAGTCATCTGCAGACAACTCGCCACTGCTTGGTAACGATTGTGCAGATGCAGAGGGTATTGTGGGGATGACCATAGGGGCAGATAGACAGCAGTGGAAAGAGGGAAGTCAGAGGTAGGCAGTTGGAGGGAGGAAAGCTGAATGGGGAAGGTTGATAGTGGAGGGGTAAGGAATGTGGCTGCTGGGAGGAAGGCTGAGGGCAGAAGGAGGGAGTCTGGAGGGCGGAGGCCCAAGGCTAGCGAGCGGAGGAGGGTGGCACAGAGTGCGCAAGGACACCAGTCTGGCCCTGCATCTCTTGGCGGATCTGTTATCAGCCTGGTGAGGCTATTGGCATTTGCCTGGCACTCCTGCTAGTCAAACCCCCTGCCATTTCTGCCCTTTCACCTACTGCTGTGCTCGTATTAGCACCTGCACCATCTCCGCCTGCCTCTCCTGATGCTGGCAGTCGTACACACTGTCCTCCTCATCAGCACACAAATCTCAGACATCACCTCCAGTTCCTTCATTGGCCTCCTCCTCTTCTTTGGTTCCTGTACAGCAGTGCAGTACATAGGAGATTAGAGAGGTGGCACATTATGCACTGAAACTCACAAACCACAATAGACAACCTGAATCTGGCACCGCAGTAGAGACACTGGGGCCTCTTCCTCTCTTCAAGGCAGTTGATGTCCTCTGGCCGGCTGGGGCACCGGTAGTGGATGAAGGAGTGGGAATGGATGAGGTATCTCTCCACCACCTTTCCTCTCTATTGACCCAGCCATCCTTCCTCCCCCTGCTTACTGCTGTGACCTCCCTCCCTTCTCCACCTCACCCCTCTTGCCTTTGGGACCGTGCTCATCCCTCACCCCTCCTGCCTGTACCTGTTTGTTCGGACACCTGCCCTTCATACCTTGATGAAGGGCTCAAGCCCAAAACATCAGTTTGCTATCTTTATCTTTGCTATAAAGTCCACAGTTTGACCTGCTGAGTTTCTCCAGCCTTGTGTTGTCACTTCTACTCATGCCACACCTGAGATATATTTTATTCACAGAGGCAGTCTGCCACAGAGGAGAGGATTCAATGTTTTTTTTTCCTATCAGCAGGAAACTCACCCATAGGCCAGTGCAATACGCCATGAATGGGTCTGACTGCAGGCTGCAGCAATCCAAATGGGGGCTGTAGCCGATTGCTTCTCCAAACTCCAAAGTTTAATGCTGAGCGTCACGCTCCACTGGCACGTTTCAGGTGGGTGGAGCTCACAGAGGACTTCGAGCCCCTGACCTAGGTTGGGAAAATCCTCGTCCATCCAGGACGACCACCACCTACATGTTCATCCTACATCAAAACCGAATGCAGCACAAATGCTTTTCTGTGCCACAGAATATTTGCCCTATGCAACAACAAAATAGTACTCAAGACCCAGCTGTTAAATAGCTCTTTGTTTGAAAGACTGATAGTAAATCACTGCATGCCCTCTCTCCCCGCTCCCAATGAGGAATCTCCAGTGATGGTGCGTTAAACCAATTGGATGATATTTCCCTGCAAGCAGCAAGTTCTCATCCACTCTGATAGGCTATTGTCATTACATCCACCAGCACTGAAAGTCAGAGGTATTCCAGGGAGAAAAGGTGACAGGGAACTAACTGGAGCTGATTGGAGCACTTGCAGGGCAGGCATACACTTGATGGTCCAAAGGCATTCATTTCAAGAGAAATAGTGGACAAGAGTAAAGAGGTCTGCTCACTGAGCTCAACCCATCTTGTTGCATATGTTATTGTAGCCGCCGCTATAACATCATCATTTCTGAAGCCAAAATATAGTTGGCCCTGGTACTGCCTGCATCAATTCCCTGGCACCATAATTCAAGCAACCGGCAGCCTCAAGCAAACGGCAAAAAAAATTCAAAGAAAATAAATAAAAATTAAAAGAAATAAATGTAGAAATAATAAAAATATGCAAGTTTTCAAAATTGTAAAAGTAAATATTCTCTGATTTAACACAAACCTTTGATGAAGATGGAGCAAGAATCTACCCAGCCTTGGTCGTTCTTTGCTCATAGCAGCTGTTTGAATAAAGTTGTTTTTGAATAAAATGGCATCACCCAGGATGAAGAGCTGGTCGATGCCGCTCTCCATTGGGGTGACTCTCTTCAAGTGTCTCCTTATCCCCTGCTTAGTAAGAGTCACGCCGGTCAGAGGCTTTATCTGTAAACTTGGCAGGGCTGGGGTTAATTATCTATAATCTATAGTTCATCTTTCGGCGGCTCCGTGGAGGGGCAGATGCAGCGACAATTAAATGTTTTCAAAGAACGTGACTTAAAATAAAGTTAAATGATTTAAGTTTTAGATTCAGATTTATTGTCAGAGTGACATCACACACAACCCTAAGATTTTTTTTTCGTGTGGGCAAGGCCAGAATGACCACTTATTGGCAGTGCAAAAAACAAATTACTCAATGCACACATGTTAACAAATAAAGAAATGTAAACAAACTGTGCAACGAAGGTGAACTTTGTTCAGTGAAGTAGTATTTTTGCCTTTTGCACTGTTTATTCTTAATGCAGGTGTATTAGTTGGGCATTGTATGAGTGAGTCTCAAGCAACTGGAAAATACATTTATCCAGCATCTACCAATCTCCATTGGTGCCGGATACCAGGGGTTTCATTTGACACACAGCTTGTGGAATCTTCCTGCATGTAAAGTGGCTGCTGCATTCCCTGCATTGCGTCAAAATGTTCAGGGCTCCTGAGGGGTTGTTGATTTCCCAGAATAACAGTTAAAATTCTAGAATTTTGTTTTTTAATTTTGGACAGTCTCATGGATGTTTGATTAGAGTGAGATCAAGAGGTGAGGAATATGGCGAGGTTGGGGATCCAATGTTCATAAGTGAATCCAATCAGACTCCAACAATGTCGATGACACAGAAAACTGGAGGGACTGATTGCCCCCCCCCCACGTCCTTCCCCCATTCCCCACACTCCAATCCCCCTCCTCCCACCCCTCACCCTTGAGTTCCTCCCTCCCTCTCACTCTCTCTCTCCTCCTTCCTCCCTCCCTCCCCACCTCTCCCCCTCCATCCCACCTTGTCCTCACCCCACTCCCACCCCTCCTCCTCCATCCCTTCCCCTCCTCCACCCCTTCCCCTCCTCCACCACCTTCCTATTCCCTCTCCACTCCCCTCCCCTCTCACCCCCATTCCTCCCTCGTGCTCCCTCTCACTAATCCCTCCCCTTCACCTCCTCCCTCCCCCCACCTTCCCTTACTCATGCTCCTCCTGCCTTGCCCTCCCGCTCATCTTCTCCCCTCCCCGCCAGCTCCTTGTTGAACTCCACGATTCATCGCACCCTTACATAACAGCTGACTCTCTTCTCAACCATGGGGTCCTTCAGCAACCTTGCCCCTCGGTACCCGGAGCCTCCCCAAGCAATGCCACAAAGGAAAGTTGGTTTAAGTTCAACAGGTTCAGTGTTTGGGGGGAGGGTGGCAGGTCTGGTAAGCTCATTGCTGACTTGTGCTACCCTTCACATCCTGTAGGCCTCAATTAGACTCCCTCTGTTGAACCCTCACTAAATGACAGGCAGGAAATCAGTTCAAATTCTTTACTGTTTCAGTCAGTTAAAAATGAAACTATATTTATACAATTAAAAAAAACTCAGTGATGTGCCCCAACTCATTTTCCAATGGATAATATCTATTATGCAGTAAATGTTATAAAAGATCATTTCTGGATCTGTTTAGTTCTTGTTGACAACTGCCTGTCACTTTGCCCAAACGAGTTAGATTATTCATTCGACTTAATTTGTTGACTGCACCTTTTATTTGTTACTGCGCCCCACATCACACCAAGTTACACATTTCTCCTCCCTGTGGAAGTGAAGCTCAACTGGGAGTTATTTTCAGGATTAAACAGAACTGATGGCGATGATTGACTTGCACATCATTAGTCAGAAAGATCCACAACCATTCATTGTCAATCATTTAACCACAACATACCCAGAATCTCAGTCTTGCCACTTTCTGGTGCTAAGATCAGAATTTGCAAAATATTATTTCAAGTCAAAAGGGCTATGAACGTTGATGCCTTCAGGATAGACTTCTTGCAAGTAAATGTTTTCTACCCTGATCCAAGAGTGACTAGGGGGCCATTAGAGGTGGGCAAGTCGACAGGCTGAAAGTTTCACAAGTTCCTGTAGTTTCTACAAGTAACAGGGAGAGAGAGCTGGTTGGCGTAGCAGTTAGCGCATCATCATTCCAGCACCAGTGATCAGGACTGGGGTTTGAATCCCATGCTGTCTGTAAGGAGTTTGTACGTTCTCCCTGTGACTGCACAGGTTTTCCCCGGGGGCTCTGGTTTCGTCCTAATGTTCAAAACATACTGGGGCGAAGGTTAATTGAGTGTAAATTGGATGGCACATGGGCCGAAATGGCCTGTTACTGTGTTGTAGTCTAAATTTATTTATAATCATTCTCGGTCCTTACCAGAGGGTGAACCGAACTTCCAAGAACTGCAGAGCGTCCACAAAGCTGGAAGGCGGGCTGAAATGGAGAAGGCAGATGTTACTGGCAGGGAGGCTTTTCAACAGAGACGATCTGAAACCCAGGCTTCAAAGCAAGTTTGGGAACAATCTGGTTCAATCTGAACCAATTATTTGGGTACAAGGACAGTCAAGGTACTATCAGTGACAAGATGGGGAATTCGTGAGGAGGGATAAGGGTGGTAAAGGTCCTTTTTTAAACTGAAGGATGTTGCACTGAGTCCAAAGTTGGACAGTGGATGGGCAGATTAACTTCCACAAGATGTTGGAGTAGGGTCAGAGGATCAGAACTGTGTTCCTGGCTCCATTGTTGGAGGTAAAAGGAGTCATTTTTATAACCCTCCAGAGGTTACAGCAAAGGGGTTGACGTGCCTTTCTTTGTCTCCGCCCTGTACAGATATTCTTTCATACCAGTGATTATCAAAAATATATCAACCTCATATCTTAAATTAACAAATATGCTAAAATCATCCACTCTCTGCAATAGAGGATTACAAATTCCTATTGTCTTGCAGATTTCAGCTTTATTATCAGAGAACATATTACATCACAATCAACCCTGAGATTTTCCTGCTTGAGAGGAAGAATTACTACTTATTAATTACTCAATGCACACGTTAACAAATAAAGAAATGTAAACAAACTAACTGCAATACAGAGAGGAAAAAAAAATCAATAAACTGCAAAAGAGTCCTTAAATGAGTCCCTGATTGAGTTTGGTGTTGAGGAGTCTGATGGTGGAGGGGTAGCGGCTGTTCCTGAACCTGGTGGTGAGAGTCTGGTGATGGCAGCAGCGAGAACAAAGCATGTTCTTGGTGATGTGGAACCCTGATGATTGCTGCTGCTCTCTGACGGCAGCATTCTCCAAGGCGGAGAGGGTTTTGCCTGGGTCCACTACATTTTACAGGGCTCTCCACACAGGGGTATCGGTGGCCCCATGTAAGACAGCGATGCAGCCGGTCAGCACACTTCCAACACATCCATAGAAATATGCCAGGGTTTCCGATGTCACATCCAACCTCCGCAAATTCCTAAGGAAAACCTCCAGAGATTTTCATGGTCCTTGGCTTTGCTCTTGAATGTCTCGCAATTGTTAGACTTCACCTGCTAATCCTGCATACCCCAGGTAGAAAAAGTAACTAGCTTCATCCCCGTCACTCCCTCTTAAATATTTGATAACTGTAATCAGCTCTTTTACAGCAAGAACTTGAATCCACAATCTTCCAACATGAGTTACTTGGTAGGTAGTGGAGGAAACATCACTTAATGAGCCAGATACCTGAAGATTTCCGAGAAAATTTAGATTATTGGAGCTGTATCTTAGGTATTACTTCCATTAAAAAAAAGTACTCTCTACTTTGTGTTTCTGAAACCATGCATCTGACTTGATAACTATCTGCAGACAATTTATTTCCACCAAAGGATACAAACCCAGAAAAGATGCCCAGTATACCGTAAAGGATTAACAAATCAACTTCAGACTACAAAGTGAAGGAATATGCAGGAAATATCCTGCAGGGTCCAATAGAGAAGCTCATCTGATATTCCAGTTGACAATTTACATTGAAATTCCCCGCAGAATTAATTAAATGGTCGTGTGGTATTAAACCTTGCAAAGAAATTCACTTTGCTTCCTTGACATAGCAGAAGACCTGCAACACTGTCCTCGCTCAGTAATTACAAAGATTTTGCAACTACTCATATCAGATTACATATTGGTGAATATACTAAATGTTTAAAGCAAGCAATAAATTGTGGACTACTCAAGTTAATGGCTTGCTTGAACTGTGGGTAATTGGTCACAAATCTGGGATTGGCTCTGCTTTCCACATTCCAAACATTGTGGGCTCTATACTCTGTGGAAGAGAAATGGAGAGGATATAATCATGGTCTTTCCATCTGTGAGGAGATCGTATTAAAGTTAAATTTAGACATACAGCATGATAACGGGTCCTTTCAGCTTACGACCCCATGCCACCCAATCACACCTAGTTGACTTACAACCCCAGTGCTTTTTTTTTGAATGGTGGGAGGAAACCAGAGCACCCCACACAGGCGTAAAAAAAAAACCTTACGGACAGCGCAGGATTCAAACACAGGTCACCGGCACTGAAGCAGCATTGCAATAACCGTGCTACGGTTTCTGGTTCCACATCTGGTTTAGAATGCTGATAACATCAGGAGTATGCATGCATCTCATAGAAAGACAGAGGCCAAAAGATACAAGGTGGTGTAGTGTGTCGAATGACTCAAAGACTTGATGACTCAAACCAAGGCCGACCAGTCCAGACTGACCTGGGTCTGGTTAGGAGCAGCCCTTTGTGACCTGCAAGGTGTGGCTACAGCTCTCAGCCAATCACTACCACTATATGTAAATATATACAAATATACACTGTGGTGATAGTATCCCATATTATCACAGGTGGTCACCAAACAAGTTGGTAATTCAGGAAATTACATTTTTATGCCACAAATTGAATTTAATATGTTTAGGTCAGAAACTTCCACAATGCATGTGGAAGGCAAGTTTACAGTTGAGAGAGGGCAAACCCTGGCTTTGCCCTTGGGATGGTGGAACTGAATCACAGCGTACATTAAGTTGCAATTAATAGCAATGTAACAATTCTCAAACAATCTGCTGTTGTGAGATTGGTTGATGGATGATGATGATGATGGGCCAGGAGTTGCTTCTCTGCTCTTTTTCAAATGAATAGTGCAGGCTATTTTACACCAGAGGAACCCTTTGTGTTATGTTTACACCCAGAAAGTAGACAGCATTCTTGCCGATTACAACAGAAGAGGAGGCCATTTAGCCCATCATGCCTATACTGGCTCCCAGCAAATCAAACCCGTATCACCCATTTCTACTGTATTTGTCTGCAGCCCCACTACCTATTATCCCTCTCAGCTCGCCATCAGCGTGCATTGATCCTTTTGCCACAAACCTGCCCAAAAGGAATGCTTAGAGTGTCAATTAACCTGCCATTGCGTCTTTGGGGTGTGGAAGGAAACCGGACCGCCACACACTCACCAAGAGGACAGGCAAATGCCATACAGACAGCACCAGATGTTAGAATTCAACTCCCTGAAACAGTGCAGCAGCTGTACTAACTGCCGGACCACCATTGGAACAGAGGCCAGGAACAATGAGGGGATAAAAAATATGTAGCTGTCGCCCAGCACACTTTAGATAAAGGGATGTTATTGATTGATTGCAATGTCTAGGAACATTGCCCAGAGATGCATCCCTGGAGCAGTGAAGCAACAGCACAAACTTTTCACCCCCCGAGTTTCTGAACAATTCATAGCAGCATTACCCTACAGTATTTGTGGTCAAGTATTAGACTGTGCTTCTCAGCTTTATTCTTCCTACTCACCTCCCACTTTAAGTAATCCGTGTGCCATCGGTGCTCTGTGATTAGTAAGGGATTGTTTAAGGTGGGATGTGAGTGGGAAGGGAAGGTTGAGACCCAAATGTTACTGAAATATTTTGCTTGAGAAAAATCCTCATTGGCCCATGTCCCTTGGAGTTATGAAACCGTGCACATAACGAGTCAATGAAGTACGATTAAAACAGTGGTTTTTAACCTTTTTCTTTCCACCGACGTACACCTTAAGCAATCCCTTCCTAATCACAGAGCACCAATGACATAGTTAGAGATTACTAGAAAGGAAAAAGGTTGAGAACCACTGTGGAAGCATCTGAGCACACCGACTTTCTTTAAGAGCTACATATATATCCAACTGGGTCCTGGCCAGCTCCATTGCAAAAGCCCTGCAACATTCTTCTGGGCAAACATTTCTGGATTTTGTGAAACTGTGCTTCTCAACTTCCTTTCACATGCAAATAATTATATTCCTTATGCGGCAAGCATTCACAGCAAATTAAATTCAATGCTTTTGCATATATTTAATTCAATACGCACCTCATAAATAACAAAATTAAACAATGATTTGCCAGAATATTGTTTATTATTCAAAGCCAAGTTGCAATTAACAGTTTTAATTTTCTGACTGACCTGTCCCTTTTGATTTGTAAATCCCTTAGTGAAAATGTAAACTTGTTATTAAATCAGAATTCGCTGCATTTTTTTCAATAGGGAAATATTTGTATTTTTCTCCAAGTGTCACTCTGCATACCAGTAAACCCATGGAAAGATGTTTTACTGCAACATACCTGTACCAATCACATCTTCAGCTTATTTAGATTTCAGTTGAGCGCATTATTTTTTAATAATTTAAAATCACGTTTATTTTAAAAGAAAGATAAATTTCCAGACTGAATTTGAATTCTTGGTGGTTTGTCCTGATATTGTTGGGCTACGTGCTAAATAACTTGCCCTCTACCCTGCCACCATTCACATAAAACATCAGCATCACTGGATTGCAAGAGAATTTTGTACATTGGAAGAAAATACATCACATTCATGTTTCAGAAGGAAAAATGAAACAGAAACCCATTAACCCTGCCATTGATTGTAATCTCCAACAACTTCCAAATTTCTCTACAGAAAGATGTAATAGTGTTTACATCCTTTAAAAAAAATTAAAATTTTTAAAAATTAAATTTATTTACTTTAAGTTTTTTAAATTTAGGCATGCAGCACAGTAACAGGTGATTTCAGCCCATGATCCCATGCTGCCCAATTTACACCAAATTAACCTAGATCCCCCGGTACGTTTTGAAAGGTGGGAGAAAACCAGAGCCTCCGGAGAACATACATACTCCTTACAGACAGCACGGGATTCGAAGCCCAGTCCCAATTGCTGGCCCTGTAAGGGCGGTGCTGTAATCACTATACCAACTGTGTTCCCCATAATAATCCTTATTAGCCAAGCATCTAATCTTGTTACACTGGAAGTCTGATAGGTGCCCTTCTATTACACAATGGATTAAGGACACTAGTTTCTTTATTAACCTGGATTATTAAATACCTATTAAGAGGGTCCACCATGAATTATGAGTGCTTATGGAGTAAATGCCTAACTGCAAGATGGTTGTCGTACCAAAGATACTCTCAGCAAAATTGTCAAGCTGGTCAAGGAAGCTCTGGGCACATATCTGAGAGTGTATGCCAACATCTAAGTATATGTGTGTTAGTTTTCTGTATAGAATATACATAATTATTTTACAAAATAAGCATCAAAAACAACTAACACCCATCAATTTCATGATCAGATACACAATTTATTTTTAAATATAAAAAGATGACTACTCCGATTATAGTTAAAACAAGAAAATCTGTAGATGCTGGGGTCGAGTGCAGTGCCCGATGAAGGGCTCCGGCCAAAAACTTTGGTTACCCTTTACTTCCTGTGGATGCTGCGTAACCTACAGAGCTCTCCAGCACACTGGTAAATTGTATTATTCTACTGCAGTGGTTTTCAAAGTTTCTCTTTCCACTCACATACCACCTTAAGCAATCCCTTACTAATCACAGAAAACCAATGGAAAAGGGATTCCTTAGGGTGGTATGTGAGTGGAAAGAAAAAGTTTGAAAACCACTGTTTTAATCATACCTAATTGACAATTAGGTATGGTTTCATAACTCCAAAAGAAATGGGCCATTGACAATTTTTCTCAAGCAAAATATTTCAGTAACAATTGGGTCTAGAGCAGTGATTCTCAACCTTTTTTCCCCCCTCACTCACATACCACCTTAAATAATCCTTTACTACTACATTCATGTTTCAGAAGGAAAAATGAAACAGAAACCCATTAACCCTGCCATTGACTGTAATCTCCAACAACTTTCAAATTTCTCTACAGAAAAATGTAATAGTGTTTACATACTTTAAAAATAAATGGGATTGGGATTACTTAAGGTGGTAAGTGAGTGAGGGGGAAAAAAGGTTGAGAATCACTGCTCTAGACCCAATTGTTACTGAAATATTTTGCTTGAGAAAAATTGTCAATGGCTCATTTCCTTTGGAGTTATGAATTCAAATTCATCCGGCCCACAACCCAATGCGAAAGTACCATGTGTGCCCAACCCGCTGATACAAGTAGTGCAAACAAAGTCAAATTCACATCGCATTGATTCAAAATCACGTCACACCGTGTCAAATTCGCGTCGCATCAAATTTGCGTAGCATCACGTCAGAGTGGCATTGCACCAGAGTTGCTTCACGTCAAGCCAGAGTCACGGTGTGACTCAAATTCACGTCAAGTCAGGGACTTGACATACATGTTTGAGCAACTGTTCTCAAAAATGAAGTACACCAAGAACCACTTTTTTTATATATTTTTTTAAATTTTTCACACTGTGAACCATATCAACCAAAATATGTACAAATGTTTCTTATTAAATATACACAGTGGCATTTTCTCCCTTTTTCCCCCCCTACACTCCCTCCCCCCTTCCCACCCCCCTCCAAAACCCATAAATATTCAACATTTACAATACAATAAAACCAGAAAACAATATCTTCACACAAAGGAAAATAAACAAGAAAAATGCATCATCTATTTGTTACTCACTGGATCTCGTTGTTTTGTCTTCTTCTCATTTTAGTGGGTGGAGGTCAGAGGCAAGCTCTCTCTGTTTGTTCCATGTATGGTTCCCAAATTTGTTCAAAATATGTAACTTTATTTTTTAAATTATATGTTATTTTTTCTAATGGTATACATTTATTCATTTCCATGTACCATTGCTCTCTTCTATTTTCCAGGTTGACATTATACATTTTTTTGTTACTGCTAAGGCTATCATAATGAATCTTTTTTGCACTTTATCCAGTTTGAGGCCTAATTCTTTACTTCTTATATTACTTAGAAGAAAGGACTCTGGATTTTTTGGCATGTTGTTTTTTTGTGATTTTATTTAATATCTGATTTAGATCTTCTATAATCTTTTCACTTTCTCACTTGCCCAAATTGCATGTACTGTTGTTCCCACTTCCTTCTTACAGCAAAAACATCTATCTGATAATGTTGGATCCCATTCTTTTAATTTTTGAGGAGTGTAACTAATTATACTGTATCATGCGTAACCTTGTATTTATTGTATTCTTCATAGTTCCAGAACATAACTTTTCCCATGCTTCATTTTTTATCTTTATGTTTAAATCTTTTTCCCACTTTTGTTTAGGTTTATAGTTTATTTCATCATTTTCCTCATCTTGCAGCTCAATGTACATGTTCATTATAAATCTTTTAATTATCATTGCTTCTGTAATCAGATATTCAATGTTGCTTCCTTCTGGTAGTCTCAATCTGTTTCCCAATTTATCCTTTAAATAAGCTTTCAGTTGATGATATGCAAACATTGTACCATGAGTTATTCCATATTTGTACTTCAACTGTTCAAATCTGAATAAATTATTTCCCCAAAAACAATTTTCTATTCTTTTGATTCCTTTTCTCTCCCATTCTCGAAAGGAAAGGTTATCTATTGTAAAAGGGATTAGTGGGTTTTGTGTCAATAACAATTTTGGTATTTGGTAATTTTTTTTCCTTTCTAAGTGGATCTTCTTCCATATATTAAGTAAATGATGCAATACTGGTGAGTTTTTATATTGCACCAACTTTTCATCCCACTTATAAAGTATATGTTCTGGTATCTTCTCCCCTATTTTATCTAGTTCTATCTTAGTCCAGTCTGTTTTTTCCCTTATCTGGTAAAAATCTGATAAATACCTTAATTGTGTGGCTCTATAATAATTTCTAAAGTTTGGTAACTGCAAACCACCTTGGTTATCTTTTCTTTTCTTATTTCTTTTGGCTTGGCTTCGCGGACAAAGATATATGGAGGGGTAATGTCCACGTCAGCTGCAGGCTCATTGGTGGCTGACAAGTCCGATGCGGGACAGGCAGACATGGTTGAAGCGGTTGCAAGGGAAAATTGGTTGGTTGGGGTTGGGTGTTGGGTTTTTCCTCCTTTGTCTTTTGTCAGTGAGGTGGGCTCTGCGGTCTTCTTCAAAGGAGGTTGCTGCCTGCCGAACTGTGAGGCACCAAGATGCACGGTTTGAGGCGATATCAGCCCAAGGGCGGTGGTCAATGTGGCAGGCACCAAGAGATTTCTTTAGGCAGTCCTTGTACTTCTTCTTTGGTGCACCTCTGTCTCGGTGGCCAGTGGAGAGCTCGCCATATAACACGATCTTGGGAAGGCAATGGTCCTCCATTC
This sequence comes from Narcine bancroftii, assembly GCF_036971445.1. Classification (NCBI taxonomy): domain Eukaryota; kingdom Metazoa; phylum Chordata; class Chondrichthyes; order Torpediniformes; family Narcinidae; genus Narcine; species Narcine bancroftii. The sequence continues at coordinate 90,521,785 of NC_091474.1, forward strand.
TGGAGACATGACCTACCCAGCGCAATTGGATCTTCAGCAGCGTGGATTCGATGCTGTCGGCCTCTGCCATCTCGAGTACTTCGATGTTGGTGATGAAGTCGCTCCAATGAATGTTGAGGATGGAGCGGAGACTACGCTGGTGGAAGCGTTCTAGGAGCCGTAGGTGATGCCAGTAAAGGACCCATGATTCGGAGCCGAACAGGAGTGTGGGTATGACAACGGCTCTGTATACGCTAATCTTTGTGAGGTTTTTCAGTTGGCTGTTTTTCCAGACTCTTTTGTGTAGTCTTCCAAAGGCGCTATTTGCCTTGGCGAGTCTGTTGTCTATCTCGTTGTCGATCCTTGCATCCGATGAAATGGTGCAGCCTAAACTGGTTGACTGTTTTGAGTTTTGTGTGCCTGATGGAGATGTGGGGGGGCTGGTAGTCATGGCGGGGAGCTGGCTGGTGGAGGACCTCAGTTTTCTTCAGGCTGACTTCCAGGCCAAACATTTTGGCAGTTTCCGCAAAACAGGACGTCAAGCGCTGAAGAGCTAGCTCTAAATGGGCAACTAAAGCAGCATCGTCTGCAAAGAGTAGTTCACGGACAAGTTGCTCTTGTGTCTTGGTGTGAGCTTGCAGGCGCCTCAGATTGAAGTGACTGCCATCCGTGCGGTACCAGATGTAAACAGCGTCTTCATTGTTGAGGTCTTTCATGGCTTGTTTCAGCATCATGCTGAAGAAGATTGAAAAGAGGGTTGGTGCGAGAATGCAGCCTTGTTTCACGCCATTGTTAATGGAGAAGGGTTCAGAGAGCTCATTGCTGTATCTGACCCGACCTTGCTGGTTTTCATGCAGTTGGATAACCATGTTGAGGAACTTGGGGGGGCCATCCAAGGCGCTCTAGTATTTGCCAAAGCCCTTTCCTACTCAGTGTCGAAGGCTTTGGTGAGGACAACAAAGGAGATGTAGAGTCTTTTGTTTTGTTCTCTGCACTTTTCTTGGAGCTGTCTGAGGGCAAAGACCACGTCAGTAGTTCCTCTGTTTGCGCGAAAGCCGCACTGTGATTCTGGGAGAACATTTTTGGTGACACTAGGTATTATTCAATTTAGGAGAATCCTAGCGAAGATTTTGCTTGCAATGGAGAGCAGCATGATTCCCCTGTAGTTTGAGCAGTCTGATTTCTCACCTTTGTTTTTGTTCAGGGTGATGACGATGGCATCACGAAGGTCCTGAGGCTTGGTTATACCTCTCTGTTAATTTATCTAACGCTACCCTCAGTTTCCTCCCTTTCCACAAGAATTTCCTTATTATTCTCTTTAGTTCATTTTTTAAAAATTCTATTAAGGGAATTGGTAACATTTGAAATAAGTATTGTATCCTTAGGAATACATTCATTTTAATGCAGTTTACCCTATCAATGTTAGCGGTAATTCTTTCCAATGTTCTAAGTCTTCCAGCAATTTCTTTATTAGTGGCTGATAATTTAGTTTGTACAAATGGCTTAAGTTGTTATCTAACCTGATACCTAGGTATCAGATTGCTTATGCTTGCCATTTAAATGGTGATTCTTTTTAAAAATTCTGTATAGTCCACATTACTCATTGGCATCACTTCACTTTTCTTTGTGTTGATCTTGTACCCCAATATTTCACCATATTCCTTCAATTTCTTATGTCAATCTTTTATTGATATCTCTGGTTCTGTTAAGTATACTATGATGTCATCTGCAAATAAGCTGATTTTATTCTCCTTCTCCTTTATTTTTATCCATTTTCCTTTCTTATCAGTTCTGCCAAAGGTTCTATTGCTAAGGCGAACAATGAGGGGGGAATAATGGACATCCCTGTCTAGATGACCTACTTAATTTAAATTGGCTCAATACATTATACAATGCTTTAATCCAATTTATATATTTTTCTGGTATATTGAACTTCTGTAATACTTTAAATAAGCAGTTCCACTCTACTCTGTCAAAGGCTTTTTCTGCATCTAAAGCAACAGCCACTGTTGGTTTCTTATTTCCTTGAACTGCATGAATTAGATTAATAAGTTTACAGACATTATACGCTGTTATACGCTGTTCGTCTTTTCTTAATTAATCCAGTTTGATCTTGTTTTACTATTTTTGGTACACAATTGGCCAATCTGTTTGCTAATAATTTCGCTATCATCTTATAATCTGAGTTAAGTAGAGATGTTGGTCTATATGATGCTGGTGTTAATGGATCCTTCCCCATCTTTGGTATTACTGTAATTATTACTGTCTTACATGAATCTGGCAGGTTTTGTGTTTCTTCTATCTAGTTCATTACTTCCAGGAGAGGAGGAATTAATAACTCTAAATGTTTTATAGAATTCTATTGGGAATCCATCCTCTCCTGGTGTTTTATTGTTCGGCAGCTTTTTTAATACATCCTGTACTACTTCTATTTCAAATGGTTTTATCAGTTTGTTTTGTTCCTCTTTTTGCAATTCCGGCATTTCTTCTATTTTATCATCTTTACCCTTGTTCTCAGTTTGGTATAATTGTTCATAAAATTCCTTAAAATTTTCATTAATCTCTTTTGGGTTATATGTAATTTGTTTGTCCTTTTTCTTTGATGTCAATACAGTTCTTTTAGCTTGTTCTGTTTTATGTGTTATATTTTATGTATTTTTTCTCCAAGTTTGTAATACTTTTGCTTTGTTTTCATTATGCTTTTTTCCACCTTATACGTTTTTAATGTTTTGTATTTTATTTTTTGTCCGCCAATTCTCTCTTTTTTGTTACATCATCCCTTTTTGCTAGTTCCTTTTCTGTACTTACTATCTCCCTTTCCAACTGCTCTATTTCCCGATTGTAGTCCTTTTTCATCTTAGTTATATAACTTATTATCTGTCCTCTAATGAAGGGTTTCATTGCATCCCATAATATAAATTTGTCTTTCACTGATTCTGTTTATTTCAAAATATGTTTTAATTTGGCGTTCAATAAACTCTCTAAATTCCTGCCTTTTAAGTAGCATGGAGATTAACCTTCATCTATATGTTCTTGGTGGGATGTCCTCCAGTTCTATTGCTAATAACAGGGGTGAATGATCTATGGGCTGACAACAAAAACATATCAATCCTTGAGTATGTTTTATGCCTACTCAAATAATATGAATATTCCTTCTCTCTTGGGTGTTGCCTCCTCCATATATCCATAAGTTTCATTTCCTGCATTGATTTAACCATATATTTGGCTACTTTATTCTTTTAGCTTGTCTTTTGTCCAGTTTTATCCAACAATGGATCCAAATTAAGGTTAAAATCCCCTCCTATCAATATATTACCTTGTGTCTGCAATCTTCAAAAAAATATCCTGCATAAACTTTTGATCCTCCTCATTAGGTGCATATATTTTGAGCAAATTCCAAAATTCTGAGTATATCTGACACTTTATCATTACATACCTCCCTGCTGGATCTATTATTTCCTCCTCTATTTTGATTGGTACATTTTTGTTAACTAATATGGCTACACCTCTAGCTTTTGAATTACATGATGGTGCCGCTATGTGTCCTACCCAGTCTCTCTTTAGTTTGTTATGTTCCACTTCAGTTAGATGCGTTTCCTGCACAAATGCTATATCTATTTTTTCCTTCAATAAATTTAGTAGCCTCTTCCTTTTAATTTGGTTATGTATTCCATTAATGTTTATAGTCATATAGTTCAACGTGGCAATCTTATATCTTGCTTACACCTCTTTTCCACCTCCTCGCCACCTCCATCCCCCTGTTCCCCATTTTCATCTCTTAGTTTTCCCTTATTAAACTCAATGTGCAACAACACATTTAAAACATAAAATACCCCAACAATTCCCACACCCAATAATACCTTAAGCCCAAATGCTCCCCCTCCTCTCTGAGTTGCCCCATACCCCTTGCCGGGCAACCATGGCTCCCCTTTCCATTTGGATTGTGATCTTGCTCGCAAGCGTCAACTGATTTTGCAGTGACGGTTATTCCCTCTCCCCCAGCCTCCCTAGAAAACACTTTTTTTAAAATACATATAACAAAGCTCTCTTTTTTCCCCCCTTACTTCCTTCCTTTCCTTCTCTTTTCCCTCTTTAGTTCTTTACATATTTACATTGTTTTTACATCTTTATAATCGGCCTCTGCCATCTCGAGTACTTCGATGTTAGGGATGAAGTTGCTCCAATGAATGTTGAGGATGGAGCGGAGACAACGCTGGTGGAAGCGTTCTAGGAGCCGTAGGTGATGCCGGTAGAGGACCCATAATTCGGAGCCGTACAGGAGTGTGGGTATGACAACAGCATCGAATCCACGCTGCTGAAGATCCAACTGCGCTGGGTAGGTCACGTCTCCAGAATGGAGGACCATCGCCTTCACAAGATCGTGTTATATTGCGAGCTCGCCACTGGCCACCGTGACAGAGTTGCACCAAAGAAGAGGTACGAGGACTGCCTAAAGAAATCTCTTGGTGCCTGTCATATTGACCACCGCCAGTGGGCTGATATCGCCTCAAACCGTGCATCTTGGTGCCTCACAGTTCGGCGGGCAGCAACCTCCTTTGAAGAAGACCGCAGAGCCCACCTCACTGACAAAAGACAAAGGAGGAAAAACCCAACACCCAACCCCAACCAACCAATTTTCCCCTGCAAACGTGTCTGCCTGTCCCGCATCGGACTTGTCAGCCACAAATGAGCCTGCAGCTGACGTGGACATTTACCCCTCCATAAATCTTTGTCCGTGAAGCCAAGCCAAAGAAACAACTTTATAAATACTTTATCGCCGTTCTTCATTCTTGTTACATCACTTCATCTTTCCTTCTGTCCTGCAAATGTTCTGTGAATTCTTGTGCTTCCTCTGGATCTGAGAACAGTCTGTTTTGCTCCCCGGGTATAAATATTTTAAGCATGGCTGGATGTCTTAACATGAATTTATAACCTTTTATTCATAAAATCATTTTCACTGTATTAAACTCCTTCCTCCTCTTTAAGAGTTCAAAACTTATGTCTGGGTTAAAAAATATTTTTTGACCCTTGTATTCCAATGGCTTATTATCTTCTCTAACTTTATTCCTTGCCCATTCCAGTATATTTTCTCTTGTCGTATATCTCAAAATTTTTACTAAGATGAATCTTGGTTTTTGATGTGTCTGTGATTTCGGAGCTAATGCTCTATGTGCCCTTTCTATTTCCATTTCTTACTGCATTTCTGTTGTTCCCAGGACCTTCGGGATCCATCCTTTTATACATTCCTTCATGTCTGTGCCTTCTTCACCCTCCTTCAGTCCCACTATTTTTATGTTGTTTCACCTACTATAATTTTTCAACATATCAATTTTTTGAACTAACAACTCTTGTGTTTCTTTAATTTTTTTGTCACTTTCTTCCAATTTTTCTCTCATCATTTACTTCCATTTCTACAGCCGTTTCCCGCTCTTCCACATTCTCTACTCTTTTCCCTATTTCTCTCATTACCAGTTCTAACCTTTTCATTTTATCTTCTGCTTCTTTTAATTTTCCTTTTAATTGCACTAAATTCTAATGATCACCTTTCTTTTAATGATCTCATTTGTCTTCAAAAAAGGCTTTATCTTTATTCTGTCCATCAGTTTTACCTTCTATTTCTCTGTGAAGATCTTGGTCTTCTTCTTCCTCTTCTGTGTCTGTACCTGTGTTTGTGTCTCCTTCACTTCTTTGTGTCTGTGTCTCTTCTGTTTTTCCTGATGAGCTGCTTATATCTCTTTGTTGGGCTTTCTCTTGCTGGGCCTCTTGCTGTTGGCCCTCCCCTCCTGGGCTGCTTGTCTGTGGGGCCTCCTGCCATTGATCCTCTTGTCGGTCACCCCTCCATCTTTCTCCCTCGTCTGTTTCCTCGCTTCCTCCCCTGCCGCCTTCCTCATCCTCCAGCTGAGCGCCCTGGTGTCCGGTGTCCCTCAGCTGTTCGCACTGTGGCTGCCTGCTCCTTTGCTGAGCCCCCCTCCTGTCGGTGTCCTCTTTTTCCTTTGATTGCGCACATTTGTTTGGCTCCAACAGCCATTTTTGAACTCCACCAGTTGGGAGGTCGCGACTCCGTAGGGGAGACACCAACCTCTGGGATCGGGTGCTCCTCGCCACCGCAGCTTATGTTCCTTCATGCAGGTAAGGCCGTCTTCTTTCTTCTCTGGTGACTTTTTTTTTTTTTCGGTTGTTTTTTTACTTTCTCCTTCTTGGGTGCCATCTTCTTTCTCTTCTCTGTAACTTTATCTTCTATTTCTTATATTTTATTTTTGTTGTACTTTGTTTTTTCCTAACTTTTTTTCCTTTTGTTTTCTGGAGAGGGCTGGTTTTCCTGACCGGCCACTACTCCATCACGTGACTCCTCCCCCCCAAGATCCACTTGAGAACAAATATGACTAATGCCCAATTCGATGATGTCTTGCTATTGGCATTAACAACTACGTCACCCAATATTGAAATGTTTTCAAAAACAAGTTTCCCACTGTTTTGGGATTAGTTATTTTGTTTTCATCGTGATTAATTTTTCTCCTTTTTGAACTTTTGGGTTTTTTTTTCAAATTTTCTCATTTTAATGACTAACTCGTGATTTTTGGTGCATTTCCAGATATGAAGATGCCTTCCCTGACCTGGAAGGCATCATTGCAGTTGCTTTTGCAAGGAATACAGTTGATCTCATTGCTTGAACTTTTTCTGTGAATTGCTTGTTGATAAATTATTGTCAGTTATATTCATACGTTGTTCATTACATACTTCAAGCAGAGACAATCGAAAACTTAAATCACATAATACCCGTGTTTCAGTATTTATTTCATTTGCGGCCCACTGTTCAACCACTGTCCCACACATGATCAAAGTTTGCCCATCCCTGCTTAAGGTGGTATGTGAGTGGAGAAAAAGTTTGAAAACCACTGCTCTATTATAACTGTTCTGACATAACAAAGGGATTATCTACACTATTGCAAAGTCACTTTTTTGCATTAGGATTAAATGTGATATTATCTATTTTTAGTTATTGCATCATTTTAATGCAATTAAGTATGCTATTGTAGGACGTTTGGTTGCAGCAAGTAAAAATTTAAGGCCACATGTACTTTGTATAATTTTAATTATCACAATTTGTGTACTTGCATCCAGCAACTAATCCTGGATTGTTGCCTCATGTTTATAGTTAAGTCCTTTTTGTTATCATCCATGAAATTTCTGCTGTTGACTATAAGTGGGAGGAGAGCACAGGGGCTCAGAGTCTAATTATCTCAGCAACTGCGATTTGTTTGCAGCTGATAGTAAAACAACAGCAACAAAAGAGAATTCTGGGCCTCTTGCTAATGAAGCGACAACGCTGGGCCTCCCAGTTACTTGGCAGTGGAGCGAGGGAGCGAAGAAGTGACATCCAAGGAAATGTGCAAACGCCTCACCAACAAAGCAGGAGATGGTGGTGAAAGGGGGAAATGTCTGGAACGATTTTGGAAGTTTGTAAAAGAGAAAATGGTGAAAATATCCATCAAATATTTTGTACTTTTCAGGATTTAAAAACATTGTGTATCTGATCATGAGATTTGTTTTTTTTTCCCCAAAAATGTATCTGTTGAGCATCAAAAAGAACTACGTATACATTAGACAGATGTACATTGTGCCTCTTTTTCCTTTACAGAAAGCTAACACACATATACTTAAATGTTCACATACACCCTCAGGTACATGCCCAGAACACCCCAGCAACCCACCACCCCCCCTCCCCCCCCCCCCCCCCCACCACAACTCCCTGGCTAGGCTACCTTGGTCCCTTTGCTGAGATCATCTTCATTACTGGGTGATGTATAAAATGCACCTTTCAATGGATATCTCAACAAAATATTCCAATGCAGGCAAGTTCTTCAACAGCATTTGTATTCTGATCGCATACTATCCAATTCCTTCTCTCCCACAGCCTGTGTTTATTGACCTGCATTAATTCCTGGCTTAGCAGTGCTTCCAATTTGCAGCTTCTATCCTGATGCTCAGACCCAAAGCTTTACTTCTCTCTAGCCCTGGAATCTCCTCCCCACCAGGCAGGTTTGAGAGGCATCGCTCTTGTCCCACCCCTCACCTGCCAATTCTCCATGTCTTTCCTTCAGGCAGCATGGCCAGATATCTGACCTGTCCCTTCCTTCAGCATGTGCCTTCACCCTCAATTCTGTGATTGACCTCATCATTTTCCCCACACTACATTCTCCAACTTAGCCCATCCCCTTTCCACTGACCCCCACCCATCTCCTCACCTCCCCCACATACTGCCCAGTCTCCCTTCACTTCCTGGAACGTACCCAACTTCTTATCTCCAAACACATAATATCACCCTTTTTAAATGTCATCTTGACAAAATGTCCCAACTTGGTTGACTGGCTATTTCTATCACTGCCTGGCCTGTTGAGTTCCTGTAGCACCTCTGTTTCATCTGGTATTTCAAACACTTAGCGTAGAAACTTTTGAGGGAAAGCTTGAGATAAGAGGCGGACAGCTGTGACAAGGGCTCAAGTGGACCATAAACACGTCATGATCATGCGGTGGAGGAACAGAAGCAAGACAACAAACACAGCCATTAGTTTGTTGACAGCAAGCCGCATGGGCAGCAATGTGACAATCCTCAAAAAATATAATTTTGTGAGGTTGGTTGATGGATAAATATAAGTCAGGGGTCAATTCCCTGCTGTAACAATAATCTCTGGGACAACCCCATCCATTTAGCCACCTGCCAATGCTCATATCATTGAGTTCTGGGATTCTTTCCTGGTACCCATGCACCAACGTGCAATATCACAGCACAGGGACACAAGGGAACTGGTGCTTTAAGCTTGCCCTGCCATTCACCAAGGGCATGGTTGATCTATCCCAAGCCTCACTGCACCACAATTCCCCGATCTTTCAAAGCCCAATACTCCCAATGATAAGAACATATGGGATCAGGGATCGACCATCTGGCCCATCAAGCCTGATTGCCCTTCAATGAGATCACGGCATATCCGATGATAGGCTCACATCTGCCTACCTGCATTTACCTCGTATCCCTTAATTCCCCTACTACGTAGGGATCTATCCAACCTTGTCTTAAATATATTTACTGAGGTCATTTCCACTGCTTCAATGGGCAGCGAATCCCACAGATTCACCACCCTCCTCATCTCTGTCCTAAATCTACAATCCTGGATCTCAAGGCTATGTCCCTTAGTTCTGAACTCCCCCTGCCAATAGAAACAACTTGTATCCACGTTTCATAATTTTATATGTTTTTATTAGATCCCCTCTCATTTTTCTGAATTCCATAAAGAACAGTGGTAGACAACTCATTCGGTCCTCACCCCTTCATCCCTGGAATCAACCTGTACATCCTCTGAACCACCTCCAAAGCAAGGAGACTGCACGCAGTTCTCCAGATGCGGCCTCACCAGTACCTTGTACAGTTGCAGTGCAACACCCCCCCCCCGCTCCTAAATTCAATCCCTCTGGCAATAAAGGACAATGTTCAATTTGCCTTCTTGATAGCTTGCCGTGCCTGCAAACCAACCTTTTGGAATTGACGCACAAGCACTCCCAAGTCATTCTGCATAGCAGCATGTTGCCATTTCAATAATAATCTCATCTTCCATTTTTCCTTCCAAAGTGAATCACCTCACATTGCACTCCATCTGCCAGCATCTTGCCCGCTCACTTAACCTATTATCTAGATTTCTCTGTATCATTTGCTTTTCTACTCAATTTAGTGTCATCTGCAACTTTAGATACACTACACTCTGTCCCCTCTTCCAGATTGTTAATGTATCTAGCCTCCATAACCCTCCAAGGCTGAAGATTTCAGTTATTTGCCACTCTCGACAAGAAGTAGGCCATTCTGGTTCCTCACAGAGCTTGCTAACCGGGATGCTACTGAAGTCACCTGAATTCAGGATAGCCTAATTAAGCTACCACAGTGTAATGGAACATTTCACAATCACCCCTCCTCTGCTTACAACGACGATCGATCAGCAGGCGCAGTCCAGGAAGTTTATGTTACATCATATAACGGGAAGCTTTGTTCTACGTGGGCTTCATATTTTTGGCAATAGCAACTTTGCAGCAAGCTGGCTCCATTGCTTCAGTCCTGGGACCAGAAAAGCTACCCCAATGAACAATTAATCATCCATTCCTTGGAAGAAATGACCAGTCCCCTGGAAAGTACATTTCCTCAAGCATTTGAAGTACACGGGATACTTGGAACATTGACTTTGTTCCCCCAACAGGAAGACATAATTTAAGGAAAATGCTGGTTTCCCACCGTGTGCACAAGGTAAACAACATTTTTTTTAAGTGACTAGTTCTGTGTGAAATGATTGTTCCTCGTGTGAATATTCCACTGATTATTGATGTCTCATTAAACATCTTGAATGATTAAAGACTCACAAAAATAGCACAAGCTTCGAGCAGTTTACGTGGTATCTTGCATGGAGATCCATTTATTCCAGACTTGCTGCTTAAGCTGGTTGCATGCTTTGAGGCTAGCATAAAATGCATTTCATGGTTTAGTTTCCTTCCGTAAAGGAAAAATAAATGATCGGTTATTTGCATCACAATCAGATGTTAACTCGGAATCTGCAGTCGAGTTCAGCTTGGCTCAATTGACCATATCCACAGTCCTTGGGAAGGTCTTAATGCAGGTTAAAGGAGTCCCCTATTGCTCGACACAAGTAAACGGATCAGATCTGCCGTCGGCAAGCACCAGCAATCATCAAGGTTCCACACGCTGCTGCCATCAGGAAAGAGGTGCCACAAGACTCGCCCCCACCAGGTTGAGGGACAGCTGCTCCCCCTCCATCATCAGACTCCTCAATGACAAACTCAATCAGGGACTCATTTAAGGACTTACTTCTGCACTTTGTTGATTTTCTTTGTTCTCTCTGTATTGCACAGTTTGTTTACATGTGTATTTTGAGTAAGTTTTTTTTTGCTCTACCAATAAATGGTTATTCTGTCTCGCCTGCAGGAAAGAGGAATCTTAGGATTGTAGGTGATGCCATGTGTGTACTCCGGCAATAAATCAGTGTCTGTTATCTGAAATGAGAGATATTGAATGGGTCTCATCAGTTTTCAATTAGGATTAAATCACATTTAAATATTCTAAACCAATTTTTTTTAAAAAAAAGGCCTATAATCTACTCCATTGTTCCTTGTCTGAGGATATTGCCAGTGAAAATGGCAACACAGTGAAAATGTTAAATTGACAATTTCAGGCCTTTTTTTTAAAAAAAATTGGTTTTAAATTTAGAATATTTAAATGTGATTTAATCTTAATTGCAAACCGATAAGACTCAGTCAGCCAGAATTCATCAGTGAGTTGGAAATCCTTCATCAGGATCCAAGAATGAGCTAGACAAATATTTGTTCTACTTAAACTACCTACTTCTAAAAGTAGGCATTTTGGAGTATTTTTCTAAACTACTGTTAAGTCACAAGTTATGGTGTGCACTCTCAATGAGTGAAGCACATTGCAAACTGTAAAAATTTGACAGAGCTTGAGCCAAGATAACCAATAATATGCCAAAATTAAAATCTTCAATACCAACAGGCAAATTTTGCAAACTAATTTGAAAATTCCTCAAATCCATTAACTCTCTAACACTAATAGTATTGACTCATTTTTTATTTTATGAAATTAGATTTGAGCATCATTAATTACTGCACCTATCTCTGTGATGACGCCACACTGAAGATAGATGACCAACAAGGGGAATGGCAGATACAGATAATTTCCTACCCAGACACAATTAGACTCAATAGCCTGTTATCCAAGGTTGAGTACCCTGTCAATGCTGCTTCTAGAAACCTTTTAAGAAATGACCACTGTATTAGTCTGAAATCAGGTCTTCCAAACATGAAGTTCCTGTATCTCTCGATAAATAGTTCGAGAGGGAATAAGGGAATGGGAGGGCTGGAATTCTCAAGTCAGAGATAAGCAAAACACCAATCTGTTTAATGGTCGCTGTGCAAGTCTTATTCCAGTTAATTTAGGAATAAAGACAGAGGGAAATATCAAATTATAATCAACTGTTTTGCATTGTGGCACAAAAGCAAAATCCTTCCAGGCTTGTGTAGTATTTGTGACTGGTTTGCAAAAACAAAGTATAAACTTTTGGAGATTTGCTGCAGAAAGAGAACATGGGCATTGTAGACGGATGAAAATTTTAAACCAGAGATTAAAGTTGAAAACAACAAACAAGACTAACAATGCTTTAATTTTAATACATTTTAAATTGTTAAAATCTCAATTTTAAGATTTAAACTCAATCATTACAAATGTTTAATACCATCATTTAATACTATCCAGCTGAAGGTGATGTGTTTTTGTAATTATAAGGCAGTATTTTATGAAATATTTTGGCATATTCCCTTCAATCTTTCCAAAGATATCTCTGCTTGTAGAAGAAAGTGTGCTTGGCATGCGTGTTGAATGTACAAGCAGTAGATCTTCGCATGATGAAATAGATTAATATTGATGATTTCAGCAAGAACACGTTCACTGGGATACACTTGCACCTATTTACCCAAGGAGCAGAAGGCGGCCACTATTCTATCTGTACCCAATCAATTTAGCTGCTTTTGTTCCAAATCCCTTAATACGCAAGCTTAATCACAACCTTTCAACCTCAGCTTTGATATTTTCAAATGAACCCAAGCTCTGGAGGGTATAAATTCCAGATTGCATTGGCCCTTTGTGTGAAGGAATGCTGCCTGACATTAACCTGGAACTAATTGGGTCCTAATATGGATAATCCCACCAATACATGTTCAGGGACCACAAAGCACAATTAACCTGCACCTGGTGAGTCAATGCTGTGAGTAAAACACGAAAGTCTGCAGATGCTGTGATTGCAGTGGGGCAGTACGGGGAGTGCAACGCCGTAACAGTGCCAGCGATTTGGACCGGGATTCGAATCCCACAGTGTCTGAATGGAGTTTGTACATTCTCTGCGTGAGGCTCTGGTTTCCTCCCATCATTCAAAACGTACCCAGGGTTGTAGGTTAATTGGGTGTAATTGAGATAGTGGGCCAAAATGGCCTGTTACCGTGCTGTATGTCTAAATTTGTTTATAAAAATTAATAAAAACCAACAGAAATGACAGTCTCGCAGATAAAGATAATGTAACCAACTTGGGCCTGTGTCCTTCCTCAAGGTACAAGAGCAGGAAACAGGAACACGAACAGAATAAAGACTAAAGACTGGCCAGAGGGAGGAGTCCAGACCATCAACAGGTGTGAACTGACTATGATAAGAGGAAAAGGTGAGAACTGATTTTGGCTCTGTGAAAGGAGACTGAAGGCAAAGGTAAAAGACAGATAGCGACAGACAGAAACCTAGGGGAAGGGTAACAGAGGGAAAAAGGAGGTGGGGGGGGGGGTAAGAGGAGGTGAGACAGGTTTAACCAAAACCTGACAATTCAGTGTTGATGCAATCGGTTGAAGGGCACCCAGTCAGAAGATGAGGTGTCGTTCCTCCAATTTTCAGGTGGCAGTGCACAAGACAATGGACAGACATGTCAGCAAGGAAATGAGATGGGGAATGAAAATGGGAGATCCACGCTATTGTGACGGACAGAGCCGAGGTGCTCAACAAAGCGATCTCCCAGCCTGTGTCCAGTCTTTCCGATGCAGAGGAGGCCACAAAAGGAGCACCGGGTGCAGGAAATGACCCCTGTAGATTCACGCAAAACTTTGCCTCATTGGAAGGACTGTTTAGGGCAGTTGGGGAGGTAGGGGGTGTGGGTGCTGGGAGTATGCAGGCTGCTTTCTCACTGGCATCTTGTGCAACCTTTCACTCACTGGTGGTTTCACCAGTGGCAACAATTTCACCCCCAGTTAAAGCTAATCTGTATCGCTTAAATTTGTACTGTGGCAGTTCCGAAGAAGCATTTTACATGTGAAGAACAACACAAGTATGCCGTGGATGAATCAAAAGATCCACAACCTACTGAACGCGAGGTCGACTGCATTTAAAATCGGCAATCCAGATTTCTACAGGAAGTCCAGGTATGACCTATGGAAGGTCATTTCAGTAGCAGAGCCAATTCAAGGGAATCTAGAGATAGAGCACAAGATACTTGCCCAGCTATGGCAGAGGGTTGCAGGCCATTACATCCTACAAGGCGAACACCATAAATGGTTGGGATGCTTCATTACCCGATAAGATGAGCATCTTTTATGTTTTTCAATGGCTTTCAACACCATCGTAGCGTCAGTGCTGGTCAATAAGCTCCAAAAACTAGTTTTCTGTAACTCCCCTCCACAACATTATCCTTGACTCCCTCATCGGAAGACCACAGTCCGTACAAATTGGAAACATCTCCTCTTCACTGATGATCAACACAGGCACACTTAACCATAACCACATAACCGTTTACAGCACGGAAACAGGCCATGTCGGCCCTTCAAGTCCGTACCGGTTCACTTGAACAACTCCACTAGCTCCTCCGCAAACTCCTGAGGAAGTAGAGGCTTTCTTCATGATGCCATTTTCAAGGATGCATGCTTAGCCCACTGCTCTACTTACTCTATACCCATAACCAATTGGCCAGACACAATTCAAATGCTATCTACAAATTTGCCAATGATACCACGATTTGTTGGTAGAATCACAATGAGGTAGAGTCATAAAGTGGAAATCTGACTCTCCCAGGAATTAGTTTCAAAAGAGTAAAGTAGCCTAAACTAAAAAAGGAAAGAATGTTGCTGGCCCGATGGGAAACGCAACAAGAACATCGACAAGAAGAAAGAAGGCCTACTGCTTGGATGGATCTGGGAGTTGGGACAATAGCTCCTCCCCATGCGACTCAACCCCTTATAGGGACCGTTAGATGGTCTACAGTGCCATCACTGCAGTTTCTGTGAGGTGATGGCGTGGAAAACGAAGACGTCACAATGCGCATGTGCGGGAAGGCCTGCATGTGTAGATCAGGAGAATTTCAAGATGTTGCTGGAGCAGGCATCACTTTTGCTGGCTCCAACAAGTTTCAATTGTTACAACAAGAGGAAACGCATTCATCGGAATCCCAGGAAGATGAAGAGGAGGAAAAAATAATGCAAGTAAAAGTTTCCAAAGATTAAATTAAATTACAAGATGACGACTGTAAAAATGCTGAACTGCTGAGAGCAGAAATGAAAATTTCCAATATACAGATGAAGAAATATTTTGCTATTGTAAAGAAAATGCAAAATAAATTGGATAGTGTGAGAGTTAAAACTGTGGAGACTGGTATGGAGGAGCTACAGGTCAAAATGAAGAAAACAGAAAACGCGGCAGATGCATGAGTTACCAAAAAAAAACAACTTGGTGGAAAAATAGGCATTAGAATAAACTATTTAGGGATAATAATTTAAATAATTTATATAAATTAAATTATTTATCTTTACTTAAGAAAATTGCAGAAGATTTGACTAAGAGTTGTCAATAGCATTACAGGGCAGAGTTAATTGTGTTAAAATGATCATATTTCCTCAGGAATAGCATCTATAATCAAACATTGCCAATACCAGTGGTTCTCAACCTTCTTTCCACTTACATACCAGTTTAAGTAATCCCTTACTAATCACAGAGCACCGATGGCATAAGGATTACTTAAAGTGGTATGTGAGTGGAAAGATAATGGTTGAGAACCATTTGCCTATACTGTTGCCACAGAAGTTTTTCAAGAATTAAATAAATATGCAAGGAGGTTTCTTTGGAAGGGCAAGATGTCAAAGATTTCTTTAGATAAATTAACATGGAAATTTGAGTTAGGATGTCCACAGCTTCCGAATTAAAAAAATTGACTACAAGGCAACTCAAATGAGATTTCTTGCTTCATTTTTTTTGGAGAGAAGTTGACATGGATTAAGATAGAAATTGATAAAAAATAGGAGAGAGAATACCAGAATATTTTATATACAAATGGGAACCAAAACTAATATCTGGCGAGAGGGAAACTCCTTTGTTGAAACATTCGATTAACACTTCGAATCAGATAAACACTGAAATTAGAACGAGGGGAGTTGTGTTATCTAAAATGCCTCAGATTCACAATAGGCATTCCCCTTTACAACAGATAATCAATTTTTAAATATTTGGTCTCATAACGGAATTAGATATATAGAAGATTGTTATGAAGGAGGGAATTCAATGTCATTTAAGCAATTAAAAAATAAGTACCAGATACTAAATAAAACACTTCTTTGTAATTATCAGCTAAGAGCATATGTAAGAGATAAATTGGGTCTAATGATGTCATTACTGAAATGTAGTGATGTGGATATGTTGATTTGTAATAGACAAAGAAATTTACTTCAGCTATGTACAGTTTATTGTAAAAGGGAACTCATAAGGGATTCATAGGTCCAGACAGAGATGGGAGGCAGATTAAAATATTAATATTGATGAACATAACTGTTCAGAGCTATGTAGAGACAGTATGACAAATGCAATAAATGTTAGGTACAGATTAGTTGAATGTAACCTTCTACATCAATTATATCTAACACTGCAGAATTAAATAGATTGAGGTCAGATTTATCAGATGGGACCAGGAGATGGCTACTTTTAAAAAAAATATATACACTCTATTTGGTCTTGTCCAAAAGTGAGATCTTTCTGGTTAAATTTGGGAACTTTAAGAACCGGTTACAGGAATTAAATTTCCACAAAATCCAGTGTTGTTTTTATTAGGAAATATTGCAGGGATGATCATTGAAATTAACTATATATCAAAAAGAATTTCTAAAGATTGCATTAGCAGTAGCAAGAAAGCTTATAGCAGTAACATGGAAATCGAATTCTCATCTGGGTATGGAGCGATGGAACTCAGAAAATCATAGTTGTGTCCTCCTTGAAAAGATTACTTACAATTTAAGAAGTAAATAAGACGTATTTTTGAAAATTTAACAGCATTATTTACAAACTATTTATAAATTTATAGATACTTGCTCTGAACTTGGAAGAATAATAAATTTAAATAGTTAGAACTGTGGTGGGCAGTGTCTTCTTGGTAATCATATCTTTTTTCTCTTTTCTGTCTTTCTTTATCTTTTCTTTCTTTTATATTTCTCTTACCACAAGGGAAGGGGATTGGGGGTTTATACCATCATGTATAATTGAAATGATATTAATATTTGATTACTGCATTTTGTGTTTTTTATGATTATATGGAAGGATAAAATTTTAAATAAAATATTCAAAAAAAGAGAAAGCGTACAGGAAGGAGAAAAATGGTGTCACAACAACTTTACAATGTTAGCAAATCTAAGGAACTGATTTGTCTGAAGATCTATCTTGGGATCTCCACGTTGATGCAATCACAAAGCAGGCTCACCAGCAGCTATAATTTGTGAAGAGTTTCAGAAGAGTTGGTGTGTTACCAAAGACCCTCAAAGATTTCTACAACAGAGTATTCTGACTGGTTGCCAAAGCACAGAATGGGAAGAACTCCAGATTGGGAAAAGGTCACCTGTCTGACCCAACCCATGAGGCAGACAGTGCTGAACATGACTGGGAAATTGTCACAGATGCTTTGGTCAGGACAGAGCAACAGCCTCACAAATATATATTTAGCGAAAGAGTGTAATGAGCAATCTTTTCCTGTTTTCTATAGAAGATAGAACATAAAACACTACAACACAGGTCAAGCCCTTCGTCCCTCAATGTCATGCTGACCTCTATATTCCTACCCAAAAGAAACAACTCTTCCTACTTCATAATCTTCTATTTTTCTTTCATCCATTTGCCTGCCTCAGAGTCTCTTAAAAGCCCCAAATGTTCTAGTAGCCCAGACAATGCATTCCAGGCACCCACAATGCTCTGGGTGAAAAATGTCTTCCCCTGAACTTTCTTCCTTTCACTTTGTACAGATGTCCTCTGGTGTTTGCTACTCCCACTCTGGGAAAAAAGGCGCTGGTTGTCAATCCATTTGATCACTGAATGTTTATTTATAAAAATGTACCTCATTCCGCACACCACATAAAAATTACATCACATTGTCAAAATGATCAGCAGTAGGTCAGCAAAACTATAGATTTAATTGTTTTCAAGATCTGCAAATTCAGGTCAATCTTCTCAGAGGTCTAATCACAGCTCCACCTACATCTCTGAAAGAAACAACTTCACTTCCTACATGTCTTCTGCAGACTTGTCCTCCCAATGCACACCACCTTCTCTCAATCAGCCATTCCCAACTTTTTTTTGGGGGGGGGAGATGGCCCCCTTAGGATTCTTCTCAAAGTTTAGGGCCCCCTTCGCTGTGAAACAGTCATTTAGTTGGTTTCTTATATACTTCATTCCTACCGACTACACAAAACAATTTTTTTAATATAATTATTTTGGTCCGTGGCCCCCTTAAAATGTGCAATGGCCCCCTGGGGAGGGGGTGGGGCTTATGGCCCTGTTGAGAATAGCTGCTCTACATTGAGCAGGTGTGGCTACATTTGGTTCTTTGAAGATTGAGATGTCACAAGAATTGTTTTGAGGTGGCGTCCAGCTACGACAACCCTCAGACCATCTCTCGCTGAGATGCATACACACTCCTGATTTTATCAGCATTCCAAAGCAGATGTTGAGCCATAAACAATAGCAAACAGATGGCACGGTTAGCTCAACACTGTTACGGCACTGGCAACCCGGGCTCGAATCCGGCACTGGCAACCTGGGCTCGAATCCGGCACTGTCTGTAAGGAGTTTGTCCTTTCTTCCCATGTCTGTGTGGGTTTCCTCTGTTCACTTCAGCTTCTTCCCATACATTCAACAATTACAGTTGCTATAGGTCAATTGGATGCAATTTGGCAACACGGGGTCAAAGGCCAGAAGGGCCTGTTTCTGTGCTGTATGTCTAATTAAAGGCCCCAATTCTGCAGTAGTCAACATTCGTATTATTAGGGGTACCTAAGATTGTTGACCAAAGATCTGCTCTTGCTCAAAAGAGAAACTGGGGTCCCTTTTGATCCAGTCTGACTGTAAATACCAATTGCCCCAAACAGCTTCAAAGTGGAGCATGTGCAAGCAGCAGATCTTTCGTTTGATTTGGGTATTGTGCTCAGGGCAGACTTGTAAGCTGAGTGACTTCTTTTGCTGTACGTCTCCACGTTCTGTGGTTGACAGTTTGGATTTAGAAAAGTGAACCCTGTCCAGTCCCTTCAACTGAACGAGTCCCAAGCAAGCATGGAGGTGGTAGAACGAATTCTCTCAATAGCCTCTTCCCACTGTTTCTCCTTAATTTCCAATTCTTAGTCCCATTCTGCCTTTATTTTAGAAAGTGAGTGACTTTAAAGTGACAAGAGTAGAGCTATAACTTTTTGAAACTGACCCTCTCACTCCTGGATTAGCTGATACTAGATCTTCCCAGGTTTCTTTGGCAGGTAACTAAGGGAAGTTTGGGAAAGACTGAAATAAAATGTCGAATCTTAAAGTAATGAAATAAGTGTGATGTTGGTAAGCCATACACGAGTGACAGAGAGGTAAAGCTGCTAAACATTCTGTCCACATGATACTTTTATTTTTGCCATGTACTTATAAAAAGATCAGTGACTGAAGGTTAGGGTTAGGGTTATAAGTGATTGTTATTTAAGGGCTGCTCCCCACTTAAAGTGACATCTAATTTATACATTTAAATTTTGACATACAGCACAGTAACAAGCCATTTTGGCCCACGAGCCCTTGCCACCTACAACTCCCCGGTACATTTCGTACGGTGGGAGGAAACCGGAGCCCCTGTTGGAAACCCACGCGGAGAACATACAAACTCCTTACAGACAGTGCGGGGTTCAAACCCTGGTCCCGATCGCTGCTGCCCTTAATCTGGTACCAACTTTTAACCATATTGACGCCACTGGATGGTCGGGGTGGGCATCTATGTGTGAACAGTAGGGGAAAAAAACCACAGCAAATGAGCAGGAACTCATTTTTAAGAGTTTTCCAAGGAACTAGCACACACCAAGTGAGCCGAGTGGCCTTCAATTCCATGCAATTACCTGGCTCTACTGAGCTCCATTCTTCCTACGATGCAAAATATACCCAAATGTAAGCACCAACCTCAGCGCTCTCACTCGGGGGAAATGAAATACATTTTCCCAATTTAGCACAAGCTCTTGGCTTGTAAAACGCAACTAAGAGTGAAAGGGGGACCAAAGAAGATCACAGAAATCTCCACAACAAGCTGAATGTATTCCGAATACCAATGGTGAACACTAATAGCACAGCTCTTTATTTAAGGTACGGGAGAAATGCTGTTGATTAACCATATACAGAATGGAGGAATTATGTGACCCAGAGCTAATTTGAATTCCTTTTCTACCCACTTATTATTTCATCATCTCAGATGCATAAAGGAATCAAAGCAATCGAGCTTAATGACTTCGCTTTCCCGCTGTTCAGCAATAAAATTGAGCAAGAAATATTAGCTATCCTTGATTTATTTCTCAATTCTCCAGTAACAATGTCAAAGTATCAAGGGCTGGGAGTTTACTGCACTGGTTTAAGGCTAAGACAAGTACATTAATGTGAATGGAGGTTTCAAGCGAATTGGAGAGGCGAAAGCAGTAAATGGATGGTGACCTAAGCAGCCCAGCTTGTTGCTATCTCCTGCTGTTCCCTGCCTTCTTATCACAGGAGCACCATTGTGTAAAAGTACTGCAGACAAGAAAACAAAAATAGGCGAGGTCAACACACTGCTCTCGTGCAGGTCATGTATATAAAGCTGTGAATAAAATCAAAGCATCAAACAAAAGGCACCCTGGATAATTCCCAAAGAGAAGTTTACCAAAACTTTAATTAAGAAGCACTTTTTTTTCATTGAAACCAGCGGCTGCAACAGCAGACACCAGGATCGACTCTTGTTTTTTTGCCTGTTCTAGACGGAGGGAAAAAAATGCATATGATTTTATTTTAAATCTCTCACATTTATTGTTATTGATCTTAGTCTACCTATTTGCAACCATTGCTGGGTCTGCTAATGACGTAGCTAATCCTCTGTAGTAAGATAAACCACAGATAAACTATAATGCTGCATAAGACTGGCACAATTTGCCATCCATCTGGGCTTCATCAGTTATTACAGCAAAATCCCTAAATAGCCACAAAAGCTATTTTATTTTGCCAATGCCAAAAATTTTCATAAACTGCACACAATTATGACACTTACCACCCGTCATTATGTGCACTGAAGGATAAAGTTTACAATATAACACATACACAAGCACGTTGTACATATTGCAAGTTTACAATACTTCCTTGTGTGAAACTTTAGGCCACTGCAGGCCACATAAGGATGGAATCGTGTTGTGTACCACTACAAAACTCAGTCAAGTTTCTTCAATGTAAGATCATCATCTGAGGTTTACCCAGAGTTTAGGAAATATAAATAATCTCTGAACGAAGCAATTTGTGGCTTTAAACTTTCAGATAGGAAATGTCTGAATCTAATCATAGACTGATGGATTGAAACTATTATTTTAGACCAATTACTGCCCAGAATCACCTCTCAGCAACCCGTTGGTACTCAAATCGTACCCTTGTTCTCACATTCCCCCACTGCTTACTTCCTGCCATCCATAACCCTCCGATGTTGTTGCTCTCCTCTATCCCCATGTCTCGGCATTCTGTTTCCTACTTGCTAAACTCTGCACCTTCCAAATCCTGGAACCATACAGTGCGGAAACAGGCCTGCACATAACGCTCTCTCACAGTCCCAGCGACCTGCATTCAATCCGTACCTCGAGGGCTGTCGGTGTGAGGTTTGCACGTGAACATGTGGGTTCCCCCCGCCCCCCCCCCCCCCCCCCCCCGAGTACTCTGACTTCCTCCTACACCCCAAGATGTGCTGATGAATCAGCTATTTATACATTGCCCCTGGCACACGTAAATAGGCAGCAGGAAAATCAAGGACGCTGATGGGCATGGTACAAGTAGGAAATAGTCTAAAAGTCAATAGCAACTCAGTAGGCCTCCTTTGTGCAAGGAAGGAGCAGAAATTATTGCAAGTTATATTCTTGCTGTACACAAATTAATCTCTCTGTGAATCACGTACAAGACATGCTTAGGTCATAGTAAATTACGTTTGTTTTAATCTGGCCTTTTAACAAAGTCAGATTCATTGTCAGGGTACAGGCATCACATACATCCCTGAGATTCTTTTTCCTGCAGGTGAGGTGGAATTACCACTTATTGGTAGTGCAAAAAGAATTGTACTCAAAGTACACATGTAAACAAATTTTAAAAAATGCAAGTAAACTGTGCAAATCAGAGAGGAAAAAAATAACCATGCTTTCTTATCATTACTTCCATGGTATTTTTTCAGGTAATGTTGCACAGGCCATGAATGCCATATACTACTATAATCTCTGGATCCAGCCCACTCTGCACTTCTCTTTCCTTATTGCCCTCTTGGTTATATTTTCGTCAAAAAAAGTCATTCATTTGGCCACAATAATCATCTCAGAACTTTCCTGATCAAAATGAGGTGTTGAACTGTATTCACTGTTGTAATAGAGGAACAGTCAACTCAGAAACAGCAATGAACCAACAAACAAAATTGCAATGAAAAGTTATCATAGCATTGCAGTTGGTTAAACAATCCATTTGCTCTTTGACCTAGAGTTACGGAGTCATTTGCATGGACCCGAGGGGGCATTTTCATCTGAAACAACAACGCAGCACTCCCTCGCTCCATCTCCGTGGCTGAGATTCAGTAGTATTCAGCCCGATCCTGTTCACTCTACAGACTACCTTTCATTGCCAGCTCCAACAGTGTCACCAATTTTGCAGATGACACCACAGTAGCTGGCCTCAACAATGAGTCACACTAAAGAAGAGATGGAATGGTATGAGAATAACAACCCAAGTCTCAACGTGGACAAGATGAAGGAGATGTTCAAGCACTTCAAGAAGACTAGAAATGACCACCCTCCACTACACATCAACAACTCTGTAGTGGAGAGAGTGGAGAGCATCAAGTTCCTTGGAGTTCACTTAACTAGTGATCTCTCATGAACACTCAATAGCTCCTCATTTGTCAGGAAGGCACAAAAGCGAATGAACTTCCTGAGAATATTGAAGTGGTCAAGGCTATTATATCAACCTTCTACTGGAGTTCTATTGAGAGCATTCTGGCCAGCTACATCAGAGCGTAGCATGGTTGCTGCAGAGAAATGGATCAGAGGTCAATCCACAGGACATTGGGTGTGGCAGACAGCATCACGAGAGTCTCCATCCCCTCCATCAATGTGAACTACTGAACTCGTCGTGTGAAGAGGGCGAGCAAAATTATTGAGGACCCCTTCCACGTCACACACAGCATCAGGAAAGTGATACAGGGGTATCAGAACTAGCACCACCAGGCTGAGGAACAGCTTCTTCCCACGGGCAGTGAGAATGCTGAACGACCAATGGAACTGCTCACACCTACTCTCAGAGACTTTTATATTTACAAAACAATATTTATTTATTATATTTGAATATTTGTCCTGCATATGTATTGCTTGTGTGTTATGTTTGGTTATGTGTCCATGTTTTTTTTTAAACCAACAACCGGAGTTTCATCGGGTTGCACCTAAATTTCACTGGACTTGAGATGTAAACTCATAATGACAAAACAATTCTGAATGACCAATGGCTGACATCAGTTCTGTGAAAGTAATCAAATTTTTAAAATGAAGCAATAATCATGAGGAAAACCACATATATATTCTACAAGTCTCCAAACTCAAGTTCACCAGGTGCTGAAGAACCCAATTCTTAACAATATTAAATCAATAGGGTTACACCATACAAAAGACCATGTCCAAAACAAGAAAGCCAAGCTCAAAGACATTCTGCCATAATAAGACATTTGGAAATGAACTCACTCAGAGAAGTATTCTCTCAATTCAAGATCCTATCATTAAGAAGGTGACAGAATAACATTACGCATGAATAACAATAGATGAATGGCAAAAACATTAAAAACAGAAAGCTTTTCCAATAAGCCACGTTAAGCAGTACAGGGCACGGCCACCCAGTCAGCCAAATTAAAGACAAAACATAGGTTTCTGCTGAATTGCTACAATTCTTTTCCTTCATTCACACTCTTACGCAGGGCCGAGAATGCTTCAAAGTACAGTAGAATTGAAATTAATTCAAATATTTAGGTGATATTATTTCCTGCAGCTGCTTCTGTCAGCAAGGTCTCACTACAAGTATTTATAAAATCATAAACGTTAAGCAGCGGGTGTAACTATTGCTCGAGGATTACTTTAACCTGATGCATTAAGTTCCTTCTATGCCTTATTTTGAACAGGGAACCAACAGGCAGCAGATAGCCACATCAACTTCTACAAGTTGTTACAATATAATTGGTTACACAGACTATACATTACACCGCAAAAGTTAAATAAATGGGACCCAACAGTATCTGATAGATGTTTTCAATGTAAGAAAGAAATGGGAACAACAATTCATGCAATCTGGACATGTGAGAGAGTAGAAAAATTTTGGGATGATCTCAATCAGATATTAAATAAAATAACAGAAAACAACATACCAAAGAATCCAGAGATCTTTCTCCTAAGTAACATAAAAAACAAAGAATTTGGAATTGATTTGGAGGATGCACAAAAAAGATTTGTTAAGATAGCTCTAGCCGCAGCAAAAAAATGTATTATGTCAACCTGGAAATTGGAAGATAATTTGAAAATACAACAATGGTATATAGAAATGAATAAATGTATTCCATTAGAAAAAATAACATAGTTTAAGAAATAATATTGAAATATTCGAACAAATATGGGAGCCTTACATTAAATACAATAGCGAAAATCTACCGGGGACAAACATTACCTAAGTTGATGGAAGGAGAAGGAAAGAAAAGAATGGACTCAGTAGAATTTCTGGTGTATTTTTGTTGAATGACAACATTGTCTGACTGGTTTAATGCAACCTAGATTGTATACCTAAAATGGATGAGAGGGGAGGGGTGGGGGGGTGGCTTGGGAGGAGGGAGGGGGGGGGAGAAAAAGTCACTGTATATGTGTGAAAAAGAAAAAGTGTATATCATGGCTAATGTGATTTATGGTGTAAAAAATAAAAAAATTTTAAAAAAAAGAGGGGAAAAAAAAACTTCTACAAGTTGTGAAGAAGGGCTCAGGCCCGAAACTTTGGTTATATATCGTTACTTCCTATGGATGCTATGAGACCTGCTGAGTTCCTCCAGCATTTTTATGTTTTTACTACAATCACAGCATCTGCAGACCTTTATATTTCACTTCAGGTAACATTTTCATGGTGCTCTGCACAACTATAGTCCACTGAAGCAGGGAAAAGATGATCAGGTGAAAGAACCACGGTGTACAAGGGATGTAGAATATCGAGTTACGAAGGAGGGGCAGCACGGTTGGCGAGGCGGTTAGCGCAATGCCTTTACAGCGCCAGCGATTGGGACTAGGGTTCGAATCCTCCATGCTCTGTTAGGGATTTATATGCTCTCCCCATGTCTGCAGGGGTTTTCATTTGAAACCTACTGGGAGTGTAGGTTAATTAGCCGGCATGGACTGGTGGTCGAAATGACCTGTTACTGTGCTGAATGTCTAAATTTTAGAAAAGCTTACAAGAGGATTAAGAAGATAGAGTTCTAGAAAATGTCAAGATTGCCAGGAAAGATCTTAAAGGATTTAAAAGGAGCCATGGGAAGGCCTTGGTGGGCAAGACGGAGGAAATCTCAGAAGATGAATCATGTGAGGATAGTGGAAATGTGTGCAAGGAATCAGAGGAGGTTGCAGAATCCTTAATGAATGTTCTACCAGAGAAAAAGACCTTGGTGGGCAGAAACCCCTGAGCACATTGACATTAAGAAAGAGAATGTGTTGTTTGAAAAGCGTGGTTAGATAGGTCAACAGGACAAAACGTGATTTATCCATAGCTCATGTGGGAGGAGATTGATGAGCCATTGAATATGATCTTCCCATCATTACGAGGGTCAGGAGAGGTACAGTAGGATTAGAAGGTTGCAAATGTTGTTCTCCTGTTTGAGAAATGGAGTAGAGGTAACCCAGAAAATTAGAGACCAATGAATCTTACTTCAGTGGTGGGCAAGCTGTTGGAGAAGATCCTGAGAGATATGATTTACAAGCATCTAGAGAGGCATAATCTGACTAGGGATAGTCATCATGGCTTTGTCAAGGGGAGGGTGGTGGAGGTCATTCCTGACGAACCTGAATGAATTATTTGAGGATGTAACAAAGCATATTGATCAAGGTAGAGCAGTGGATGTAATGTATATGGGTTACAGCAAGGCATTGGATAAGGTTCACCATGTAAGGTTCTTTCAGAATGTGAGCAGGCATGGAATTCAAGAAGACCTTGCTTTCTGGATACAGAATGGGCTTGCCAAGAGAAATCAAAGGGTGATTGCAGATGGTTCATATTCTGCATGGAGGCCAGTGACCAGTGATGTTCAGAGGGATCTGTTCTGGGACCCCCCTCCTCTTCGTGAAGAAGGGGAAGAGTGGTTTTGTAAGTTTGCAGATGACATGAAGGTTGGCAGTGTTGTAGATAATCTAGAGCAGTGGTTCCCAACCTTTTTCTTCCCACTCACATACCACTTTAAGTATTCTCTATGTCATTGGTGCTCTGTGATTAGTAAAGGATTGCTTAAGGTGGTATGTGAGTGGCAAGGGAAGGTTGAGAACCATTGCTCTAGACCCAATTGTTATCAAAATAATTTTCTTGAGAAAAATTGTCAGTGGCCCATTTCCTTTGGAGTTATGAAACCGTGCATATAACAAGTCAGACACGATTAAAACAATGGTTTTCAAATTTATTGATTTCCATCCACATCCCACCTTAAACAATCCCTTACTAATCACAAAGCACCTATGGCATAGGGAATACTTAAAGTGGTATGTGAGTTGGAAGAAAAAGGTTGGGAACCACTGATCTAGCAGGTTGCCAAAGGCTACAAAGGGACTTTGATAGGATGCATGGCTAGGTTGAGAAGTGGCAGACAACATTTACACCAGAAAAGTGTGAAATTGTTCATGTCGGAAGATCAAATTTGTTACAATGAGGGCTCTGAGCAGTAGTTGATGAACTGAGAGATCTTTTGGTCCATGTCCATAGGACACTCAAAGCTGCTGCACAGGTTGTTAAGAAGACATATGGTACATTAGCCCTCATTAACCATGGGATCAATTTTAAGAGCTGAGTGGTAATTTTGCATCTATTGAAGACTTGGAATAATGTGCTCAGTTCTGTTCACCTCACGTCAGGGAGAACATGGTTGCAATAGAGAAGGTGCAGAACAGATTTACAAGAATGTTTCCAGGATTGGAGAGCATGCCTTATGAGGATAGATTGAGTAAACTTGGAGCAACAGAATACAAAGGTTGGCCTGATAGAGGTGTACAAGATGATGAGGCATTCATCTGTGGATGGCTGGAGGCTGTTTCCTCAGGGCTGGAATGGCTAACACAAGGAGGCATAGTTTTACAGGGCTTGGGAGCAAGTGCGGGGTGGGGGGGGGGGGGGATGGAAGAGGCAGGTTCTTCATACCGAGTGGAGGGTGCACGAAATGTGTTGCTGGCAATGTTAGTGGGGACAGGTGCAATATGATCATTTAAGAAAGTATTAAATAGGAACATGGAGCTGAGAAAAAGAGGTGATGCAGTAGGGAAAATCTAGGTCGTTATTAGGTCAGCACTACACTGTGGGCTGAAGGGCCTATACTGTCCTGCAGACATTTAGCTTCTATACCCCTTTATTGACTGATGTAAACAGTGGGCAAAATACTCTCAATCATTTCTTAAGTCTGCATTGTTTCTGTGATTCCCATTCACAAAATAGGGAAATTCAGTGAGCTCAAATGCATCTTAAAGATATGACCAATGCCAGACTTGTTCCAACACAATTATTTTGCACTACTCAAAGTTCTGGTTTGGATGTTGTCCTTGCGATGAATAGAGGAGCTGGAGTAAGCTCCTCAACTCTTTTTCATGAGCTTCCAGTAACTAACGTCTAATACAAGCGCATAAGGAAAAGTAGCAGGATGAAGACACCTGGCTCCACCAGTCAACAAGATCATGGCTGACCTGTCCATGGACTCCTCTCCACTTGCCCATTTTTAATCCATAATTCTTTATTCCTCAATTGTGCAACAAACAAAAAAAATCCATTCTGTGTCTTAAATATATTTAAAGAGGCAGCCTCCACTGCTTCATTGGGCAGTGTATTCCACTGATAGATGGGTCCTTGGGAAAATCTGTTCCTCCCCATCTCTGTCCTGAATCTCAAGGCTACATCTCCTAATTCTGGTTTCACTTACTACTGTGTCTGATTTTATCTAATCCATTTCATTCATAATTTAAATATGTCAGTAAGACCCTCTCTTATTCTTCATATCTCCAGCAAGTCCAGTCCCAGCTGATTTAATATTAGGCCCACCCTCATATCTGGTTTCGCAGCCTTGGTGTGCAACACCTCGTCAACACCCTTCTGAAAATCCAAGTAGACAACATCTCATTTTCCCTCTTGATTTATACCCATTGTAGCTCCCAACCAAATCTGGTTCCATAGTTCAGTGGTAGAACACTGGTTTTGTAATCCAGGGAGGGCTTCATTTCTGTGAGGGGTGCTGGACAAAATTGCAACTCTTTTATGGCAAAGTTTAAAAGTTCCATGCATGTAAACATTCTAAATGGAGCCTTTACCTTATGTAATTCACACACAACCATTCCTAAGTCGATTTGCAAGGAAACAAAAAGCTGCAATCTTTCCCTGTTTAAATAGGAATCTAATTTACTATATCTCCTTCTAATCCAACTGATAGTTCATGACCAACCATGAAATTATGCTCTGGGTGGGGAGAGAAGAGGTAAACATCATTAAACTGCTTCCAAAACATCCATGGAATATTCAGCACTACATCAACCAACGTTGAGAAAAATCAACAATTCAATTCCTGAAAAAGTTTGGTCATTACCTCTAATGGTAAACCAGATCCTCGGCCTCACCTTCAATGAGTTCAGGAGGCTTCGGCGGGTGGCCAGTGACCCTGTTCGCTAAGTATCTGGGGATTTCTGCTCACCGCTCTGCTACCTCGTCGTCCAGATTAAGGACTCCCGACTCGACGTGCGGCACACGGGATGGAGTGCCTTGAGGAAGACCTGCTCTCTCCTGTTGTGGACTACTGTTGATACAGTGAGCTGACTTAATATAAATATGCCAGTCCCATCTACGGAATTCGAGAATGAGGCCATGACTCTTGTCCCCAACTATCATGGTTGAAGAATGCATAGAGGCATGGTGGGGCTTTCAAATTGTAACTTAAATTTTGGGTGAGTAGCCTGAATTGTAAACTAATGAAGGACTTGTAACTTTTGCATTAAGACTTCAAAAAGGGCGGTATTGGTTTAAAGCCAAGGCGCCAAAAAAAAATGAAAAGATGGTAAACCAGAGAGCGACATTCTCTAACAATCTTTAAAGGCCAGGTTGTCATTTTAATATCTACCAATGAATGCAAACATTGAACGCATGCATTGTCCACAGTCATTTCACATTCAGAGACTGTTACACACTCACGGGACCCCAGGGTGCTGATAAACAAAATAAATAGGTGGAAGAATGCCAGTCCACATATAAACAGTACCTGAAATTCTAAAGCAAAGAGGGCTGGAAATGCCTAAGAGGGCGGCCAACCACCGTGCAGAAAGAAGCAGAGCTGACGTTCCAGGCCAATGTCCTCTCAAGAGAATTCCTCCCGCCTTCCAAAGGCGTGGGTGAATTGGTCACATGGGGGTAATTGGGCCCGTGGATTGGAAGGGCTTATTACGGTGCTTCATCTCTAAATGCATTGGTCTAAACCAGTGGTTCTCAGCCTTGGTTTTTCCCCCACTCATGTACCACCTTACTAATCACAGATCACCCATGACATGTGATTAGCAAGGGATTATTTAAGGTGGTATGTGAGGGAGGGGGGGGATCAATGGTCTAAAATAACGTTAAAAATAGCAAAACAACTCACTGAATTCAACCAGTAATTATTTTAAGAAATACACCAGAAATCAATACTCCAAAGTTTTACTTTCACTGCACAATCCAGTGCCAATTTGAGTGTTGGCTTTGTACTGTGACCTGAGCTATGGATGGATCGACTTTTTTGATTAGACCGCTGCAGCCAGTTATCTCACTGATCAAGGACCCAGAAATATCTGGTAAATCTACCCCACTCCCTCCTCCCCGGATTCAAAACACATTCCCATCTGCTGTCCGATTGAAGACTCAAATGGGGTGATTTGATTTATTTAATATACCTTGGGGTTTTTAAAAAAAACTTTCAAGTCCTGTTGCAAAATCAATTCTAAATGTTGAGTCGACGGGCAATAATGACCAATTGACGCAAAGCCACGTCCTCGGCAGAATTGGGCAACTCTCAGAGAATACTAAGCACTTTGCCAAATCTGTCCGTGCATCGCAAAGGTTTTGGCTTCAGCCTTCAAACCTCCAGGGAAGTGAATTTTCAAGAGCCTGAACTAAAAAGCGGAATTAGCGATGGAAAGAAAGGTATGGCCAAGGCAAACAACCAAAAAAAAAAAACCCCATGAGCAAGAAGATGTTAGATAGACGCCAGATGAAGGAGCTGGAAACTGTCAGAGCAGAAGATCTGACTGGGGGATTAAAGCTATTCAGAGTTCTTGGGGCAATTCAACACCAACGGAAGTTTGAACAACCCCAAGTCATTAATGCCACAAAGCCAATATGATAGTGTTGCAATGTGGAAATAAATAAGCAATGTCTTAAATGTAACTTAGACTGTTACATTTCTGTCGCATTAACTGTTCCATCCCATCGAGTAACAGGGAGACGGACTCAATTGGATGGCAACCTGAGGAAGGGCATCCCGAACGCCAAGAGGTCTGGGCGATGCGATGTCCCGGGCCGTGACTGGAAGCGCCAGACGTGGGAGGACGTCGCGCCCTCGCTGGCTGGGGCAAACAAGTGAGTTTAAAAACAATGCCAACCATTTCAGAAGCGACGAGGTTAAAAATGCATTTGCTTGGAGGAAATTGCATCTCGAAGCTCCTTTTGCACTGCCTCGGAGATTAAACTGGCGCGGGGAGCGTCCTTCATCTCGTCGGATCGCAGCCGTCGTTCTCCCCGGGAGATTTAAAGGGACCGCCACGGCCGCGGGCCGCTCAGGGGCTCCGTCCCATTGAGCGAGTTCAAGGGGCTCGTCCTCGTCGGGAACCCCGCGCACCTGCCTGCCCATTGGCTAGCCTCAGGAGGGCTTCGCCTTCGATTGGCCCGCGGATGCATTTCGTCACTGATCTTGTAACCTAAAAAAAGTTTTTGTGTGTGTGGAGGGAGTGGAAGTTGCACGTTTTCTGGAGGTCATAATTACAGGGAGTCACAATCCAAGGGACAGGGCATCGAGGAGGGAGGAGGCGGTAGAGGCTTCACCAAGTTAATCGGCAAGGGCTCTCTCTCTCTCTCTCTCTCTCTCTCTCTCTCTCACTCCCTCCCTCCCTCCCTCCCTCCCTTTCTCCGCGAGCACGTTCAGCTGGCACCAAGGGGCACCAACAGTTTCATTGCACTCAGTCTGATTGCTTCAGCGCCTACTCCTGACCCTTTGCCCAGACACAAGAGGCGCTCGAAATACAATACACCCACGACATCGACTGAGCTGGAAGGCGCAGCGATCGGCACCATGGCTTGCTTCTGGCCGGAGCGCGCGTTCCTGTTCCAGGTGCTCGCCTCTCTCGCTTTGGCCAGCGTCCGGGCTGGAAGCGTGAATGCGGGAGATGCTGCTGCGCCAGGCGCCTCCAAGATGCACCCGACTCGCCCCGGTCACCCCTCGGTGCTGGGTCGCGCCACTCAGGATATGGTGGCTGTGCATATGTTGAAACTGTATGACAAGTACAACCGGGAGGGAAACCGGCCGAGGGACGGCAACACTGTCCGCAGCTTCAAGGCGACGGAGGGTAAGGGCAAAACCATCGGTGACAGACCGCGGAGTTTAATTGCTCTTGGAGTATATCCTGATGGCTTTTACTTTGGGAAGGCGCGAGTATAGAATATAACAGTGGTTCTATACCACCTTAAGTAATCCCTTAACAACTTCAGAGCACCTATGGGATCCTATGGTTGGGTGTGTGTGTGTAGAATAGATGTGTAGAATGTTTTATATATATATATATATATATGCATGTGTATATGTGTATGTATATGTTTGCATATATATATATAATGCATGTGTATGTATATGTTTTATATATGTGTGTGTGTATATGCATGTGTATATGTGTATGTATATATAAATATATATATGTGTGTGTGCGTGTATATAATATGTGTGTGCATGTGTATGGGAGTGGATGTGTGTGTATATAAACAGATAGATGTGTATATAGATAAATAGCTATATAGATGTGTATATGTATATACGTGTGTGTGTGTGTGTGTGTATATATATATATATATATATATTTATGTGTGTATAAATATATATATATATATATATGTGTGTGTGTGTCCTATGGTATCACCACTAGTATAGAGTTTTGATTCGCAAGAAAAATATTCTGATATTCTGCCTGCGTGGTAAACTTATGGGGCAATTCGAGTTGGTGAAAACGGTTCGGGGGGAGGGGGGGGGTTTGGATATCCCGGTGCATCACTATCATACGTTTAGGTGGCCCACAGTTCCATCTAGGTGTGTAGATGCAGATACCGTGTGACCAGGAGCCCGGCACAGGGCCATCTGCGCGGACCTCTGCATCTCACCCCTCGCTCATAATGTTTCTTCGCACCCTCGCTGTCCGCCGAGAACCACTCCAAAGAACTCCTAAAATATGTGGGTTTTTTTTCTAAATCACGCGCTTCCTAACTTTGTGAAATGTGGAAAGGGAAATGGATTTGGTTGCCTTTTTGTTTCGTTGGCGAGAGGGAAGTGTCAACTAATATTCGCCAGAGCCCGTTCATCCTTCCCGAAATAAAACGTTTCCATCAGACGGAATATTGTACCGACACATAAGTGCTCGGATCTGTTACATTTCTGCCATTTAGACCACTAGGAACTCCCGGTTAATCACTCCCCCACCCCCCGGCCCATTGTTGGCCCTGAGCGAGAATAAGGTCGAAAACATTCGACAACTGAAGCCGGACCCTAACGAAGCTCGGAAACAATGCTCCTTTCATTTCGCCTATTCCAGCTTGCTTTACGAGTTCGCAGTAATTTAAATAGATTGCCCATAAAGTCTATTTATCTCCAATATTTTTGAAGGAGCCATGCAGCCGGGTAAAGGTGAGAAGAGAGCGGATGAAATGTGAACCATTATTTATTGAGTGACCCCAACGACTTTTATTTGCACTAAGGTCTCCCGACGCGACGGTAATGTACCAGTGCTGGAAATTCTGCCTTCAAAGCAAGTGATTATTATTTTTAGCGTTTTCGATTTAAATCACTCCACCGCTCTGGTTTTCCTGAATTGAAATTTCCCTGGAAACCATGTGATGTCAAAAGAAGGTCATTCTAGCATGTTATCTGTGGGAGTTTTACGCGTGACACTCGGCAAAAGGCGCACGCTTGTGTTCATGTTCACAGAACTGTTCATCAGGCGGGTTACACATCTGGATCCAGACGACACGGGGTGCAGGACCATCTTTTTTAATGATTAAATCTCTTGCTGAGTTCCTTGCCAATGCGGGCGAAATCCTGACACGTCAATAATTAGATCGGATATTTTCGATGCAAACGTGATTGTATCTTCTTTCCGCAGAAGCCCTTGATCAGAAAATCCTCTACCATTTCAACCTGTCCTCCATCCAAGATTCCGAGCTGATTTTGGCGGCCACGTTTCACTTTTTCGCGCCCAAGCGTTGGAGGAACCGGGCCGTGGGATGCAAGCGCTCCAAGGACGCGCCGTGCCCCTTCCTGCCCCCCCACAAGGCGCAGACGGTCCACTTGACCTTCGCAAGTCGCTCCACCGCCTCGCCGCTCGGGAAGCTGCTGGGGAACCTGAGCGTTACGCCCCACCGCCGGGGCACATGGTGCCTCAATGACATTACCCGCATCGTGAAGGACGCCCGAAGAACGCACGGATTAATGATCAGCGCTCAACTGGATCCCGGAGACAAAGCCCCCAACCCGACCCCTTCCAGCAATCTACCCTACATTTTGGTTTACGCCAACGACTTGGCCATTTCCGAACCCAACAGCGTTGGCCTCACTCTGCAACGGTACGGACCCTTCCCGGCCAGCGAGGAAGAGCCGACGCCGTCACCCAACGCCTCCCGGGACTCTCGGGTCAGGAGGGAAACCTACTACTCGTCGCCCTCCCTCGAGAACAACGAGCTGCCCGAGGTCGAGTACGACCACGACAGCAAGCAGGAGCTGTGGGGGAACACCTACCGCGCCCTCAAGCCGAAGGTGACCCGCAAGGAGAGACGGAGAAAGCAGCCCGGCCACGGCCAACAACTGGCCAGGTCGCAAGTGCTGAGCTTCGACGAGAAGACCATGCGCAAGGCGAGGAGACGGCAGTGGAACGAGCCGAGGACTTGCTCTCGGAGGTACCTCAAGGTGGATTTCGCTGATATCGGTTGGAGCGAATGGATTATATCTCCCAAGTCGTTCGACGCCTTTTACTGTGCAGGAGCCTGTGTCTTCCCGATGCCCAAGGTAAGGGAGCTCAAGTTATTGCGGGACGCTGCAATCTGCTGTAGCAGGAACTCAGGGGGTCCAGAGAGAGAGAGAATTGTCATTGAGGCGAACTGGGCTTCTCCCACGGCTGAGTCCCTGCAGCAGATTGCACGTGGCTCCTGGTTGCAATGACCGTCTGCCGAAACACTCCCCCCACCACCACCAAAGTTCTCCCGAATCTCGAAAAGGGTCCCAGCCACTGTTCCTGTCTATCGCTCTCCATAAAGACCGTGATTTTTTTTTACCGAGCCAAATAACGCGTAACGAGATGGATAACATCCTACATGACTACATGATTATTTTGACATGTATTTAAACTGAAAAGTTAAGGAAATTACGTCGTTCCTTCAAAGATCGCGCCATGCTTTATGAGACGCGGACTCCTAAGCGTCTAAAAAATACACAGAGGTCTTTATATTATATCCCCAGCCTCCTTTATACCTTGAGCTCCAATTTTCAGAAGTATCTGAAGAGATTTCCCTCTGTAAATTATTGGAAGCAAGTCCACGGTTCATTACAGGAAACAGCTGTATATAAATATTCCTGAATTTTATGTTATTAAGCGAAGTGAGGGGGGGGGGGAGGTGTGGGCACCAATATTTCTTCCACAAGTGAACAATATAGTACAGGGATCTGGGACCCGTTCTGTTCGAACTGGTTCTTTTCAGCTGAATTGACTTCTGTGAGGTTTCATCTCCTAGAGTGCTCCCTGCAGGTCTAAAAGAGGGCATGCTAAACTCCATTTAGGGGACCCTCAAGATCAGAGGACCCGGTGGAAGATCGGCTGACTGAATACAACAAGAGAGATTGTACCACCGTCTAAGGAGAATAATACTCAATAAATCCCACTTCTGAATCACTGCAGACTATTAAAGCCATTGTAAAGAAACCCAAGCACTGTCAGGAAAGACTTTACCATAAACCACATGCTTGGAGTGCTGAGAGATGTTCACTATTCAATGTCCAAGGGTAGAATTGCACAATTGAATCTATTTGTGGCGAATTGCCATGCAATTTGGTATCCATTCTCGAACAGAATAGAAAGGAATCCAAAGGAAATCCATTTGGGATGCTTTCCCTCATTACTCCATTTGTGTTGTGTATCGTGTCAGGGATGTCCTGTGCCTGTACTGTTCTCCACTCTACTGCCCACCCTTAAATAATCCAGAAAAATGAATATTTCAATGGCTTTTCGCCATCGTAACATTTTGTTGGAGTATCTCGGAGACTGTGAAGGAATAGCGCCTGTAAATATTTAAGGAAGATCAATTTGTAAATACATGCATTCAGCACAGACAAGTCATGTGCTAATGGGAAATATAATTAACAGCTTGAAAATGTAAACACCCCTCTAACAGGGCTCATTCAAATCATATAGTAATTAAGAGTGAGGTAGAGGGCAGTAGGGAACTGCTAATACCCCCTACCTCCCTCACCTCATCCCATATATATATATGTTAAGGGGCCTCTCCGTATCAATTTGTGACTCTTCGTATATATATATATATAATTTGTGTATCTTTGACCTGACCCTCCTGAACTGGTCAAATTTAAATCCCTGTCCTTAACCCTAGTTTCAGGTGAGACACCAAAAGGAACCAAATTTGAATTTGTCTTCTGCCATTTCCAGAATCTTTTAAACCACTCTGTTCAACTAAAATCTTCTGAGTATCAGAAACTTCTGTATGGTGGCAGAATATGGCACAAAAAGCTGTAAACGTTGAAACACCTGACATGTGAAAGTTTGATATCTAAATTTGCCTTGACAGGAAATCCCCCAGCTTTTCAACATGAGAGATCACCTCCAGTATTCTAAAACTTTGGTATAATGCAAGCCTCACACCACAAAAAGCTCACAAGCTCTATATGAGAAAATAAATGGGAAAAAAAACCTGGCGTCCTTGCCCAGATCGGCCTAAAACTAATCTTGGCCTCAGAACAATATTAACAGTCCTCTGAAGTGACCCAGCAAGCTACTCAATTGTCTAAAAGTACTCTAATTAAAAATGAAATGATCCAAAAAGGGGATACACCGCAGACCCTGAAAGAATAACTGGGGATGGGCAATAAATGCCAACATTACCAGTGGCAATAATATTACAAAAATATTATTAAACCATTTTGCAGTTTTCTATAATTAGCTTCACAAATACATTTATCTCATTAACAGATTTATGTACATTTGCAAACAAAATTTAGCCACCTGTAAAATCTTCGCTAGGATTCTACTAAATAGAATAATACCTAGTGTCGCCGAGAATATTCTCCCAGAATCACAGTGCGGCTTTCGCGCAAACAGAGGAACCACTGACATGGTCTTTGCCCTCAGACAGCTCCAAGAAAAGTGCAGAGAACAAAACAAAGGACTCTACATCACCTTTGTTGACCTCACCAAAGCCTTCGACACCGTGAGCAGGAAAGGGCTTTGGCAAATACTAGAGCGCATCGGATGTCCCCCAAAGTTCCTCAACATGATTATTGTGAAATTAATACACATAAAAAGGTCTTATTTAACACCTGTTGAAAGAGTTGAGATATGTAGCCCTTCCTGTTGCAAATAAAACTCTTTTATTTCTCAAAGCTGCAAATTTTAATATTGAGGCTGCCCCCTGCTTTGATTGGAGATGGTTGTCTTCATTGTTTCATGGGATTGAGCACAGATACACAACAAATGTCAAATTGCAAGAGAAGAATGAGGCTCATCAATCAATTCATTGCAAATAAAACTCAGAAAACAATGTCAAAGTATTGCGATCATCCATAATTGGCTTCAGCAAAGCCTGTTCGTCGTTAAACTGCATTTGCTTAAAAACCACCCTGGTGTTAAGGAAATCAGAGATTTTAGTCATTGTACAGCAATTCTTTTCTTTGGTTGTGCTTTTGGCCCAGATTCATTTCTCAAGAACATCAATTCTCCTAACACCTACAGTTTTTATTTTATTTCAAAATGCTTGTTGTCAGTGAATAAAATGTCTATCTTTGCTCCCTCAGCATTGTTAAAATGGTTGTGAAGTTTGATTTCATGTAAAATATGACATAACAACAAGAAATTATCGGGTCCCAAATCAAAGACAACTAGACCATTTCCATTGCTGCTCTAATTTCTCAATAAATATGAACACCACCTTTAGCGAGGAGATCTAATCTTTTGAGTTGTTTGTTTTTATTCTGTCAATGCTGAAAGCAATAAATGCTGAAAGCAAATATTACAATTTCATGAGCTCTCATAATTGTAAATGAGATGTTTAACCCACATTGCCTTTTGGAAAACTTCTAAAAAATGTTTGTCATCTTAGCTTACTACAGGATAACAATTCAAATACCGGCTAAATGTCTAAAGGGTTAAATGTGAGGTGACATTAATTCCTCTGAGCCATATCGCAGTTGGAATTTTTTTTTGAACGTAGTGAGAAGCAAAGAATTTTCTAAAGATGTTGGATAAATTCTATCCTATTGAATCTGGAGAACCCATTGCAAAAGAGGATTATGAATTTGAAATTCATAGATTGAGACCATAAATCAATCTCCAGTCTTGTCACTATGAAGAGGGCATTTCAGTAATCGATGAATTTATTGTGCATTTTGTCGCAGGTGGTTCGTCCTTCCAATCATGCAACAATCCAGAGTATTGTCAAGGCTGTTGGGATTATCCCAGGAATTCCGGAGCCCTGCTGTGTACCCGATAAAATGAACGCTTTGAGTGTTCTCTTCTTTGATGAAAGCAAAAATGTGGTGTTAAAGGTGTATCCTAATATGTCAGTGGAGACCTGCGCCTGCAGATAAAAACACAAAGATATAAAGCAGGAACTGCTAAATACAGCATGCTGTATTGCTACATCATAAGTAAAAGCTGCATTGTGTCTCTTTCAAATCAAGAACTTGAATCCAGTTCTGTCTCCTTCCATCTGCAAACATCAACATGCTAATTTATGGCGTTGAGTCGCGAATTGTATTTGGGGTTAACACCAGATGTCAATATGTAGGAACACAGAAAATTCGATCATTCTGTTTACAGCACACGAATACATCCACCATCAGATAAAGCAGCATTTGCTCCTCTACAATATTCCCTTAATCTGAAGGTAACAGGACAGATTAAGGTACCCAAGGTCTCTTGTGCTCTTATATGTAAATTAATAATAATACCAGAAATGGCTGTCTATTTAAGTGTAGATTATACTATATTCCTGATTTTGGTGTATTGTGTGTGAGTTCAAATCTTTATTCGTCTTTTCACTTATTTAATATTTGTATTCCTGGTAGCAAAGAAGTTTGTGCTTTTTTTTGTTAAAGAGCAAAAGCATTTAAATAATTGTAGGGGAGCTTCCAGAAGCCCGTGGCTTTTTATTCTTAAACCCCATAAACTAAAACATTGGCACAAGTTTCTAAGAAGAGAAAAGCTATTGATGATAATCAACAGGAAATTGTGATTAGCTGCCAACTTTTTGTAAATTGTAAAGAGAATGTTAATTGCAAAATAGACATTTTAAATTAACATATATCTGGTATATTAACAGGCAATGTAAAATTTACTAAGCCCTGAAGTATGTTACTAATTTTAATATCCACAAAATTCAAACTAATGAAACAACTTGAGGGAAAATGCTGAAGAATTACTTTGACAATCTTCTATGAAGGTATTAAGTTTAGGCATTTTGTCTGGATTTGTTAGCATTCTAACTTCAATACGTGTAAAAAAAAAACCACAAAACACTTTCTGCCCAAATGTGATATTTAAAAGGTAAAAGATCTACGAATGTGTTTTTAGTAATGCATCTATTTCTAAAATTATGTGCCCAGAACCCAGAGCTTGCATTTCATAGTCGACAGTGTATGTTCAAAGTACTTGAGAAATTAAAAGTGGAATTGATATGAAATTGCATTTTGTCAGGACATTATTCAACAAAGTTACTCAGCATACTGAAAACATTCTTCCTATTAAAATCTACTTTTATTTCTAGGTATTCTGTACACTCTCACTGGCCCTTTGTTTTCTCCTAATATAATGCGCTACTGGCCAATTTTGAGGGCCTGGCCAATTTCTCTCTGCTTATCCACAAACTTGGCCTGACGTCAATGTGGTCAATGTTTTTTTTAGTTGACCATGAGAAATCACTGATTTATCATTGGTTCCTTCTCTCCACATCAAGCTAACACTTGCATGGCAAGAACAGAATTGCACGGTTGTAGAAGATGAAATGCCTCAAAATGTTTGTTTTAAAGTCATCTGCCTTTCTTGGTGGAAATCCAATCTTTAAGTGTTCATAGTTGCAATTTTGCATTTCTCTCCTTTCCACCTGAAACCTTCGTTGTCGTTAAAGCTGCCAGCGGTTGTTGAGAATGAACAGATCTAACATTTCTGTTACAAAACCAGCAGTCCATTGTGCAAGAGATTCTGGTGAGAATTTATTATAACGTTTTTTTATTTGGTGCTGTTACGCTGTAGGAAGTGTAGCGACTTTGGTGCGTTTGAAACGTATCCCTCAAGGAGCTTCTCGGTTTATTTGCTTTTGCTTGGCACATGATTTATTTCACGCATGGTTTAAGAAAATCCAAGCAATTTTGGCATTATGTTTTTATTTTACTAATTCTGCAATAAATTTGCTGAGAATTCTATTTATATAAAGCCCTCTGTTTTTGTATTTTAACTTGGATTTCATTTAATTGATCTTTCTTGGAATCTACACTGGTGCTAATCTTAGAATCAAGCAGGCACAGTTGAATGAAGCCCTGTCAGAGACCAGTTGTACTGCAGTTCTGACCCTGCTTGAAACTAGCTTCAGCTTCAGCCTTTTTAGTGATCAGAGTGCAACGCCAATCGCTTAAAATGTTAAGGTTGAAAATGTAGCCACAGTATGGCACAGAATGGGTCAGCCTCTGCTGTCCGCCCGCAATCTCCATTCACAACCTGGCTCAGTTTGGCAACGTTTCTTTTGTTTTGCATTGATTCTGTCATTTCTAAAGGCAAAAAGCACCAACCAAATTCAGTTTGAAAAACTTGCAGAGAAAGGGAGGAAAAAAAGAATGTTGTTGTCATTGAAAGTCTGAGATCTGTCGCTTAGAATGTCTGACATTTAGATTGTTCGAATTTTTTTTTATTTTGTCTTAAACAAGGGGCACGGTTCTTCACTATTAATGTATTTTTTTGTTTGGAGTCACTGAAATTGCCAGCATTTATTGACTATCCCCTATTTGCTGGCAGGAGAGATAGTCCAGAGGAGGTTTACAAGAATGATCCAGAGTTAACGTATTAGGAATGTTTGATGGATCTGGAGTAGGCTTCAGAAAATATCCCACAGTGTTTCATGTTGCCATCGTCCAACTACAGAGGGCAGACAAGGTTGATGTGCTTTAAAATCTTTGAACATAAGAAACCTGATGAGTTGAGCCTGCCCTGCATTTAATTAGATCATGGCCGATCCTTGGCTGCAAATATTCACATCGCTTCATACTTCTTAAACAGTAAAAGTCCTAAACCGGTCTGCTCGGGAAATGGGTCGGTTCAAATTTTTAGATTTTCCGGATTCTCAGGCAGAATTTTTAAAATTCAAATTTATGGAGAATAAACAGGTAAATTTTGAAAGTTTATCAGCAAAACATTTTTCCATATAAAACACCAAGTACATGAAAATGAATAATTTTTTTTAAATTACATTTTCGCGACTTCCGTGTGGTCACTTGTTGCCACTGTGCGTCTGCGGCGCTCACGCCCGTAAAAGCCAAGGCTTTTCGAGAAGTCCATATTCTTGGGTGGTCTGGATTTCAAGCGAGAGTTTTTGAAAAGTCGGGTTTCTCAGGTGGTCCAGATTTCATGGCATCCGGATTTGGACCTACTACTGAATTTCATAATTCACAGCTTTATACAAAGTCTACGTCAACAACACAGTAAAACCTCGTTAGAACGCGGTAGTTGGGGTCCAAGATTTCATACCGCGTTACAGCCGAGTCGTGGAACAGATGCATATACATGTCATGATTCAGGAAGCAGGAAAACAGAATACTGTGACTCAAGACCTTTAAACTCCACATATTAACATACACATCTTGTAAATGAGCCATGAGTCTATTTTTGAGTTTGTGGCTGTTAGCCACTGTGGCATTCTAAAATCAATGTTTGGGGTCCACAGACAACCGCGCTATAAGCAATTCTGCGGATTAATGAATCGCGTTCTAATGAGGTTTCACTGTAGTATAATCTCACAAAACATTCCACGTCCTCTACCTACACCAGGTGATTTTAAAATCATAGAAGGAGTTGGCCATTCAACCCTTTGAGCCTGCACCACCATTCAATATGATTTTGGCACATCACGCTACCTCAGTAACCCATCCCTCCTTTCTCTTGGTACCATTAGAAGAAGGACACTGTGTGTTCTGTCTCAGCAGTCTCTAACCAGACGACATCAACTGTCAATTTCCGATAACCTCTCCCTCTGTTGTTCCCCTTCCTCTCTTTCTCCTACCCGAGCCTCCTAAGATGCTTGTCACCAACCTCCATTTTCTTGCTCCCCGTCTACTTCCCTACATTTCATGGACTACTGACCTCTCCCATCAATGCCTCTTCCTCAGCTCTCTGATTTTACTCCTATCACCCCCCAGCCTCTTACATTATTCCTATTTCTTTCTCCCCTCCTCCCTTCTTCCCCCTTCCTACCTGTGCTCACATCACCTCCCCATTCCTTTATTCTAGCTTCTGCCCTCTTTTATCCCAGTCCTAATGAAGGGATATAGCCAGAAACATTAACTACCAATTGCCTTCCATGGTTACTGCCAGACTTCAACACCCATTAATCCCTTTGGATTGAGGTAATTGTCCAGTCCTTCATGGGTGCAGCGAAGAAGGCAAGGTCAACTACAGTTGAGTCTATTGAGTAAAAAGAAATCTCAGAGCAAACATAAGAGAGTTGAAGAAAGGTCTTGGCTACTGAAGGGTCAGCTGCTAAGAGATGGGCAGATGTAACAGGGGTGATCAAGAAAGCTCAACATCAAGGACGGGTGCAGAGCTGGTGGAGATTTCAAACCTAGCATGGGCATGGAATGATTTGAGAACGTGATGGACAAGCAAGGTGGTACAGTGTCACAGCTAGTAGAGTTGGTGCCTCACGGTTCCAGCGACCCAGCTTCATCCCCGATTTCAGGTGCTGTCCACCTGGGGTTTCCAATCCACCACACAACTACGTGGGTCTCTCCCAGATGCTCCACTTTCCTCCCACATTCCTCAGATGTACAAGTTACTTGGTCATTGTAAGTTGTGCCTGGTGTGCAGGTGAATATGGGGAGGTTACTGGAGAAAGCAGATTATTCTTTGAGGTGACATGGGCTGAAATAAATCTTCTGCGTTGGTAATGAAACCTAAAACCTTATTAAAGAATGCAGTTTTTGCAAAAGAATTAATTCAACCTTTTAATGAACACCAACTGTTCTTCTCACAAGAAGGCAAAATAACAAAAAGCATTTACATGATTTCAAATAGAAATAAAATATTCTTGCTTTTTTAATCACTGTGAAAACTTTAGTTTGCAAGCCAGCATACTGTACCTTA
This sequence comes from Narcine bancroftii, assembly GCF_036971445.1. Lineage (NCBI taxonomy): Eukaryota > Metazoa > Chordata > Chondrichthyes > Torpediniformes > Narcinidae > Narcine > Narcine bancroftii. The sequence goes on from NC_091474.1 coordinate 90,564,976, forward strand.
ATGGCCGTCTTAGAGCAAGACCTCATGTTCCTGCCACATGCAAACAAATATTATCAGCACTTATACCTTTTTCTGAAGTTACTCACCTTCAAAAAGCAGGATCCTGCTGACAGGCAACAATAACTAATTTTTATTTGTTCAAATGAACAATCATACCGACTAGAATTGGGAAAAGAATCATTAGACTGCCCAGATCACTTATTACGTACTACATCTGAATTTTCATCATCTCCCCCCACCCACCTCCACACCTGAGTTTGACATGAGGTGTGGACTTTCATTGAATGTTACATCAATATCTCCCCACGGAGATATATCCAGGTCAGGCTTCGTCGGTCCTTTAGGACAGCCATTTCAGCCATGGACCCCTCAGGATTCTGCTCAAAGTTTATGGGCCCCCTTCCCCCTGTGAAGCAGTCAAGCCTAGTTGGTTTCTCGCGTATTTCTACCAACAACATAACAATTTTTTTAAAATATCAGTTTATTGAGAATGGGCTCCTTTGGATCTGGTGAGTACAGTTGCCCCTACCTAGTGATTTATCTGCCCGCATTTCTAAGTGTATTTCTACAGTTTTCTTCCTCTGGAGGGTTTACCTTTGTCAAACTGAGACCATTAATGATTTCAGGTGGAATGGGCTGTGAAGCTACCTGATTAATGGATTATTTCACAATCCATGAAATAGCACAGAATTATTTTTGGATCACTGAGTCTGCTGAAGTGCTGTGCAGGTAAACAACGACACAAGACAGGTACTCAGTCAGAGTGGTGAGGTTGGCAATCATATAAAAATATGAAATATTCACCAGGGATAAAGATTTACATTGGTTAGACCCACAGCATGGTAACAGGCCCTTCTGGCCCAGTAGCCCATGCCACCCAGTTACCCCAATTAGGCTAGAACCCCAATGCATTTTGAAGGCTGGGAGGAAACAGGAGCACCCAGAGGAAACCCACTCAGACACAGGGAGAACATACAAACAGCGCCGGATTCGTAGCTGGGTCAATGGCACGGTAATAGTGTTGCGCTAACAGGGCCGCCCAAATAATAAAATGTTTTCATACTCCTAATCATGCAACGCATTAGGAACAGATCTGTAGATCTGTTGGTCTGGCATAGACATTGAGTTCCGTTGCTCAGTTGGGTATATTAAGCGTGAATTGAAATTGTTAGGAAATTTCAGCACTTTTTAGTCCTTTTGCTCTGTTCTTCTCCCTCTCTACAGCAGCACAAAGGAATGTCTTCGCCAATGGTTTCTGATGAGAGACTAATTTGGAAAATGTAGTCAAATCTCAGATTACAAAATAAACGGGATCTCTCAAAAGGTTTGCCTATCTCCCTTAACGACCTCCCGGGGACATATTACTTACTCTCTAATCACTTCCCCAAAGAGTGGCCTAAAACATTGAAAGCCAGACCTGGCCAACTCAGTGGCATTCTGCTAATTGAGAAAGACAAAACTGATTTTCAGCTGCTTGCTTCTTTATTCAAGACTGTGAATGTGTAAGAGGGCCCCAGCTAAACTACTGCTCAGGTGCCCCTCGGGCTGACAATTTCCTTCCCCAATCAACGGCTCTTCAGAGTTTTCCTTTGGTAATGGATACTAGTGGAGACAATTTAATTTCCTTCAGGATTTCATTTTACATTCATTCTGAGGATACTATGTTCAGATATGCGTGTAAAGAGAAAAGCAGGCATTCAGCCATTTGAATCTGATCGCCATTCAAATAGATTGGGCCGGCACGGTTAGCGTAGGAGTGAGCATAGTGCCAGCGAACGGGATTTGAATTCGGTGCTTTCTGTAAGGAGTTTGTATGTTCTCCCTGTGTCTGCATGGGGGTTTCCTCTGGGCACTCCCACTGCTCAAAATGTCCTGGATATAATTGGGTGGCACAGGCTCAAGGGAGCAAAAGGGCCTGTTACTGAGCTGTATGTCTCCATTTTAAAAATTGTAACATATTTACCCTACTTTCATCATTCTGCAGACATTTGTGCACTATAAACAGGGGTTCTATACACCCTCCCGGACCCCTGATTGTCGGGACATGGCTCTAGTGCACACTATATGCAGGAATATACACATACTCCCAGACCCCTGATTGTTGGGAGGTGTGGCTCCACTGCGAGTATTAATTTATACCAATACTATGGCTCAGCTTCACTGTAGTGCACACCTTATCCACGACCTTTCCAAGTGACATCCACAGCAGCGACAGTGTCCGGGACTCGAACCACGAGGCAGAGAGAGTGAAATGTGCTCTCTGCTTCTGCTAAATACAGTGCTAATCTGTGGTTGGCCAATGGTGACGCTGAGCGATTTGAATTAGCCAAAGGCAGGGTGTGCGCTAATTAGTGGCCGGAGTCCAACCTTAACTGACAGGTAATGTGACTTCCAAATAAGTTCCAGTCAGGGAGGACATGTGGCCACCTGCAATACACATAGCCCAGAAAGACAGAGAGGCCGCATTTTCTCCACACACAACACTGTTCCACAGATGCTGCCTGGTCTTATTTCTGATTATCAGCTGCAGGTTTTTTTTAAATTTCTAATATTCTTTTCATTATCCACTCATCTCATGGATGTGATGCAGGCAGGAAAGGATTGTTCTGACCCATTTCGACATTGCAGTTGTCTATGGAAAACTTGGGGAGGGGAAGAAAGGAGAGAGGAAGGAAGGAATTGAGTTTCTTTGCTTCTTCCTCTGACAGACCTCATTAATGCATTAACCATGTTACCCACTATAGCTCTGACCAACCAACCAGAGGCCCTATGTATCCTTTCCTTACTCTCTCTACAATTTAAAAATATCTTGGGTTTTTTTCTCTTTCACAGTTCTGGCAAATGGTCTGCTTTAACTTAGAAAATCATAAAAATTAACAAGAAAGTTAATTTTGTACATGACATTAACCTCTGGAGAATGGGCATGATCAAGGTTGAGGCAGGATGTTGATCGAGATGAGAAAACAGGAAAGGAAACCAAATAATTACTGTCTCTCAGAAAAGAGTTGGTGAGGTTTGTTATTGACATTAAATGATGATGGTACACATTTCCAGAGGAATGGGAAATATTTGAACACCCCTTTCTGAGATATCTCACCTAATATGGACTGGGCAGCTCCATTTATGTACTCAATGTAAAAGTGACCAAACATGAAGTAAATATTTTAGAAGCTATTGTGCTCTCTTATATCCCATGGTAAATTGGCATGGTGTATGTCTGTCGTTGAAGTGCACTGTCCTGAGCTTTTACTGCTATTATACAAGTCACAGTTCGGCGGGCAGCAACCTCCTTTGAAGAAGACCGCAGAGCCCACCTCACTGACAAAAGGCAAAGGAGGAAAAACCCAACACCCAACCCCAACCAACCAATTTTCCCCTGCAACCGCTGCAACCGTGTCTGCCTGTCCCGCATCGGACTTGTCAGCCACAAACGAGCCTGCAGCTGACGTGGACATTTACCCCCTCCATAAATCTTCGTCCGCGAAGCCAAGCCAAAGAAGAAGAACAAGACAATGAAGATTTTGTTTTTAGATATAACCAATTTTTGTGATTTCCTGTCATATTTTTAGCATGCTTCAAGGGTACAAAACTATGAAATGCGCCATGTCGTTCAAAATTCATTTTCTGCATTCGCACTTGGACTTCGTCCCTGCTGATCTTGGTGCTGTCAGTGACGAACACGGTGAAAGGTTTCACTGGGACATTACGACCATGGAAAAGCGGTATCGGGCAACTGGGATCCATCGTCATTGCTGGCCAACTATTGTTGGACACTGACACGAGAAGCATCAGATGCTGAGAAAATCACCAGCAAAATATTTTAGCTCGGTTGAACTAGCGATTAAACATTCAATTAACGTTAATGTTTCTCCAACTTCCTCTGCGATACAGCAAATCTGAAATTATCTTTGTGTTCCACTTGAAGTTCTCTATCATAATCCCCAATTTTTTTTCAGGAAGCAAATCTCTTGAAAAGATTTGTTCTCTACATTATCTATCCAAATCTCACGTTCTGGCACAATGAATATGGCTTATCCGAACCAGTAGCATCGTTGGAAAACTAATAAAACTACAGATTCAGGAATGTGAAACAAAAACAGTAAATATGGCAAGAACTCAGGCACTTGAGCAGTATCTGTGCAAGGAAAGTTCAGTTAACACTTCAGGACGTTTCAACTGCCTGGTGTTTCACCTCACTCAATTTCACTTTTCTCTTGCCTTGATGATAGGAAGACTTGGTGTTGATGCGTACATGCCAAAACCGTTTATTAATCCAAATTCGCTGCAAGCAATGATTACTATATTTTTCATGATCAACAGATGTCAGGCTTAACATTTGTAAAACTGGACTGAGTTCCATCATATTCAATGATTCACTCATTGATCCCAAGGACGTAGAAGAGATGGTTTGTTCTTTCCCAGTGAATCTTTATTTGATTTTTTTTTCCTTTAAGAGGACATTTCTGAGCTCAAGTAAAATTTTATTAAATCTGATTTGACTATCCACCCATGCGAATTCACCTCATTAGAGTTTGTAGTGGGTTCTGTTTCGGGATCTCATGGCCATACCGGGCATTTCTGGTTACGTAATGGAGAGGAATTGGCCTTCAGAACTCGCATTAGTTTATGAGCTCCTCTTCCCACTGCTTTCAGATTAAAATGAGATTTTTTCTGCTCTAATTCTCAGATTCACTTTCTCCGTCATGTTTTCCAATATTACGGCTTTCACAAGGCGCCACAATGGGAATGCAAGCTTTTGTATGAACTTTAAACAGAAACCTTGGACGTGAGGCCTGCATAAGAAGTAATAAGTTACTTTATAAACTATTATAAGTGACACACCATGATTTTCTCAGCAAGAAAAGATTTCTGGGCCGAATTCAAAGCAAAAACGGACATCAATTAGCTTCATTTAAAACTGTTAGTTTATCTATAGCTTTATTCAATACATGCCTAGATCATTTCATGTTCATTTTATCTCCCCACACAATGAGTTCTTTCAGTGTCTGATCCCAGATCACCCGAAAATAAAGGATCTCGGTTCAAATACTCTACAATAGGAGAACTCATCATGTCTCTGAGTCACTTTAATCTGATGCCATTCATCCAGAGAATGTTTATATTTAAGGTTAATTCCATTCTCAAATTTCAAAAAGATAGAAATTTCTCCATGGCCCAGCCATACAATTGATACCTTCCGACTTTAGTTAACATTCTGTCTGATTTTTCTCTTCCTCGGTGCATTGATCCACTCTTCAGCTACTATAGACCTTCTGTTCAAGTCAAGTTTATTGTCATCTGATTGTGCAAATACAACCCGACGAAAGCGTGTTGTCCGGTCCTCAGTGCAAAACATGAGGTCACACAAGCAGACATAACACACATACAGACAAAAAATACTGTATACACGTAGGCCAAATATTTATATATACAAATAAATAAATAAATGTTGATGCATGAATATGAGAGTCTCAGAGGGTGAGTGTGAGCAGTTCCTTTGGTCGTTCAGCATTCTCACTGCCTGTGGGAAGATCCTCAGCCTGGTGGTGCTGGCTCTGATCCTCCTGTATCTCTTTCCCAACAGGAGCAGTGGAAAGATGCTGTGTGCGAGGTGGTAGGAATCCTCAACCATTTTGTGCAACCTCTTCAGACAACAACCCTGGTAGATTACGTCACTGGAGGGGTAGGAAGTCTCCAGTGATCTTCTCTGCCACTCTTATGGTTCCGTGAATTGACCGTACCACATTGTGATGCAGTTGGCTAGGATGCTCTCAGCAGAACTCCGACAGAAGGTCGAGCAATAGTGGCCGGTAGCTTTGCCTGCACACCTTCCTGACAAGTGAGGAGATGACTTGTGCCCACGATAGGTCACTAGTCAAGAGAACTCCAAGGAACTTGGTGCTCTCCACTCTCTCCACTACAGAATTATTGATCTATAATGGAGGGTAATCACTGACATCACTCTCCATCAATTCCTGAACGATCAGGCAGGATCAGGCTCCCAACTTTTCTGGAGAAAACAGAACATCAAAAGTTGTTTGCTCGTGCAAACGCACAACTTTGATTTTGACGTACAGAAATTCTAACACATCGGATCGTTAAATATGATGGCTCATTTTTACTTTGGCTGATCTGATGTATTTTAGAATACCTGCTTTGACCTCTGGCTCCTAATTTAAACAGGGGTGTAGACAAAAACAGGCCTCCCACATTGGATGATGAGAATGCATGCTGAACATGAGACCGAAGTGTCATAGAGCAACCGTAACAAGAATATTCACTGATTAATCATTCATTGTTTTCGGTAACAAGACAAAACACAAGCAAGTAAGAAATATATTTTGGCAGGTAGTTGTTGTATTCTTTTTCAGGCCTATAAAGGTTTTTAAATTTAGACAGGCCATTCCAGCCCTCAAGCACGTGAGCCGAATTACACCCAACTGACCTAAAACCCCCGTACATTCTGAAGGGTGAAAGGAAACTGGAGCACCCAGTGGAAACCCAAGCAGACACACGAAGAACATACAAACCTCTTACAGACAGGGCCAAGTTCAATCCCAGGTTTCTGGAGCATTACACTAACGGATGATCTTACTGTTTGTTTGCAATCGTACTGCTCTCTTACCCTTTGAACTGCATGTGATGAACTTCAAATGAGATTACTCCACTTGCAGGGTGTGGGATATTTGGCACAAGTGTCCCTGATACGAAAAGTGTATCCAGCTCCATACAGACAGTGTTCAGAAAATGGGAACTGGAACTGAATGAGCTCCAGATCATTCAAGTGGCAGAGGGACGGATCGACAGGGAGGAAGGAAGCACGTAACCGGGTGACCATCAGGAGAAGGAAAGGGAACAGGCAGCCTGCGACCGTTCCCCTCAATTACATCGTTTTGGATGCTGTTGGAGGGATGACCTACCAGGGAAAAGCCGCAGCAGCCAGGTTTAGAGTCTGGCTCTGTGGGTCAAAAGGGATGGGGAAAAAAAGGAGGAAAATGATTCAATGGTGAGAATAGCACAGGAGATTCTGTGAAATGATCCGAGCCTCTTGGATGGCACGTTGCCTCCCAGCTGCCGGGGTGAGAGATGTTTCTGATTGGGTTGATAGAATTCTTGAGAGGCAGGGTGAGCAGCCAAATGTTATGGAACATGTTGGTACCAATGACTTACGTAGGAAAAGTAATGAGTTCCTGAAGGACCAAGGACCAGAGAAAGCTGGGTTGTACTTGTGCAATCAGATGAGAATAGATTTGACTTGACTTGAAGGGTGAATCTAGGGAGTTAAGAAGCAAGCTAAAAAGCAGGACCTTAAGGGTAGTAATCTCTGGATGGATGCGAGTGCCACACACTAGCGGGGGGCAAGAATAGGAAGTTATAGCAGGTGAATGCGGGGCTGAAGAGTTGGTGCAGTGAGGAAGGGTTTCAGGTTTGTGGATCAGTGGGATCTCATCTGGGGAAGGTATGACCTGTACAAAAAGAACGGGTTGCACCTGAACTGGAAAGGGACCAGTATCCTGGCTGACAGGTTTGATAGAGCTGTGGGGAGGAGGTAAATTATCGATGCAGAGGGGTGGAAACCAGAATGTTAGGTCAGATGATGGAGCTGTTTGTGAAATGGCAGGTGCAATGTATAGTGAAACTGTTAGGTAGGCTAGGCAATGGATAGAACATAAATGCAAGAAGATGGATGGGTTGAAATGTGTCTATAGAACCATAGAACACTACAGCACAAACAAACAGGCCATTCAGCCCTTCTAGTGTGTGCCAAAATATAATTCCACTTGTCCCACTGGCCTGCATTCATTCCATAACCCTCCAGACCTCTCACATCCATGTATCTATCCAATTTCTTCTTAAAACTTAAAGAGTCCACATTTACCATGTCACATGGCAACTCATTCTACACTCCCACCACTCTTTGAGTGAAGAAGATCCCCCTTATGTTCCCCCAAAACCTTTCCCCTTTCACCCTAAAGCCATGTCCTCTTGTATTTATCTCTCCTAATCTGTGAAAAGAACCTACTTGCATGTCGTCTATTTATACCCCTCATAATTTTGTCAAATTTCCACTCATTCTTCTACACTCCAAGGAATAAAGTCCTAACCTGTTTAATCTTTTCCTGTAACTCAATGCTTGAAGACCCAACAACATCCTAGTAAATCTTGTCTGCACTCTTTCAATCTTACTGATATCCTTCCTGTAGTTAGGTGACCAGAACTGCACACAATATTCCAAATTATACATATAACCTCACCATGACATCCCAATTCCTGTACTTGACACTTTAATTTATAAAGGCCAAGATGCCAAAAGCTTTCTTTACTTCATAACACCACTTTCAGGGGATTATGTATCTTTATTCTGAGATCCCCATTCCTCAGTGCCCTACCATTTACTATGTATGTCCTACCTTGGTTTGTCCTTCCAAAATGCAACACCTCACACTTGTCTGCATTAAATTTCATCGGCCATTTTTTGGCCTGTTTTTCCAGTTGCTCCAGGTCTCTCTGGAAGCTTTGAACCTCCAATCTTGGTGTATATGTTAATACAAGGAGTATAAGGAACAGATCAAATGAACTCAGAACATGGGTCCTTATGTACTGGACACAATGTGTCTCAGGGGCAGAGGTAGCTGCTAAATTTACTGAGCTTTAAATATTTCAAAAAGGATAGAGGGGGGAGTAGCATTGCTGATCAGGAACGCTATCACAGCTGCAGAAAGGAGAATTAGTGGAGAGATTGTCTACTGAGTCAGTGTGGGTGGAAGTCAGGAACAGGAAGATGGCATTAACCCTACTGGGTGCATATTATAGACTCCCCTCCACCTCCCCCCCCCCACCGCAAAAGTAAAAGTGATATCGAGGAGAAGAGAGGGGAAGAAATTGTTTTTAGCTTTCTTCATGTTCATTGGAAGCATCTTTGAGTTAAGAGTTTGGAGTGAACTGGAATTTGTTCCGTGTGTTCAGGAAGGTTTCCTGACACAATATGTAGATGAGCCAATGAGAGGAGAGGCTACACTTGACCTGGTATTGGGAAATGAACCAGGTCAGGTGTCATCTCTCTCAGGGAAAAGAACAGCAGAAGTGTGGCAAATGTTCAGAGAACATTTGCATGGCATTCTGAACAAGTATATTCCATTGAGGTAGGCAGGGAAAGGATGGTAAGGGCGAATGAACCAAGGTGTACAAGGGATGTATAAAATCTAATTAAGAAAGGTTTACAAGAGGTGTAAGGAAAGAGGAACTGAACTAGGAGAAATATAAGATTGCCTAAAAGAGGTTAAGAAAGGATTTAGGAGTGTCAGAATGGGCTAGGAGAAGGCCTTGGCAAACAGTATTAAGGAAAACCCAAAGACATTCCACAAGTGTGTGAAGAATGAGAGGATTCCTGTGAGCTGGGGTTCTGAAAGGATGAAGGTTACACGGACCCATGCCCATGGACCCGAAAGGAATAGGTAAGGGTTATGCACAAGTGCAGCTGAAGGAGGCTGGGGGTCACATGAAAGGATGAAGATCAATCAGGTCATACAGGGTGAAGACATGGCGGACTGTAAAGGGATACGCCAGAGTGGAGCGGAAGCATGCTTCAAAGGGAAGAGGTCTTGGGGCTGCCACAAACCTTAAAAGGTGAAGGTTAAGCACTTCACAGACCTGAAAGGAATGCGTCAGGTGGTACGCAGGCAAATTTAAAGGGAATAGCCTACTCAGGGCCGCAGCGGACCTGAAAGGGAGCAGGTCGTGCACAAGGGCACCTGGAAGGGTTAGGGTTTGGGCCAGCAGACCTGAAAGGGTGAAGTTCCAATAGGCCATGCAGAGTGAAGGCCCCGGACCTGAAACGAGCACACCAGAGTGTTGTGCAGGTGCCACACAGGAAGGGAGAGCTAGGGACCACAGCAGACCTTAAAGAATGGTGATTCAACTGACCGTGTGAGAAAAAAGCTCGCAGAAAGAAAGGAATATGTCACAGGTGCACCTCCAATGCAAGAGGGCAGCAGACGTCAAAGGGTAAAGGTGAACAGGTCAAGCTGGGTGAAGGTGCGCTAACCTAAAAGAAATACATCAGATCAGTGCGCAAGTGCACCTGAACAGAAAGTGACAACGTGGGATCAAGCGAAGCAGAAAGGGTGACGTTTATGCAATTTTCCAGTTGGATCACGGGATGGGGGGGGGGGTGTGGACTGCACTGAATGACACCATCAGAGGGTGATGTCTATAACATGACTGTCTATAACATTTTTTGTCAACAAAAATGCATTATTTTTCATTAAAAATATCTCTGTAGTTAGTTATAATAACAAAAACATTTTTTGTAAGCCCTGCTTACATGAATCAATATATATACAAGTCTAAAACTCTCTGCTAATTTACTTTTTGAATCTTTGAATGCACTCCGGTCAGAGCTGTCATTATTCCCCAGATACTTCTTTGGCTTGGTTTCGCGGCTGAAGATTTATGGAGGGGTAAATGTCCACGTCAGCTGCAGGCTCGTTTGTGGCTGACAAGTCCGATGCGGGACAGGCAGACACGGTTGCAGCGGTTGCAGGGGAAAATTGGTTGGTTGGGGTTGGGTGTTGGGTTTTTCCTCCTTTGTCTTTTGTCAGTGAGGTGGGCTCTGCGGTCTTCTTCCAAGGAGGTTGCTGCCCGCCGAACTGTGAGGCGCCAAGATGCACGGTTCGAGGCGATATCAGCCCACTGGCGGTGTTCAATGTGGCAGGCACCAAGAGATTTCTTTAGGCAGTCCTTGACCTCAACAAAGCCTTCGACACCGTGAGCAGGAAAGGGTTTTGGCAAATACTAGAGAGCATCGGATGCCCCCCAAAGTTCCTCAACATGGTTATCCAACTGCACCAAAACCAACAAGGTCGGGTCAGATACAGCAATGAGCTCTCTGAACCCTTCTCCATTAACAATGGCGTGAAGCAAGGCTGCGTTCTCGCACCAACCCTCTTTTCAATCTTCTTCAGCATGATGCTGAACCAAGCCATGAAAGACCTCAACAATGAAGACGCTGTTTACATCCGGTACCGCACAGATGGCAGTCTCTTCATTCTGAGGCGCCTGCAAGCTCACACCAAGACACAACAGCAACTTGTCCGTGAACTACTCTTTGCAGATGATGCCGCTTTAGTTGCCCATTCAGAGCCAGCTCTTCAGCGCTTGACATCCTGTTTTGCGGAAACTGCCAAAATGTTTGGCCTGGAAGTCAGCCTGAAGAAAACTGAGGTCCTCCATCAGCCAGCTCCCCACCATGACTACCAGCCCCTCCACATCCCCAATTACAATGACGTTTCAAATCACGTGATTTTGTCTGCACGCGCCACCAGCATGCGCTGTTGTTTTCGTTGCTGCCGGTGTTTTTATAGTCACTGCTTTTGTCAAATATTCTGATGTTTTAGCTACAATATTGTGGCAATTAGTATTTGTGAACCTAGATCAATAACTTTTTTGAGAATTTAAGTAGTCATTAAAGGAAAGAAGAAGAAGAAAAATCTAAAAAGGTTCCGCTCAGTTACAAATAATAATTTAACTACTAATGTTGTAATTCAATGTAGAAAGATTTTACAAAACAATTTGGTTGTTATTATTCATATAATCTAAGACAGGGGTTCCCAACCTTTCTGTTCCTCTGTACCCCTTGGGCATTTCTATAGGTTCCCGTGTACCCCTAAAAATTAAGGATAAAACAAACACGACATTGTCCAATCTGACTGGAGATTACAACACCATGTATTGTACAGTAGTGGTTATTCTCTCAGACCCAATGTACCCCCTGAAAAGTACAAATGTATCACTGGGGGCTACATGTACCCCAGATTGGGAACCCCTGATCTAAGAAATATTACATTTAAGCAGTTTACAACTATTTATCACATATTATTCTATATTTTTACAACTTTTTAAAAATATTGCTAGTGTCTTTTTTATTTAAAGGTTTCATTTTAGTTTTGCGAGTTGTTTATCTCATAGGAACATAGGAAGTAGGAACAGGAGTAGGCCAAAAATGGCCCATCGAGCCTGCTCCGCCATTCAATACGATCGTGGGTGATCTAATTTATGACCTAACTCCACCTACCTGCCTTCTCCCCATATCCCCCAATACTATGGCCATTACATTCAGTGATAAATGGGAAGTATGATTTTCGAGTAACATTAGTACAAAATAATTACTAAGGATTCTGTATGGTCTGGTATGGGAGGAGGTCCATAGTGAGGTGGTGGTGACACCACTGAGTTGGATACAAATGTCGAACCAGGCAATGGATTAAAGAAGTGCACAGAACTACTCTGTTGTGTAGAATGAATTAGCCTTTTCCATGTGTTGTCTGATTAAAGTCTGCATTCCTGTTCCAAAAATTATTGGAAACACTTCTGCTGTTCTTTTCCCTGAGAGAGATGACACCTGACCTGGTTCATTTCCCAATACCAGGTCAAGTGTAGCCTCTCCTCTCATTGGCCCATTTACATATTGTGTCAGGAAACCTTCCTGAACACACGGAACAAATTCCAGTTCACTCCAAACTCTTAACTCAAAGATGCTTCCAATGAACATGAAGAAAAATTATGATAGCATTTCAAAGATCTGTGCTTGCTTTATTCTGAATGTATTTCAAAAATTACCTTATCTTCTTGAGAGTTATAACAGCTATTAATGTCTGTTTTATGTTGGCAAAGTGGATTTCAGGATGATTGAAGCAAAAGGCATGTTCCAGGAATGCATCAGGCCAGAGTATTTAGGGTAACTATGAGAAGATCTCAGTGAGGGAAACTTTCAATTCATTTCTGCTTTAATAACTTCTAATATAAATAACTAAAATGGTGAATGAAAATGATTGCTTGTACAAAAACAGTCTCCATATTTTAGAACATGGAAGATTACAGCACAGTACAAGCCATGATATTGTGCCATCCTATACTCAACAATCTAAACCCTCCCCTCTCACACCAAAACCTCCTATTTTTCTTGTATCCATGTGCCTGCCTATGAATATTTTAAATGTCCCTATTGGACCAGCCTCTATCACCACCCCTGGTAATGCATTCCAGGCACCCATTACATTCTGCGTAAAAAATAACTCACCCCTAATGTCTCTCCTAAATTTTCCTCCCATTATCTTATACAAATGTCCTCTGAAATTTGCGACTTCCTCAGAAAATAGGTGTTGAAAATAGGTCATGTAGACCTAACCAAGTCATCTCCTGTGCTTCTTCGCTCCAAAGAGAAAAACTGTAGGGAGCTCTGTTCACCTTGCCTCATAAGACACATTCTCCCATCTAGGCCACATCCTGGTAAATCTCCTGCAATGAGGCAAATGTAGGTTTTCCCCAGCGGCTCCAGTTTCCTCCCACCATTCATGGGGGTGTAGGTCAATTGGGGATATATTGGGGGGTACAGACTCATGGGTCAAAATGGCCTGCTACCGTGCTATATGTCTAAATAAAAAATATATTTTTTTGTATTGAGCTTACTCATATTGTATCCAAAAAAATACCATCGGGCTGTGTGTTACAATTATGTTCTTGAATAAGGTCTTCATGTGCTTTTTTCAAAAATCTAAAGTAACACAAGTGTAACCGTGCCAAAAGTTTTACACAAGCTATTTTAGGTTTCCCCAATGTTTTGAATCATTAATTAACACAATATGTAGATTATCAATAGAACATATATTCAGAGTCTAAGGGTTAAGAGAAGGGTAATTTTTGTTCTGGGAGTGAATTTGGAAAATTTGAGCATCGTTTATGTGCTACTGATATGTTGTTCCATTAAAATTAAAAGAACAGAATACAAGGGTGACGAAATGTTTAATTTAACACTCGATGTAACATATTTTGACAAATTAGCACAAAAAGAATGTAGCAACGGATGACAGTCAATGCATCGAATGCATCTAAATGGCCATTTAATAACCTTCTCTGCCCGAATTTTTATTTTTAAAAAAACTATTTTGGATGTAGATAAAAGACAGGGGGCCCTTTTATAGACCATTATCATAATCTAACGTTTTAGGGTTGACATACCCTTTGATGAAGTGCTGTCTGTTTCCAGATTGTCCTTACCTGATACCCACACCTTAGTTTCTGCCCCCACCCCCCAACCTATTTTAAATTGATGGGGGTTTGGTTTTATTTTCTTCTCTTAATTTTTCTTGTATTTCATTGTAGAATTGCACTGTTTGATTTTTCTATTATTGCAAACTTCAAGAAAGAATATCTTAAAAAGAAAGGATATATATTTTAGTCCTTTTGTAGCAGTCTGTATTGATTCGTGGCTTTTTTTTTTGCAACTTTGCCTGCATAATACAGCGGGAAGTGGAAGGTCGAGATGTTCCCACTTTCCTTGTCCTTCTACTTAAGTCAATGATGGGAAAACACTTCTGACACAAAGCAGGCGGGGATGCTGCCCAAAGCCGTCAAAAGTTGTATTGGTTTAACTGATAACGTGAAAATAAGGTTGAGACTATAATTAAATCCTGATGAGTTCGGGGACATTTCTGCTCATCACCCAAGGCTTTGAAAGCCGGTTGACTTGAGCCTTGCTTCCTCGACAACTGGTTTACAAATGCAGAAAGGCAGTGTGCGGTCTTGGACGCTGTGATCTGTTGAAAGTCCTTGTGATGTTTGCAGAGAATTGGCAGCAATGTGCTAGAAATAATTAGACACCGACCTCCGAGCCCCAGAGCCTCGCTGACCGTGGTGCACACTTCCCATTAGTCCAATGTGTTCCCCAACTGTTTACAGAATCTTCATTAGCCAAGAGGGTTGCACGATAAGGGGAACTCAAGCGGGGCATCAATGGACAAGATAAGGCCGTCCATCTGTGCAGTGATATTGGTGGAGAATGAGCTGAGGCGCCCCAGAACATAAAACGCAAGCCAGACCGAAGACGTTTCGTTTGTCTTCATTTTCCCTTCCCTGCGAGATTCAAGGGTCGCTGCGAAGACTCGAAGCAATGACTCGCGTTACCTGCCTCGCAATCACCTTCTGCCTCGGCTCCCTGTGGCACATTGCAACGGGAAAGCCACTGAGCGGCTGGGACCGTGCGACCGATGAAGAGGGATCGGACGGCTACGAAGACGAGATCTTTCCCGGGGACGCTTCTGGGTTTGATTTCAACTCGTTTTTGGATAGCGTGAAGGACGAGTTCTTCCGCGGTCTCAACCTGTCGGAGATCCCTTTGCAGATCCCTCCTCCCGAGGATCCTCCACAGTACATGATCGATCTGTACAACAAGTTTGCCGCCGACAGGTCGTCCTTGCCCTCTTCAAACGTTGTCAGAAGCTTCAGGAACGAAGGTAACTGCTCGTTAAGGCCCACCTGCCCATCTCCGATCGAGAAAGAGAGAGAGAGAACGTTGCCTCCCTTCGTCCCTTCTATTTCTGGCTGCCAAATGCTTCAACGGAGTAGCTCCAGTTATACAGTGATCCGAAGGGAAATGAGCAAACACGGGGGATAAAAAGCAAGGGGGGGGGGGTTGCTTTTGTTGCAAACTTTGCTCAAATGCAATGGGATTTTTTATTTATAGAACCTGGAGAGGTGTCCTTAAGTGAGCAGGCCAACCGGTTATCTCTCTTCATGCGGTCCTGTCAAGAGCACATTTACATGGAGTAGGATTGCAGTGAAGATCAATGGGCACCAACCAAGTGGTTACGGGGCGCATTCAGGAGCAGGGGGATTGTTGGGAAAGTGCCGCCACGACGCCTATTGGCGTGTGCTTTCTGCTCGATGGGAGGAGGGAGGTGTGATGTGTAGGGAGTGGGTTGGCAACCTCTCTTAGGCAGTGGGGAGGGGGGATGTAGATAAGAGTCCTTGACTGAGAAGGGGGGTTGCGTTAGGTTCTGCGGTGTTGGGGGACATGCAAACTCTCTGTCTTCTAAGGGCGTAGAGGCGCTGGTGACGGTCTTGACGGTCGCGTCAAAGTTTCTTGGCCCAGATCAGATCCTTGGTGATGATTTATTCCTTTCTTTCTTTTTCATTCTATGCAACAAAAAAACATAGGTACAGATGGTATTAATAATAAGGTAAATTAATATCAAGTTACCAGTACCAAATAGCAGTGAACAAGGGATATGAACCCATGTTATTAAAGGGAAAGAGAAAAAAAAACCCATATATTCCTAAACTAAGAATCAAACCCCCACCCTATAAGGGTTGCTGGCCAAGTTAATGAGTCCACTGCTAATAATAAGGACTGTGGGGTCAAATAAAAAAACATAATTAAACTACAAGTTTTGAAAGTAATTGAGGAAAGGTCCCCAAAGAAAGTTAAGATCCACTGCAGTAGTCGAACAGGTAATTATTTCTGGAGGCAGACATACCCTCACCTCCGACAGCCGTAGAGTGGGAGGGTCAGCGTCTTTCCATCACCCCTAAATGGCCCTTCTAGCAATGAGGGAAGCAAATGTCAGGACTTGGGATTGTGAAAAGGGCAATATTCAATCCATTGGCCCCACTCACTCCAAAAATACCAGTGAAAGGGTTAGGAGTCGTTGACATTAAGAACTCACGATAATGTGGGAAATACCCCTTGATAAAATTTAAAATAGCCAAAACATATGATTCAACGTACTTTCCTCGATTAGGCATTTGTCACATTTAGAGGTAATATTAGGATAAAATTTAGCTAATTGAACCTTGGAAAAGTGGACTACCTTAAATTGAATTACTACATGTCTAGCACAAAGAGAAGATAACTGAGGACCTTCCAAAATAGTATCCCATGTATGGTTGTTGAAAGTCTTTTTGCCATATCTTCTTAACACAACCCAGGGAACTATCGCTAGATCTTAAAAGTAATTCATAAAGGGCAGAAGGCAGATTTATTCCTAAGAGCTTGAAGATGTTTCTACTTCAGCGCCATTAATGTGGACAGGGGCGTGGATTCGGACCCCCTCTCCTGAGGTCAGGATTATTATCTTATACATAGGCTCCTGAACGAACACTGCTTCCCTGTGCAGTCAATTTAGGACGGAGATGAGGAGGAATTGGTTTTCCCAGGGGGTGGTGAATCTGTGCCCATTGAAACAGTGGAGGCGACTCAGTAAATAAGTTGAAGACAAGGTGGGGAAATTAAGGGATATGGGGAAAAGGCAGGTGGGCGGAGATGAGCCTACTGGCCGACTCCTGCTCCTATTTTTTCTTATTCTATTGTTTCTTAAACACCCTTTCTTGGTGTTCATTTGATTTTCGTTTCATTGTAATTGTAAGTCGTACTATTTACACGGCTCTTTGAATGTTAGAGATAACGTGTTGGGCTACTCAGGGGAGACCTTCCCACTGTACATGGTGCAGTGTGACAAGTCAATGTCAACTTTAAAGAGCACACCTCCTTGACGACCTCTCTCGCCATGGAATACTCGAGCAGACGGGTGCCAGTCACATCCATGACTTCTGACTGATTGGCTCCTCTGAGTCGGGGTCCCTTTTCGATGGGAAATGTCCCTGAGATGTTTCTAATAGTTACTGCGTCTGTTCTCAGATACAACAAGGGTGCTACCCGAGGGAGAAGACGGAGTGAGAAGGCACATTTTGGTCTTTAACATGACCATCCCACGACAGGAGGAGATCATCGCCGCCCAGCTGAGACTGTACGCCTTCGTTGACACGGACAGGAGGATGTACGATGGGTTCAACAGGATAGTCCGAGTTTATGACATCGGGCAGCCGGGAGACGACTCGCAGGAGATCTCCACGCCAACTCAAATGTCCCTACTGACCTCCAAACAGGTTGCTGTCAGGACCGGCGGTTGGGGAACCTTTGATGTGACCGAGGCCGTGAAACGGTGGGTGAGATCCAACCGAACGACTCATGAGCTTGAAGTTCACATCGAATGCGCCCCGGAAGGGCAGCCGGGGGCATTGGTCTTGGACAGCGAGCCGAGGTGGGAGAGCAAGAACGTGCCGTTGCTGGTGGTCTTCTCCGACGACCGGGGTCTCGGGAAGGGAGACGAGGTGGGGGAGATGCTCGTGCACGAGCGGGAGGTGGCGTGGGAAGATCTGGCCGACAGGTCGGGGTCGGGCGGCCGAGACCAAGAGCAGCCCGTGCTCCCGCTGGACACCCCGTCAAGAGCGCGCAGGGACGCCAAGGGGAATTACTGCAAGCGCTCTCCCCTCCACGTGGACTTCACCGAGATTGGCTGGAACTCCTGGATCATAGCCCCGAAAAGTTACGAGGCTTACGAGTGCAGAGGGGTCTGCTATATCCCCCTCACGGATCACGTCACGCCCACAAACCACGCCAGGATCCAGACCCTGGTGAACCACTGGAACCCAGAAAAGGCGTCCAAGGCGTGCTGCGTTCCGACCAAGCTGGACCCCATCTCCATACTGTACAAGAACAGTGCCGGCGTCACTACTTACAAGTACAAGTACGAGGGGATGGTGGTGGCGGAATGTGGTTGCAGATAGTGTCAAGTATATATTACACACAGACACACACACTCCCACATTCCCTCTCACACACACACACACCTATCTCTCTCACACACACATCACATATCACACACAGACACACACACTCTTACACACACACCACCTATCTCTCACACACACACTCCCACACTCTCTCTCACACACATACACACCACCTATCTCTCTCACACAGACATCTCACACACACATCACATATTACACACAGACACACACTCCCACACTCTCTCTCTCACACACACACCACCTATCTCTCATACACACATCACATAACACACACAGACACACACACTCTCTCTCTTTCACACACACACACCACTTATCTCATATATAATATATATAATAACATATATAACAATTACAGCACGGAAACAGGCCATTAGGCCCTTCTAGTCTCTCACACACACACTCCCACACTTTCTCCCACACCACCTATCTCTCTCACAGAGATCTCACACACACATCACACACAGACACACTCTCTCTCACACACAGACACTCATACACACACACACTTTCTCACACACACACCACCTATCTCTCTCACACAGACATCTCTCTCACACACAGACACACTCACTCACACACACTGAACCAGTCTCATTCTTGTAAATCTGTACATTTGGGATGCAAATTTATATATTTGTTTATTTAATGACCAGATATGTACAGCTGACCAGTAGATATGGTTTGTAACGTTAGAAACTTTCATGGAAAGGGTTTCATTGTAAATTCATTCACGGTATACGATTGTGTAATCGCCCCACGCCAAATAAACGTCGCGTTTTCTCCAGAATCCACACTCTCTGTTGAACTCACGATTGTGTAAATTCAGTGTCAGTGGAAAATCTGCCAAAATTGGGTTGAGAGCAGCATAGCGAAAGGAACTGGTTTCTGTATGTCTGATGATACTGAAAACTTGCTAGTGACAAGAGGTCGGTCGCCACGCTTGCAGAATTATCCCGTAACCTATCACCCCCTCCCCCCCCCCCCCCCCCAATCCTGCATTGGTAAACTCAGCATGCCTTCCCGCGGCCAACACACCCGCGGGCAATCACTTTCTGCGAGCAAAAAAACCGGAGAGATAAACTGTCTTTTTTTTCCCCAACACACTCTCACTATTCGCAGAGAAAGGGGTCAATAGGCCAGAACACCACAGGACAACGAAATCTCGGCCAAGAACAGCTTGTTAAGTGGGATCTCTACCCGCCGCTGGGCCCCAAGTTGAGTTCGTAAATTATACTCCTCTAAAAAGACATCTCTCCTGATTAGTAGATTGTAAATGAATGGGCGGGGTGGCTAATAACACTGGGCATTTTTTTTCAATAGGTTGAAAAAAAAGGGGATTATGGTAGACAACTTCAAGACGAATCCAGAGGTCATTTCAGATTTGTTGTATTATATAGGACGTTGGATAAACAGTAACTTCTAAATTTATAATGCTGACATTATAAATTTCAGTTCTATGGACCTAAAAATGTTTTGCTGCTGATGCTCGTTTGTACTCGGCATCTGATGCCTCTCGTGTCAGTGTCCAACAATAGTCGACCAGCTTTGATAGCGCTGATACTGCTTTTCCGTGGTGGCAATGTCCCGGGTTTCACCGTGTTTGGAACTGACTGCAGCAAGATCAGCAGGGAAGACGTCCAACTGTGAATGTAGAAAATGAATTTTCACTGACACATTGTACATTCTGCCTGAAGTAGACTTAAAATATGACAGGAAATCACAAGAAATGTTATATCTTTTTTAAAAAGCGATAAGTGATTGGAAATTTTGTATGCTCGAAGCACGCTGACAATCAACTGGATTTTTGGTGCTCTGTAGTTGCCAAGAAATTTTTAAATTTAAATTTAAATCCTTCCAAGCATGCCATGGCCTAAGACTGAATTTTGCATAGCACCTGCTCTGAGGGCATGCCTTGGACTGACCAAAACAGCTTATTTTGCGGGCAATACACTAGTTGACTTAAAATCACAAAATATAGGTTATATCTTAAAACCTATACATGGATGGAAATTTTTGAGGTGATTTTTGTGATCAGCAGCCATCATCCATAAAATGCACCCAAAAATGTTCAGAAAACAACGTTTTCATTGTCCATTTTAACTGGTGAAGAGGACAGGAGGAATCAATTAACAATGTTAATTGGTTGTAATAAATGAAGGCGAATATTTCCGAATGAATGGGAATGATCAAGTTGCCAACCTTGCTTTAAATTCTTCAAAGGCTATTATTTATAATATTGGAGCGGCATACAGCAAAGAAACTGGCCCTTTGGCCAAAAATCCCCTTCCTGTCCATTGCACTCACATGACAGAGGGGTGAGGAAGGGTCACAAATGACCCCCACGGCCCATATATTTCTCAACCCTATGTGAAATGGACTGTTAAGGCGATAACGTGCGTTTGCGGAGAGCTTTTGTGGCCTCAAGTAGCCCCAACTGTGGTACGACCACGTCTGGGAGCGAGCACCATTGTGGGGAGTCAGAGACTCATTGCACACACTGACCACCCACATTCCGTGCTGCTGTCTGCAATTCCTGGCCAGCTGTTGGCTCCGGGGTCAACTGTACAGGACAGTGGAGAGATGCCCGTCTCTCCAACAGTCTTCCTACATTTTATATGCTCAGCTGAAACCACAGAATCATGGATCCTCAAAACACTGGTATAATTTAAAGTTTTACCGATTTCCAGGGTAACTGTAATTATTCAATCAAATACATATATCTAAAAAAACCCCACAATGATGGAGAAAGGCAGCAGGTCAAATTTTGTCACTTCGTGTAGTAAAGATACGGATACATAATGTGTTGGGCTTGAGCCCTTCATCAAAATATGAGCAAAATGTAGACAGGCCCCTGAACAAATTGTGGGGGTGAAGAGAAGGGGGAGGAGCACAGTTGCCACAGGCAGAAGATAATAGGTGGAAGAGGAAGGGAGGACACGGCAGCAAACAGGAGGAGGGAGATTGCTCTATGAATGGCAAAGGAAGGGAGTGGAGAGCTGGAGGAAAGAAGACAAAGGGATGGGGAAGAGAGGGAGAGTGGTGTGTGGGAAGGGAAACAAGTTTGGTAGGTTCAAAGAGCAATGAGTCTGGATACGTTTTTGGAGGAAGGAAATCCCTGCTGCTCTCAAAATAAGTATGTCTGTCAATACCAATGCCCTATAATTATTAATGTGAATAGCTCTGTTTTCAGTCGAACAAGGTCGTCGGAGATGAGAAGGACTGAAGAGCATTCAAGCTAAATGCCTTGTCGGAAGAGATCGGGGCAGTGAAGCTTTTTACCCATGGACGATGCCTGACCCAAGGAGTCCCCCCAGTTTCTCATTCTTTGATGGCAACTTTGGGTGTGACCTGAAAAATTAATAGGGACCACGTTCCTAACCGGTAGTGTTAAAGAAAGGGCCACCACAACAATCAGAACATTGATTTGGAATATTCTTCTATTAAAATCAACAGTTCAGTTCACCCTGAACATTTTACCCATTTACATTTCATTCTATGGAAATAAAAATAAATATGACCAGAATAAGCATATGGAATACATGTTATAAATTATAAAGATCCACCCAGAGCCACTTCTGTCCCAATCCTTGATGCTCTCTGTGGTTGTATTTGCTTCCTTCATGTTGTTCCATACATAGACCAAGAACATATACTTCCCCATCCGTGGAACAATCCACTTTAGGTGAAATTGAGTGTTGAAATTGAACCCACATCCACCACCTCCACTGGCAGCTTTATCCATAACATACCTCTTTAAAAGTTCACCTTTTAAGTCTTAACCTGCATTCTTGTCTCACCCGACCTCAGTCTGTTTCCATTTACTCTATCTACGCTCCTCATAATTTTGAATACCTCTATCAAATCTCCCCTCATTCTCTGACACTCCAGGAAATAAAATCCTAAATTATTCACCCTTTCCCTATAACTCAGCTCTTCAAGTCCCAGCAACATTCTTGTAAATTTTCTCTGCACCCTTTCTTGATATCCCTGTAGGTAGATGACAAGAATTGCACACTAATCTCAATGAATTTACACGTTTGTTAGATTTCCGTGTTAGGCTTCCAGTGATTTAAAGAAAGCACACCACGCAAATAATATTCACATTAATGAACGCTGTTTATTTTTGACCATTTAAATTTGACATTTTGGAAAAGTTTCTGAATTTGTTGTAAAAACTACAAGATGAGGCTAATGTTTATGACATCTTGTGAAATTAAAAATAAATGGTTACAAAAATAAATTCTGGACATTTCAAATCTGCAAATTAAAATGCTAGAAATTAGATCAAATTAACTAATGGAGGTTCACAAATTTGTTTTTTGATGATTCCTCTTTAATGATTCACATGTTAAGTTTTGAATTTACAGTATGTACACGCTAGAAAAATCGTCAGGTCTGTACTCGAAATGACCCTTTCTCAGGGGAACGGCTTCTGTTTGCCTTTGCACTCCGGCACTAATTATGGGGGAGAAACAAGACAAGGACCTTATTCATGGTTCCCATCCAATGGCAGTACCGAGAAGTACATTTATGTGTGGACTTAGAGAAGTGTGAGGTGTGAAATTCTGATATGTTTAAATGCCCTGTCAATAATTATGACCTCCTCTGGTTCCCAATGTATAAGCTGTTGAGTGAAATCCCAACTACTACTTGCAGAATAGTAGTTCAATCTGTCAGTACTTACAGGAGGCAGAAAAAATAAATGCCAAAAATGTGGCATTTTGAGATGCATTTGTGATTTCAATCAACATTGCAATCTTTCTTAAATTCCAACTTCATAGAGCTCACATCCAGGAAGTATGGTAATCCAGTTATTAACTTATTGGATTGGTATCCAAATCCCTGGGCTACTGATTTGGAGGCGATTGTATATCTCTCTTCATTGTATGCAGCTCTGAATACAGTCATCCTCCTGGTATGTGGAATTCAAGGAACTGGCAGCCTCAAATGCTCACCTTTGGGCCGACTCTCCTACTTCACCCTGGCCAGAGGCTTTATCTGTAAACTTAATTATCTATACTGTTATTGTTCGTCCTTCGAGTAGCTCCATGGAAGGAGAGGAACCTGCCAATGCCATGACTGTTAAATGTTTTCAAAGAATGGGACTTAAAATAAAGTAAAATGCTTTATGGTTTATGCATTCTTGCAAGGCAGGTTTCTTCAGTGTAAGTAGAGAATTTTTGTCTTTTAAACTCTTAATGCAGGTGTATTTGTTTGGCATGGTAAGAGTAAGTCTCAAGCAACCGGAAAATACTTTTATCCAGCATCTACCAATCCCCATAGGTGCCGGATAGTGGGGGTTTTAATTGTACCTATACAATAGGAAAGAAATTGTTTGAAAGGGTGCAGTGAAGATTCCCTGGAATGTTGCCTGGATTAGAGGTCTTTGGTTATGAGGAGAGATTGGATAGGCTAAGCTTCCCCCCCCCCCCCCCCCGCCCCATCCCAGGAGCAAAGAAGGCTGAAGGGTGATCGCACAGAGATACTGTATATAAGATTAGAAGAGGCATTGTCAGATGAAACTTTTTCATCAAAAATAGGAGGGTGTGGGTTTCAGGTGAGAGGAAGGAGATTTACAAGTGATTAGAGGGGGAAATCGTTAGGCAGTGAGTGAATGATTTCCGAACCTCACTCCCAGAGGAGGTGATTGAAGAGACTTTCAGACATGCACTTGAATGGTCAAGTCATGATAGATAGGGACTCGATGCAGCAAATGGGATGAGCCTACATGACACAAGAAACTGTGACTCCATGGTTCTATTTTAGGTAAAGCATAATCTGAAGTTACTAAATCATTGAATAGAGCCAACAAGCTGGAAGTCAACCAAGTCTATAATTGAGCCTAAATGTGATTCCTGACTAATCCATGTATCTGATGACATTATACAATTTTTTTTCCAAAATGTTTGCTTCTTGAAAAAACAATTGGGGATTATGATAGACAACGTCAAGCTGAACACAAATACATTTCTTGTATCATGTGGAGAAACTTTAAATTAACTTTTATTGAATTTAATATGTTTGATTGCATAATGACGCTGACACATTGCCTTAGTTCAACTGACCTAAAAATGTTTTGCTGCCGATTTTCATTTATACTCAACATCTGATGCCTCTCGTGTCAGTGTCTGACAAGAGTCAGCCAGCAATTAACAGATTCCAGTTGCCCTAATGCCGCTTTTCCATGGTCGCAATTTCCTGGTGAAACCTATCGCCCTGTTTGTTACTGATGGCATCAAGATCAGCAGGGAAGATGCCCAAATGCAAATGCAGAAAATTAATTTTCAAAAATATGTTGTACTTCATGCTGGAAGTAAACTGGAAATATGACAGGAAATCACAAAAACAGGTTACATCTAAATAACCGTACGTGGTAGGCAAAATTTAAGGGGGTTTTCATGACCAGCAGCCTAAATACCATAAAATACACTGAAAAATATTCAGGAAGTAAAATCCTCATTGTCCAGTGGATAGCCATCCAGTTTCACAAGAAATTCAGCTTGGCAATACAGGTTTTTCCTCAAGACTCAATTCACACATATTCCACCTGTCAAAAGAAATTGTTTAAATGTGACAGTGGGGACCAGCTGTGTCACTTGTTTAGAGGCTGAAACATCACAAAGGTTCTCAGTCAAGATACTCTGGCTCCACTCCGGAACTACAAGGCCTTGAGAATTTGGATGCCAAAGCCACCAGATTCATGAAAGTCAGTAGGGACATCTTGCACCAAGGTCAGCTAAGGTCACTGTGCATTCCTGCCTGGACAAACTCAGAATGAAAATTGAATAGGGCATTACCACTAACATCAGTGAAATCTGGCCCCTACCCCTCTGCTCTCTCCTTGTTTGATCAACTAACCAGCATCTTACTTCCAGCATTATCCCTTCACACAAACAAACCAATAGTGGGAATTAGGGTCAATGTTCAATTACTTTCTTGTTATTCTATTTTTCTTTCTGCAGACTTTATTTAATTCATGAACTATCTACATTATTATTTTTACTACAGAATACAATGTATAATCTAATATAATAAAAACTTATCATCATCAAAATATAGAATAAAAAGAGAGCAGAGTTAGCGTGCCGGATAGCGCAACGCTGTTACAGCGCCAGCGATCGGGACCGGGGTTCAAATCCAATGCTGTCTGTAAGGAGTTTGTACGTGTTCCGTGTGTCTGCGTGGGTTTCCTCTGGATTTTCTCCCACCGTTTAAAATGTACCCGGGTGAAGATCAATTGAGCAGCACAGGCTGGTAGGCCAAAAGGGCCTGTTACCGGGCTGTATGTCTAAATTACATTAAATTTAGATTAAGGTACTCAGCATACATGAGATCTGCTAGCCTGTGCTCCTACCCCTTTCCCTTCTCCTGCCCCCACCTCCCACACCCTTCTTATTTGGGTAGTTACTTAATATTTGGCATCCCTGAACGAAGACCCAGGCCTGAAACGTCACTTGCCTATTGCTCTCCATGGATGCTGTGTGACTCGTTGAGTTCCTCCAGCAGTTTGATGTGTTGTACAACTTCTCCAGCACCTGCAGATTTCCCGTTTGGCTCCAGAGAAAACTGACTTTCAGAAATTTTGCCTCATGGAGTGAAATTCTTACTTAAGTCAGTGACTTCCTGCAAATCCTGGCTCGTTAGTGATGCATTAAAAAAAAAATCTGAGAAAAAAACTGGATGTCATAGAATCCAAGACACTCTTCCACTTTAAATATCCCCAATGACTTGGCTGCTACAGCTGTTCATGGCAACAAATCCCGTAGATTCACCACCAAAAGAAATTTCTCCTCATCTCTGTTCTAGAGGGACTTTCTGATATTCTGAGCCTGTGCCCTCTAGTCCTAGACTTTCCCATCATCTTCTCCACATCAATTCTACCCAGCCTTTTTGTAATATCTGGTATCTTCCATGAGATTTTCCCCCACCCCCACTCCTAAATTCTAGTGAATACAGGCCCAAACCCATTAAACACTATCACACTATTTGAGTTAGAGACTCCCAGATAATCTAACTGAAGTGCGGCATCTCTGCTGAGAAAGTTCAAAGAGCAGTGAAGATAAAGCAGGCAAAGAGAAGGAACAGAAAGTCAATGCAAGGGCTAACTGGCTGTGAACTACTTGATAAAGAAAGAACTGAAGCACAAAGACACTGGACAATCAGTGGAGTGTGGTCGTGGTATTGCAGCGCCAGCGACCTTGGTTTGAATCTGGCACTGAGTGAGTCTTCAGATGCTGTGATTGTAGTAAAAACACACCAAAACTGACCGACTCCTAGGAGACAAAGGTATATTACCAACGTTTCAGGCCTTGAGAAAAGGACAAAAGTAGTTTAAAGAGTATCTAAAAAAAAGTATGTAATAGGAAAATTTTAAGCAAAATCCATAAAATACACTAAAAATTTTCAGGAAATAAAATCTTCATTGTCCAGTGATTACAGGGCATGTTCTGCCTGCTTGATCTCACAATATTAATACCAGACACATCTCTATGTGGATTAACTCTCAATAATGCCACCTCATTAAATTTCACAACAAATAATATTGCAAGAATACCAACACAACTTTATTCAGAGACCTAGTAGTCCTTTGGATGAACGACTCTTTCCACTCACGCAGTCTTTTTGGCACAAGGGGAGGATAGGTAATACCACGAAGCTAGACCTATGCTTCACCCAAATGCAACCTCAGTGTCGAGAATGCATGATCTCACTGGCTGCCCTATTCTTTTAAGCATCTCCTGTGGTTCACAGCAACAAACTGAGCAAGGTCACCTGTAAATCTCTCTAAACGCGCAAATGGGACACTTTAAGTTGTCACTTTCGTGATCCATTTCAATCCTCTATGAAAGCAGTTTCCACATATTAAACTCCAAAGAGAGCACCGTCACTCAGCTATTCAATCACTGAACATTTCCAAATGAGCAAAAAGAAAAAGAGCAGGTGGCAGCTGTATGTCCCTCCTTATCTGATCTTTGGCCTCAGCTCATTGTCCCATCTTATTTACAAATATATTCCCCTCCAGCACTAAAATCTATCTGCATCAGATATGAATATAATGTAATAATTTAGCATTCATGGGTCATTCACGAGTAAAGAATTCTAAAGTTGCATAGTCCTAAGAGGAAAATAAAATTAATTGTTTCAGTCTTGAATAGCTGATCGTTTATCGTGAAGCTGTGCTACGCTGTGACTGTAGTGCAATGCACGAGAAACTCAGCAGGCCACACCACATGACTTGATGATCAGAAAGGGTGTGTGTGTGTGTATGTGTGTCTGTGAGTGTAGAGAGAGAGAGAGAGAGAGAGAGAGAGAGAGAGAGAGTGAGAGAGAGAGAGAGAGAGGATAGGAGGGTGCACATGGTGGTGCAGATAGGTTTAATGCTCTCTTTTCTACATGTTCATGGTGTTTAATAGTAGAGCCTCTTAATTACCTGATTTTTTAAAATCCCAAATAATTCCTTCAATATAAAGAACAATTTGGTTTATGCAACTTGTTTAGTAAAGTTAATCTTCCGATAGATTAGGCACTGCAAACTAATAACACGAGTTGTATACCACAAGTTTTGTATATGCAAAGATTGAAGATGGATCTTCAATCCATCTTTTTCACGTCATGGGTTTTGTTCATTCTTATAGGTCATTGCAATTGCTTATTCAAATCCTATGTGTAAATAGTTAACTGTAATAATGTGGTAAAACATCTCACTAACTATAGAGTGAGTTTCTCAATTCTTCCAATTCCATTCTCCTTTTGCCTATATAAAAACATGATCCAAGTGAATGCCTCCAGCCTGCATAAAAATGTGCATAATTGTCAAGGGGAATGATATTTTGCAATGCTGGTTCACAATAATTCCATAGAACATTATCAAAACATCTCTGTACTAATCAATGAAAAGGACATGGAATTTTGACGTTGATATTGAATCTGTTGTTGACTGTGAATGTACTATTAATAAGCATGAAAATCTGCAGAAGCTTCCTGCTGAGAACAATTGAACAAGCCTTTCAGAATGAACTCACACTATCTGGATAACTTAACAACACAACAGTTAAATTCTGTGAAACTTGGTTTAATATCAGATGGTAAAAGAGCAACAGTCAAGACCCAATTTCTTTGTGCTCACTGTGAGTTGTCAGTATGTTCATTAGGTTAGCCTGGATGATAAATGTACAGAGATCAGGACACTAGTGATTGTGGTCTACCTGTGGCTGTCCAAGTATTGCCAGGCACCGGACCCGGAAGGTGGAAGTTAATTGAGGTATTTAAAAGTATTAGGGGTATAGATAGAATTGATGTGGAGAGGCTTTAAGAAAGGGGAAGGACATGAGTTGAGAGTTGGGGGCAAAAGTTTAGGGGAAACATGGGGGGGACTCAGAAAGTAGTGGGTGTGTGGAACAAGCTTCCAGACGAAGTAGTGGAGGGAGGCTCGATATTAGCATTTAAGGAGAAGTTTGATATGTGTATGGATGGGAAGGGTTATGGTTTGAGTGTAGGTGGGAGAAAGTGTCCAGCATGGACGAGAAGGGCCAAGTTGGCTGTTTTTATGGTGCAATTGTTCTATGTTTATATATAATGGCCCCTCAGAATCCAGTGACCAGAAATTATTTCATCCCAATTCTGGGAGAGGGAACCAGATATTCATAATGTTACCACTGTACATGTTTGTTTCCAAAGTACAGTGGTTTCTGATTTGGTCCAATGCTAACATTTGAGCAATGTGTTGAGTCAAAGTTCACCCCCGGACCATTTTGAGCCTTCTCATTCCGTTCACCTGATGTTTTAATTCCTTGCTATCAGTGCCTGCTTTGCCAAAAAAAATCTAAAGTTGATACTATATTTAGCAGCCTTACATTTTTCTGCTGAACAACAAAATCAGGTCATTGTGTTTCTGAGATGACTGGCTTCCCATCCTCTTCTTACTTTCCATTTCCTTTCATCACAGATTATCCAAGTTGCATTGCATCCATATTCCTCAGCACAAGAATGAATTGAATGCCAGCATATAAAATTTGATTACCCCCATTTAACTATTTACACCTCTTCTTAATATTAACTTCCAGATAAATAAGAAGATGTAATCAACCTCCATCTTTAAAATTTCAGGGCCGCACAGTAACGCTGTTCGAGCACCAGTGACTGGGGTTCAAATCTGGCGCAGTCTGTACGGTAACAGGTCATTTTGGCGCGCACAATTTACACCCTGTATGTTTTGAACAGTGGGAGGAAACCGGAGCCCCCGAGGAAAACTCATGCAGACACGGGGAGAACCTACCAACTCCTTACAGACAGCGCGGGATTCGAACCCCGGTCCCAATCGCTGGCACTATAAAGGCGTTGGACTAACCTCTACGCCAACTGTTCCACTCCAAGTACCTCAATTAACCTACAATCCCCATACATTTTGAAGGGAGTGAGGAAACCAGGACACCCAGGAAAACCCCATGTGTTTAACACTTGTACATTTGCATTTGTAGTATCATTAAAATCATGTTGGAAAAATTACTTTTCATTTTTAAAACTGATCTTCACCATGAGATTAGGCAAAAAAATTATATGGTGCATTTTTATTACCTGATACCTGACCATAATGATTATGTTCTTGTGAGATCTGCAGGGAAAGGCTCCATTCAAAAGAAAATATAAGAACTGACTGGATTATGTAATGAATGAGTACACTGAAATGCTTTTATTGGGCATGAATTTTATATCAGTATATTTGACCATAAGTGTTTGGAAATATTTTTCTAATAAATGCTCTAAGAATCCTGGATCACTTCCAATCACAGCAAACTCTTACCAAACTTGGCTGATTTCTTTCCCAAACTTTTTTTTTCCACTTTTCCTATTCTCGTTTTCATCTACCATGGATGTGTGCCTTCTCCCACATGCTGAATTCTAATTCCTTCTCCAGTCCAATATCTGGCAATCATTTAATTTTTTATTATTTTTATTTCCTTTATTTGTGGTCCTTAAAAAGGCAAATATTGTCTGGGCAAAACAATAGCAGCACGTTTAACGTAGCAGTTAGCGTAATGCTATTGCAGGGCCAGCCACCCAGGTTAGAATCCAGCGCTGTTGTAAGCATCCTTGATGATCTCATATTTGCCGGCCAAAAAATTTCCATTATAATGGGGCAACAATCTTGGCATGTATGGTTCTACCAGCATTGGCAATGTGGCTGTGGCTTTACCGTAATCATCGTCTGTATACCAGCTGCCTGGTCACGTGGCCTGGTCTGCTCACCAAAGTTCATCATAGGGATTACAAATCGGGAATGAGAGCAACCTGCTCAATTGGCTATCCACATTAGTGAACGTTTGTCTCTCTGTTGTCATGACTAGAGTCCTCACGTAGACAGTGAAGGGCATGAATGCATGGAAATACAGTCACTTACTTCCAGGTGTCCTTCCAAAGTACTAATTCTGATGTACATCATGGGCCCATCAAGAATGCTGAGATAAAGGCCTGGGCCCATCAAGAATGCTGAGATAAAGGCCTGGGCTCACCATGTGTTTGTTCTGGAAAAGGCCCTATCTCAGCCTTCTTGAGGGCAATTAGATTCTGTCCTGAAACTCGATCAATTCACCCAATCTGGATTGGTTAGGATGTGATACCACTTCAAAGGAGCATCATTCAACTGTCGGATAGTATTAACTGTGCATTGCAAGCTATGGTTGATCTTTAAATGAAGGTGAAGGCTTCCCAGGTATACCACTGGATCATTGTTGTATAAGTTTTAATTTTAAGCCAATTCATCATGATGTACTAAAGTACTGTGAGAAGGATTCTTCTGCAAACAGATGAAAGGTCGTTAAAGTGGATCTATGGTTGCTTGAAGACAAACACAAATACAAATACAGGTGCACAAACTGATTACACTGGGCAACAATTTTTTTTCAAAAAGTTTGCTTTCTGACAATAAATTGGGGATTACGATAGACAATTTCAATCTGAACACAAAGATAATTTCAGATTTACTGCATCATGTAGGAAGCTGGAGAAACATTAAATGAACTTTTATTGAACTTGGCATGTTTAATCACATAATGACGCTAACACATTGCGTTAGTTCAACTGCCCTAAAAATGTTCTGCTGTTGATTTTCATTTGTACTCAGCATCTGATGCCTCTTATGTTGGCCAGCATTGATGGATTCCATTTGCCCTGATAATGTTTTTTCCATGGTCACAATGTCCTGGTGAAACCATGTTTGTCACTGTCTATACCAAGATCAGCAGGGAAGACGTCCAAGTGCGAATGCAGAAAATGAATTTTCAATTACACGCTGCACTTCCTGGCATTGTATGCATGAAGCATGTTAAAAATATGACAGGATATCACAAAAATAGATTCTATCTATAAAAAATAGAACATGGTAGGAAATCCTTAAAGTGATTTTAGTGATCAGCCATCCAAACTCTGTAAAATACACCCAAATGTGTTCAGGAAGTAAAATCTTCGTGGTCCAATATTTTCATCACTTTGCAAAGCATGAAAACTCCTTTACACCAAGAAGCACTGCCAAAAGCAGTTAGTCTCACCCCAAGAGGGTCTGCCTCGTAGCTTACAATCATGTATTGTATACCTTCAGACCCCTAGGTTTCCAGCATATTTGAACAGACTTCTCCATATGCTTTTGAATTCACTTGGGATTCATTAATCAGGGTATTTCCCTTACCCAATGGTTCCAGATGATAATAAGAAAGAATAGAATGTATCCAGCTTCAATCTTACAGTCAGAATTTTAAAACTTACATTCTCAAGGATATCTCCGACCCTCATATAGCTCTGAAAAGAAAACAATTTTCAGAGTCTAGGGTTAGATTCATATTTCAGATTTATTGTTAGAGTATATACATGACAACACATACAACCCTGAGATTCCTTTTTCCTGCAGGTGCAGCAGAATTACCACTAATTGGTAGTGCAAAAAATAAACTGTACACAGCATGAACAAGTAAACAAGAACTGTAAACAGATAACAAATGTTAACAAACTGACTATGCAATATGGAGAGAACAACGAAAATCAACAAAGTGACCAAGTAAGAGTCCTTAAAAAGAGTCCCTGACTGAGTTTGTTGCGGAGGAGTTTGATGTTGGAGAGGTAGCAGCTGTTCCTGAACCTGGTGATGTGAGCCCTGTGATACGTACACCTCTTTCCTGATGGCAGCAGCGAGAACAGGGGTTGTGCTGGGTGGTGTGGGTCTTTGACAATGTAAAGGAAGATCAATTTGCAACAAGCAAGAGCAGTATGAGAGCACCATTGTGGGGTTCATTCAGGAGCCTGATGACTGCAGAAAGAAATTGACTTAATGCATGCTTTAACAGTAAGCCTTCTCCTTCGGTGTGTCAGCAGCCTTTCCTGGGCAGCAGGAGATATAGCTGGAGTGCGTGGTGGGGCGGAACATTTGCTTTAATGTTCTGAGTTGCAGTCTGGAGGCAGAGCAGCTCCCCTACCACGCTGTGATGCATCTAACAAGTATCCTTTCAATGGCGCGCCTCTAGGAGTAGTTGTAGGTGGGACGAGGAGAACATGCCGAACTTACCCAACAAATACCTGCATGAAGCTCAAGTTGAAATGGAGATAAATGTGGCTCTAGGTGGTGCAAAGAAGGAGGGAACATAACTGTAGCATGGCTTGGTATTTAACATAGAAATTGCCATTAGCTTGGCTTTAAAAAGAAGCAAGGAGCACGTTTGATGTGAGCACCTACTACGAAGAATTCCTTAGAACTGCTCGATTCCCTGTATAAGAAAGTAAAGGCAGCCTGTTCACCGTATCTTCTAGCTCCAAAGAAATGAATTATATTTTGAAGTATGTCTTTTAACCCTTTGGACTCCCGGTTTTCAGCAACTAACCAACTAGCGCATATACTCCGTGTCCCCGCTTTCCAGGATTGGTTTTATACTCAACCATCAGCTGGTTCATACTACCATTAGTTTACCCATGGACCGAGTCCAGAGTATGTATTATGAAAGGTCCAAACCAGTGGTTCTCAACCTTTTTCTTTCCACTCACACACCACTTTAAGTAATCCCTATGCCATCGGTGGGATGTGAGTGGGAAGGGAAGGTTGAGAACCACTGCTCTAAACCCAATTGTTACTGAAATATTTTGCTTGAGAAAATTTGTCATTGGCCCATTTCCTTTGGAGTTAGAAAACCATGCACATAACAAGTCAATTAGGTACAATTAAAACAGTGGTTTTCAAACCTTTTCTTTCCACCTACATACCTTACTAATCATAGAGAACCTATGGCATAGAGATTACTTGAAGTGGTATATGAGTGGAAAGAATGAAGGTTGAGAACCACTGGTCCAAAGGGTTTAAAGACGATACAATATTTTGAGGGGGGGTTATGGATATTTTTTCTCGGCGCCTTCATTTGTAAAGATTGGAAGCTGATAGATAATGCAATTACTTTTAAAGTTCTCCATTTAATTGGGTCAAATGATTGTGCGGAGGCCACTCGATGTCTTCATATGGTTGTGGCTGGGGAGAGAGAAAGAGGGAGGGAGAGAGAGAGAGAGAGAGAGAGAGAGAGAGAGAGAGAGAGAGAGAGAGAGAGAGAGAGAGAGAGAGAGAGAGAGAGAGAGAGAGAGAGGGCAGGATTCATGACATGTCTTGTGTTCCGAGAGCACCCTCTGGAGGAAATGTGGCTGGAATGTGCATGGTTATCCAGAAAGGCACCCATCCAGCGAACTGCAGAAAATTCGCACTTCACTGCTCCCGAGACACTGTAGCGCTTACCTGAAATGTGCTCAGGAACTAGTGCCTGTGGCGTCATTTGATCTGTTCTCTTCTTAGACTGTCCCTCTGGGTCGAGGTGGCTCACCTGGTCTTGTGGACTCTGGGGTGGCTGATTGGGCTGGGGGGTTACGCAGCCTCTTCCACGGATGGGGTAAGAGATGGCTGGCAGGGAGTGGGACAGGTTGGGAGAAGAGCAACCCTTCCCCTCCCCCACTTACCCAAGGGATTCCTTGCATTCCCAATGGACCCAGTGTTCTCACTGTATTCCCAAAGGCTCCTCTTCTGAGTCGGAGCACAAAAGGGACTCGCAGGAGTTGGTGGGGGCATTGCCCCAGGGAGTGAAATCTATCCTTGAGCTTCTGCCCATCTGGTGATCTCCAGAGAGCTCGGAACACCTGCAACCTTTTGCATCCAACCTAGTCGGCAGAGTACATCCTTAGTGCTGCGGATGACTGCCTGGGGAAGGGCGTTGACACTGGTTCACTTCTCCTGTCCTGTGAATTCAGAGAACTTTACAATAATTGCTAGATAGAACAGCAAAGTACGGGCCCTTTGGCCAACGATGTTGACCTGTATATTCCTACCAAAATAATAAAACGAACCCCTTCTACCCTATTTCCCTCTATTTTTCTTTCATTCTTGTGCCCGTCCAAGAGTCTCTTAAATGCCCCTAGCGTTCCAGCCTCCACTGTCATCTCTGTCAAGGCATTCCAGGCACCCATAACTCCCTGTGTAAAAAAAATTTACTCCCTAAACTTTCCTTCCTTCAATCTGGTGTTTGCTATTCAGATCCTTAGAAAAAGGTGTTGGCTGTCTACCTTATCTAGGCCTCTCAGAACCTTGTAGACCTCTATTAAGTCACCTCTCATCCTTCTTCACTCCAAAGAGAATAGTCCTTCCTCTGGTAGCCCTCCAGCATAAGACTTATTTTCCAATCCAGACAACAAGCAGGTAAATCTCCTCTGCCCCCACTCCATAGCTTCCACTATGTCACAGTAGGCACATTATGTGCAATTGTTGTAACATTTGTAGATTTTCAATAACGATTTAGATCTCATTTTCAACAGGTAAAAGCAAAAAGTTCCAAGGATTTTAAAACTCTTGCCTCTGGTTAGAATTGAGAAATGATTGGCTCAACCCATCCTGGGGAACTGCAAAACAGCTGCGTCAGCGCCATCCTGTGGTGATCTGTTGGGAAGGTTGAAATGCAGTATTATTTCACCCAAAATATATTTATGCACTTACATTGAAAGGTGTTAAAACCCAGGTCTATCGTACATCCAAATATATCCACTCATGATGACATAAATTTCAATGTTATGAGAAATGTCATGCCTTAGATTTTGGAAGGAAGCATTTTTTTGAATGCTATATCACCTAATTTTCCCCTGCTGTATCAGTCGGATACAGTTAATGCTCTTTTATGTTTGACCCCCCCCCCCTCTCAGAACGGATTAAAATTGTGACCAGCCTTGACTGATAAATTTAAAAGGGTGTGGGACCAAGAGCTCCAAAAGTCTTTTCCTGCAGAGAGGTGGGAAAAGTTTCTTAAACTAGTTAATACCTCATCAATGTGAG
Source organism: Narcine bancroftii (assembly GCF_036971445.1). Taxonomy (NCBI): domain Eukaryota; kingdom Metazoa; phylum Chordata; class Chondrichthyes; order Torpediniformes; family Narcinidae; genus Narcine; species Narcine bancroftii. The sequence continues at coordinate 90,600,743 of NC_091474.1, forward strand.
CTCGACACGCCATATTCAATTTAAGGTAATACATAGAATGCGCATGTCCAAGGACAAGCTTGCCCATATTTTTCCTCATTTTGATCAGTGTAATTCACAAATGGCTTCATTGACCCATACGTTTTGATCCTGTCCAGCTCTGGAAAGATATTTTAAAGATGCCTTTGGTACTCTTTCAGTAATTCTCGCAATTGATTTATAACCATATCCCTTAACTGTTCTTTTTGGAGTGTTAGGAACAGATGTAGGTCGTTGTCTGGCTTCTGCTCAGTAGCTTTTGCCACCCTGATGGCCAGGAGAACAATTCTTTTTATATGGAAGGACCCTCCGCCTGCTATAGTTCAATGGTTTTCTCAAACCATGGCCTGTTTGAACTTGGAGAAAATTAGACGAGCTGCATTTGATTTTTTCTGTTAAATTTGAAGAAACTTGGTGCCCATTCATACAATATTTTCGTATGATATAATTTCAGGCATTTTCTCTAATTTATTGTCCCTTCCTGATACCAGTAAGTTTCTCTCTCTTCTGGATGAGGACCAGGCTTCTTATGTTTGATGAACGCTGATCCAAACCTTCCCAGTTTTTCTTTTTGTTTTTTTTTCTTTTAGATTAGAACAGGGCGTTTTACTATAAAGTGAATTTTTTTCCTTTGATTGAGTATGGGGAGATGAAGACACTATTGTTATTTACTGACTGACTGTTCTATATTGTAATATTTTCAATAATGTATCCTTATTCTCTCCACCTATTGTATGTTTTATATTAAAATCAATAAAGATTGAAAAAGAAGAATGAAATGAAGGACAAGACTGTTGGTGTCACTTGCTTTGTTGTGGATAGTTCCAAAAAAACCCCAAGGATACATTATATTTTTAGGTGTTAAATACTTACGGTAAGCATTAAATATGTGTGTATGGTCCACAGTTAAAACTAATTTTACATTTCAAAGTTTAAAGAACACTATATTTCATGAAGGCTAATTTGATTTGAAAACATCTCCAGAGTCATGTCACTGAACTACACTTATCCAAAGAGGTTGGGGGAAACAGGTCGTTTACAAGTTCTGGTGTGCCAGAAATATGAATTTTTTTTCTGAAAAATATGTAATTTTGTGTTTTATGTTGGAAAGTTATAGGGAAGTAATGCATTATCTTGAAGTCTGTTGACTTTATTTTCCAAGCATTACACATTTCCAAAAATTGCAGAGAAAATGTAGTTTCCTGGTAATATCAGTGGTTACCACTGCTAATTCTTCAATAACAGCACTGATCTTGTTTAACCACACAAATACGGCTGGAAATAACATTTTAATCACTTTGCAAAGCACGAGAACTCTGTTACAGCAAGAAGCACTACCACAAGCAGCTAGTCTCACCCCAGGAGAGTCTGTCTCATGGCTCAGTTGCATACTGCATGTGTGTAATAGTCTATACTATGTAAAGCTCAACTCTCTGTTTTTGGACAAAAAAGCTGGCATTGTCCATATATCACAGATAAAAGTTGACCCCCTTAATTTTGTCCTGTCTGCCCAATTTCCAGAGCTCCCAATACCCCATCTGTTGTCTCTCACCCAGGCCCCGGCTGCCCGCCCACCAGAGCACCCATTGCCCAACTGCAAACTCTCACCTCAACCACCTGCCCATCTGAGCTTCCAACCATTGATCCTCACCTCGGCCACCCAACCACCCACCTAGCTGAGTTCCTGATGCCCCAACCATGGACTCTCACCTAGGCCCCAGGGGATTCCCTCATCCAAGCTCTCGACACCCCAAACACAGACATACCACCTGCTCCTGGCCACCCATCCACCTCTCTGATCTCCCAATGCCTCAAACAATGCAGGTATTTACCCCAATCAAAAGTAGTATGCTTGCAATAGTCGACCCCCTAAATTTTACCCTAAAATTGGTCCACAAAATTTGACTATTACACCTGTATTTATGGCATTTTTACAGATATTTCCAGAACAGACTGCTCCATATGAGTACATTTCTCGGATTTTTCGTATCTAAAAACTGTCTGTTGGAAAGATTAAATTTAGCAGATAATTGTTTGAAAGAGGCTAAATTATCTCTAATAAAGAGATTGTTAAACCTTTAAATACCCATTTTATACCATTCCTTGAAACCTACATCTAACAGTTATAATAGAACTAGCCAGTGAAAAACCATTAAGCCAAAAGAATTTCCTAAATTGAGCCCAAATTCTCAACTTATTTTGCATTAACAGATTATATGTCAATTTGGAAAAATGAAAATGGTAAAAGGATCCTAAAATTGCCAACATAGAAGTTTTTTTGGAGAACTGCAATTCCATTTCTAGCCAAGAGGAGCGATTCACTGACATCCTAATGTAATAATAAGAGTAAATTATGTACGTTAATCACCCAACTATACAATCTAATATCTGGAAGTGATAATCCTCCATTTAATGTGGTCTTTTGAAAATGGGCGTTATTTTATGTGGTTTTGCTTCCTGCCATATATAATCAGAAATAGCCGAAACCAGCAAGCTGAAAAAAGATTTGGGAATAAAAATTGGTAACACTTGAAAAAGATGCAAAAAAATAAGTAAAAATAGTCATTTTAATCAAATTAATGCAACAGATAAGGGTGACCAACCCGATAATAATAGTTTCATCTTATTAAGTAACACCAAGAAATTCTCTTTCAATAGATTTTTATAAGTTTTTGTAATTGTAATTCCTAAATATTGGAAATTATCTTTCTCAATTTTAAATGGAAAATTGGAATAACCTGCAAAAGCACCTTTTGAGGGTAGAAATACACTCTTATGTAAATTTTATTTATAACCTGAAAACTGACTAAATTAATTAAATAAAATTAATACGTTTGGTACAGCAATTTCAGGATTTGAAATAAAAAGCAGTAAATCATCCACATAAAGTGATACTTTATGTTCAATTCCTCCCTGACTATGCCATTAAATTCTCTACACTGTTGGAGAGCCACAGCTAATGGTTCCAAAATTATATCAAAAAGCAAAAGACTTAAAGGACAACCCTGCTGTTTTCACCTCTTAAGATTAAACATTTCAGATTGCTTAAGTTAGACCGAACTGATGTCTTAGGAAATAAATACAATAATTTAATCCATTTTTTGAAGTCTGGTCCAAAATTAAATTTACCTAGTGCAGCAAATAGATACACCCATTCCACCCAATCAAACACTTTTTAGCATCTAATGGAAGAAGGTAGATATAGAATATTCAATAACAAATATTATAAGAATGAGACATTATCTGCAAATTTCCAAAACTAATATTCTTGATCTGGTTTTTTTTAATTTACAGTTTTATTTTCATAGTGGATTAATAAATCATGTATTTATAGGATTTAAAATCAGTCCCCATGTCTGGGATCAAGAACGATTGGGAATGAGATTTGAACATAACATTTTCAGATGAAGATCAATACTCTACTCTCAGTTTGATTAATGATTCCTCATTTTGTGCAAGGCACTGCTTATTACAATTTAAGGTGGTCCACAGAACTCATACATCCAAACTTAAATTATATCAATGTATTCAGATATTGATCCACTTTGTGAGAAATGTATAATTTTTGAAGCTTCTCTGATCCATATGTTTTGGGAGTCCCCAAATTTAGAGAGATTCTTGAAAGACATTTTCCAAACTTTATCAACAATTCTTAAGATTCATTTGGAACCTTGCCTGTTCATTTCTCTGTTGGTTTTTCTTGTGATTCAGATAAACCTATATTGGCATCTCAGGAAAAAGTCTTAGCTTTTACCATGTTGATAGCCAGACAAGGAATTTTATTGAAATGGAAAAGAAATTCATCCCCCACTCATACACAGTGGTTATATGACATATTTAGGAGTAGAGAAAATTAGATATAATATTAAAGATAGAAAGTTCCAATATATGCAATTGTGGGGGCCATTCTTAGAAAGTTTTTTATAATTAGACAATTACTCTATGTTCCCGTGATTCATCACCTGTTCTCCAGGGGTTGCTACATTAATGATTTTTAAAATTAATTATAAGGTAATCTTGATTAGAGGGAGGGGGTAGATCAGATTTAGTTTTAGTTTTTAGGGTTTTTTTTCTTTTTCTTTTCTTTCTTTTATTTTATATGTTATTTCATCAAATAGGTTTAACATGGCCACGTGGATCATTTAAATTGCACGTTTTTGAGGTATTATAAGCAATTATTGATGTAGTTTTATCTTTTTATGGCTTTTTTTCTTTTTGTGTGTGCTTATTCATATACAAATGAATTATTATGGAATTGCAATTCTGTATATACGCTTATATGTTAAACTCAATAAGAAATATTTTATAAAGAAATAATTTTCTTAGCATTCGGTAATCAGGATTGTGTGCCTTACCCAATGGTTAGTAATCTTTTACTGTCTGAGTCAAATGTGGAATTGTTCTTCATAATCAGCTTTAACCTTGCTGAATTATCAAACCATCCTATGGAATGTTCTCTGCTATACTATCTGGGTTACTGCTTTAAAACTTACATTCTCAAAGTCATGTCATGAAAGCGCAACAAACCAACACCAGAGTTCAGCCAGGGTTTAGCTGGATTCCCATCTGCTATGAAAGATGAATATTTAATGAGACAATCATATTCAATATCGACTGTGACTTTTTTAAAAATTGATAATTAAAAACCATTGTTACCTAACAGCTGAGATTAGGCTGTGCGGCCTTTCAAATGTATTGTGAGAACTAACACAGTGTGGACAAAAAAAACATCTGGCACTATTTCACCCACACCAGCTTTGCCCATTTTGGATAAGCTCATTTTCTTCCAACGTGCCCCGTCTTTTCAAACCAATTACTGTATTCTCTGTTTTTTTTTAATATATTCCAATATTATGCAAAGTCTCTGTGTTCCGCAGCCACCAGTCACACGACTCTTTAGAACTGATAAACACTACTAAAGTATAAATAAACAAAAGTGATGATTTAATTGAGGCAAAAGTCTTTGGAATTATGAAATCAGTTCTGAAGTTTTCACGCAAACGTGGTCAATTTCTATCTCGCACTAAAAATATTAAATATTTGAAGAACTGCATTTAAAGCTAAAGCTGACTGCAGGCTGGTCGTCTGCACCCTGTCACTTTCTTCGTCATACTGACCCGATGAATAGGGCTAAAGTGATAAGCAGCCTCTGTATCCCTGGTACAAGCACAGCCATTGGCTGAGCCAGATGATAAGACATGGCCATATGCTAGTCAGCAGAGTTAAAATGTTAATCGCATATTCCACGGGGATTAGTGTCACAACAGATTCCATTTATGTTATGTAGTGAGAAACATGGGCCGATTTAATTCTGTCCTTATAAAAGGCGATAGGAGGGCCAAAGGGGTTCTGTGATGCCTTCCCATTCAAAGGATCACTTCAAAATTTAAAGAAAATTAATATCGGAACAGCAGGGTCTTTGATAAGCTAATTCGGGTTCTGATTGCTGTTGCCTTTTAAGAGCTTAGGGAACATCAATCAATGAACAACTTCAACCTTTGCAATGAGCAAACCTCTCTTTGCACAAATTCAGGCAGAACTTCCGTTTTGGACCCTGTGCACCTTTGAGATTCCTAACTAGAATTGGACCTACCAAAATGACCTAGATGAAGAAGCTGAAGGATGGGTCAGTAAGTTTGTGGTTGATATGATAGTTGGAGGAGTTGTGGATCATGTTGAAGTTGTCGCAGGATATGGACAGGATGCAGCGTTGGGTGGGAAAGGGGCAGTTGGAGTTCAATCCAGAGAATTACTCAACCATCTTTGAAGGTTGAGTACAGCATTAATGGTCGGATACTTAACAGCGTGGAGGAACCTTGGGATCCAAATCCATACATCTCTAAAGGTTGCTGCACAGGTTAATAGGATAGTTAAGAAGGCTTGGTGGGGGGGGGGGGGCGGGGGTGCTGAACATCATTAGTAGGGGGTATTGAGTTCAAGATTCAAGAGGTCGTGTTACAACTCTACAAATCTTGGGTGAACCACACTTAGAGTATTGTGTTCAGTTCTGGTCACTTCATTACAGGAAGGATGTGGAAGCTATGGAGAGGGTGCAGAGGAGATTTACCAGGATGTCACCTGGATTGGAAACCAAGTCTCATGAGGCAAGGTTAGCAGAGCTTGGACTTGGATGAGAGGTGACAAGATTCTGAGAGCCAGTGCCTTTTTTTTCCTCAGGGTAAGAATAGCAAACACCAGGGGACATCTGTTCTATGTTGCAGACGCTGGGAGACTAGATTTCTTTACGCAAGGCACTCCTTTGTATTATTTATAGGCAATGGCCTGCCTAATGAGATTACACGGTTAACAGAAATGAAGGCTTTAATCGGTCTCGTCCAGAGCAGCGAGATTTAGGACAGACGGCTTTCATTTCAGACTGGAGTGAAGGGAATTGCTTCAGTCGGTGCCGCCTGCAACTGACCTGTGGGAAGGCATGGCTGCAAGTGTGTTCATTTGTCTGGCGCTCTTGTTATTCCAGCGGATGCCCACAACAGAGACGTTTCAGTCCACGCTGATGTTGGACATGGCTCAAATCCTGCTGGAGAACTACTGTTTCCCAGAAAACCTCGTGGGGATGGAGGAGGCCCTCGGGAAAGTCAATCAGAGCGGCGACATTCTGCGCGTGACCGATCCCCAGACTCTCGCTGCAATGTTGACCACAGGAGTCCAGGGGGCTTTGAACGACCCCCGGTTACTGGTCACGTACGAGCCCGGGACGGCTCCCACTGAAGCGATGGACCTCCCTCCCCCGAGCTCCGAGACGCTCATGGCATTGATCCGAAGTTCTATCCAATTCGAAATTTTGGAAAATAACGTGGGTTACTTGAGGATTGACCACATTTTTGCCGAGGACGTCGTGAACTTGATTGGCCCCATCCTAGTGGACACGGTTTGGAACCACATGGTGAGGACCGACGCGCTGATCCTGGACCTCCGCCACTGCAGTGGTGGGGAGGTCTCGGGCGTCCCTTTCGTTATATCGTACTTCTGCAATGCCAACCCTGCCATCCACATCGACTCCATCTACCACCGCCCGTCCAATGCCACAAGGGATGTATGGACCCTGCCCGTTCTGCTGGGTGAAAGGTACGAGGAGCACAAAGACGTGCTGGTGCTAATTAGCAGGAAGACCCGTGGGGTGGCCGAAGGGGTGGCGTACATCCTCAAGCACCTGGACCGCAGCCTCTTGGTGGGAGAGCGGACAGCGGGAGGCTCGCTGGACATCCAAAAGTTCCGCATTGGCCCCTCAGACTTCTTCGTCACCGTTCCCCTCTCGAGGTCGATCAGCCCCTTCACCGGCCAGAGTTGGGAAGTCAACGGAGTGTTCCCGTGTGTCGCGGTCAAGGCGGGGCGCGCCCTTGAGAGAGCGACCTCCATCCTCGCCGTGAGGAACCAGGTGCCCCGCGTCATCCAGAAGGTCGCGGAGCTGCTCGGCCGCTACACCTCCTTCGCGGACCAGGTTCGGACTTTGACCCGACGGGTCGCTCAGATTGCGCGCTCGGCTCTGACTTCCGAGCAAGACCTGGCAGCAAAACTCAACGACGAGCTCCAAGCCATCTTTGAAGATCCCCGACTGGTGATCAGCGTGACCTCGGGGGTCCCGGACACGGGAGAACCGAGTCCAGCCGAGGACCTCCCAGATGATGCCGATTCCCTGCGGCAGATCGTGGACACCGTGTTTCGGGTGGAGATTTTGCCAGGCAATACTGGGTACTTAAGGTTCGATATGTTCCCCACTGAGTTGGCGCTGGCCAAACTGAGCCCCTACATCGTGGAGAGAGTGTGGAGGCCGATCAAGGACACTGACAATCTAATTCTGGATCTCAGATACAACGTCGGTGGCACCTCGGCCGCCGTGCCAATGCTGCAGTCATATTTCCACGACCCATCCCCGCCCGTCCGCTTGTACTCCATATTCAATCGGTTGGAAAACTCCACCAAAGAGTTCTTCACTCTTCCTGATTTGGATGGGAACTCTTATGGGTCAAAGAAGGGCGCCTATGTGCTCACTAGCCATCACACGGCCACGGCGGCCGAGGAGCTGGCCTACTTGATGCAGTCGCTGAGTCGGGCCACGGTGATTGGGGAGATCACCTCTGGCACCCTTCTACACACTCAATCTTTTCACATAGAGAATACCAAGTTCATCATAACGATCCCCTTCATTGATTTTATAGATAATAATGGAGAGTGTTGGTTGGGCGGTGGCGTAGTGCCCGATGCCATTGTATTGGCCGAAGAGGCACTGAATAAGACGAAGGATATCATAATGTTCCACGCTAAAGTGTTTCAACTGGTGGAGGAGACTGGGGAGCTCCTGGCCGTCCATTATGCCATCCCAGGGGTGGCGGCCAAGGTCGGCTCCCTGCTCGTTTCCAGGTGGCGGAATGGCTTGTACCGCTCAGTGGTGGACTATGAGTCACTGGCGGCTCAGCTGACCACTGATCTGAAGGAGACCTCTGGCGACCACCGATTCCACGTTTTCTCCAGCGAGAGCTCGCCCGAGGTCCTGGACGACCAGGATGGGAGGATCCCTTCCCGCGAGGAGCTCGACCACATCATCCAAGCCCTCTTCAAGACCGAAGTGTTAGCAGACAACATTGGGTACCTTCGATTTGATATGATGGCCGACGCAGAAACCATCAACGTCATTGTTCCACAATTACTAGACCAAGTGTGGAACAAATTGGTCAATTCAAGCGTTCTCATTATTGACATGAGATACAACGTCGGCGCGTATTCGACCGCTGTCCCAATGTTGTGCTCTTACTTCTTCGACGCCGAACCTACCCGTCATCTCTACTCTGTTTTTAACCGCTCCTCCTCGTCCACTTTGGAAATATGGACGTTGCCGGAGGTGCTTGGCCAAAGATACGCCTCCACTAAGGATGTCTACATCCTAACCAGCCATATTACAGGCTCCGCCGCAGAGGCGTTCACCAGGGCTATGAAGGACCTGAACAGGGCGACGGTGATTGGCGAACCAACCACGGGAGGTGCCTTGTCTGTAGCCACCTACCGGATAGAAAATAGCAACCTCTATGTGTCGATTCCAAATCAGGTCGCCCTGAGTGCCGTCACCGGGAAGATTTGGAGCGTATCAGGTGTTGAACCGCATGTTACGGTCCAGGCCACTGAAGCCATGAGCGTTGCACTTGGCATCATAGAACTTCGGAGCAAGGTGCCCGGGGTTGTGCGAACGGCTGGGAAGTTGGTGGCTGATAATTATGCGTTTGCTGAAACCGGTGCCAAGGTAGCGGGGCAGCTCGCCGAGTTAGTTCAAGGCAGGATGTACAATGCTATTAATTCCGAGTTGGAGCTGGCTCAGAGGTTATCAGAGGACTTGCAGAAACTCTCCGGTGACCAGCATCTCAATGTAGCGCATATCCCGGAAAATCTGAAGGACCGCATCCCCGGTGTGGTTCCCATGCCGGTAGGTTAACAGAAACCTTCTATCCCAGATTTTTTTAAAAAAAACAAGGCGTTTCCAGGGCATTGTATCTATTAACTCCTCTTGCTTCCCGCCCTTAGATTCCACCTCCAGAGATGTTTGAAGACTTGATTAAATTTGCCTTCCAAACGAAGGTGTTTGAGAATGCGATCGGCTACCTGCGCTTCGACATGTTCGGCGACCACGAATTGATTACCCAAGTCTCAGGTTTGATGCGGATGCATGTGTGGAATAAAATAGCACACACCGTGGCACTGATTGTAGATCTGAGGTAATGTGACCTGTATAATCACCTCTCCTCTCATAGTCATAGTCTTACTTCCAATCCAATTCAGGGTCACGAAAGGTTGATAAAGGGGCCCGGCGCCCAACGTTGGCTGACCATTCTCTCCATGGAGGCTGTAGTGCCGCAGGTCAATTTGCGGTACAACTATTTAATTCTCACTGTTTTCCACTGACTCTCCATCTCTTAATTCTACCCTTTATCCACCCACAAGAGACAATAGAGAGTGTCCATTTAACCCACGAACCCGCACGCCTCCGAGCAACGTCGACCTTCAAGGATTCCATGGGGATCAACGTTTGCCTGTTGTCTATGCTTCCTTCTTTGTCTTGGTTCCTGCTAGGTGTGGCGTGACGTCCACGCTATGATCAATTACCGGGCGTCACAAGTGCTTCCAACCAATCAAAGGATGCTGTTAAGCTTTAGTTTCCCCAGAGTGGTACTGCTCAACATTTTTTTTTCCACTCACATGCCACATTAAATAATCCCATAGAGCACCTATGGCATAGGATGGCCTAGGTGCTCTGTGCTTGGTAAGGGATTACTTAAGATGGTATGTGATTGAGGAAGAAAAGTTTGAGGGCTACTCCCCCAGAGCATCCGGTGTATCTTAGTTCGATCCAAGCAAACCAGGTAGAATTATCACTTGGGGATAGTTGAGTAGATCTTTGAAAAATCTTGCATGCCAAGCCGGGTTGAAGCCTTCCCCTGCGTTATACTGATCTGGTTCAGCTATGGACATTTCTCAGGTAAATATCTGACCTCCTCTGAGAGCACACTCTGGCCTTGCAGGCAACGACCATCTAGTTACCATTCAATATCTGTTAATTCCTCTATTGCTCCCAGATGCTAGATGCTCCGCTGTGTATCCCTTCTTGGAGTGTGTAAAAATGCACCTGTAACAAAGGAACACACGTACAGCTGCCAGATGTTTTATTTTTGCTTTGCAAAGCGTGAGGACCTCCTTACCGCAAAATACACTGCCACCTGTACAAGAGAGCCTGCCGTGTGGCTCACAAGTCACATATTTACACAGAGAGAACCTTTAGTTTTCCACAACATGCGAAAGGACTGCTCCATATAAGTACATACTTCTTGGAATTCCCTTGAGATTCGTTAATCAGGGTCATGCCCCTTCCTACTGTCTTCGTCAAATATGGAGCTGTTGTTCTTCAACCTTGCTGAGTATCAAAACATGCCATGCAATTTTCTCTGCTGTTTGATTTTAGTTGCTCCTTTAAAACTTACATTCTCAAGTGAAATGAGACAAATGAGTAGATGTCACGTTCCACCAAATGGAATTATGGTCATTTATTCTACAAGTTCGGAATCTATGTGAGGTTCCATATTCTGAACCAGATGTGAACTGAAATTGTCTGGCACCAAATTTAGATTTCGCACGAGCAAATAGGCTTGGATTTGAAGTAAAGATAGAATGTAGAAAATAATAATAAGGGGCTCTCTGCCTCTCCCTTACCATTTTATTCAGGCATCTACCTGCTCTTTCACTGATGAAGGGTCCGGGTCCGAAACATGGAAAAGAATGGAAAAGGATGCTACGTGACTTCTCCAGCATTTTTGTATAAACCATTTTCACAGCGTCTGCAGATTTTCTTAACTATAATAAAGAGAACAGCTGATTTACCCTCCCACGGAAGACATTGTCTCATACCGTCTCTTGTAATGCTCTTATGGTTCCGGGGCGTCATTTCTTTGTCCAATTGTTCCTCCTATTCGCCACAAATCTCCTCTTTTAAGATATTTTCCTTTCCCGAGTTGCCAACACCAACAGCAGACCCTTCAGCTTTCCTTACCAGAATGGTTAAATATGCAAAAGACTGTGTGTGTGTGCGTGTGTGTGTGTGCGCGCGCGTGTGTGTGTGCGTGTGTGTGTGTGTGCGTGCGTGCGTGCGTGCGTGTGTGTGTGTGTGTGTGTGAGAGAGAGAGAGAGAGAGAGCGAGTGTGTGTATGTGATACCTACCTGTGCAACTAGTTGTCTGGGGATGTTAAAGCATTTGTTCAAGGGAAGGTGTCTGAAAAAGTGTGTATATGGCTGATATCTTGAATACATAAATGATTTTTTTATATTATAATTGCATAGGTTTGCAATTTAAGCGTGCTATTGAACAATTATGCACTTTAACGCTATTTTGGATGTGTCATGTATTCAGGTTCATTCGTGTACTTCATTTATTCATAAATGATTTATTTCCCAGTATCAACAGGGAATTCCACCAAAGGGTGACCATAAAAAAAATCAGGGACACTGAATTCAAAAAGCATATTTATAATTCACCCGGAAATTAAACGTCAATGAGGGGATAGACAATGCTAAATATGTTTTCTCAGTCTGTCAAGGTGTTTCGGTCCATTCCAAGGCTCCGGATGATGTCATGTTTGCTTGGAGTATCCTTCTTGGCCCAAACTGACCCACTTGGATGAAAGTTTGCTCTGTCGGTCGGCTGTGGATTATAACATGGCTTTGGGACGGTCACCGACATTTCTAAAGCGTTTGGACACCACACGCCAAACTAGCTTGACAATCATCTTATTCTGGATCCCCCTTAAATGCAAAAAACAGCAATGTCGCTTAAGGGCAATGGAGGGCGCTGTTGAGGTTGGAACGGCAGCATCAATCCCGCAGAATAAGAGAATTTCCTGCACTACATTTGTACCTATATGGCTGCATTGCGAGCTTTTACCCCATGGTGGAAACTGTTACATTTTTCGTTGGCAGTGTGCATCGCTTTCATTAAAAAAAAATGTTGTGAGGCGACTGTAACGACTGTTCAGCGTATAGAATCTGAATGTTAACAGTATGGTTTAGAGTTGTTGATCAGAGCCAATCGCACTCCTTCATAGGTATCCTGGATTCATCTCCCCCACCTACCCCCCCCCCCCCCCCCCCACCACCCAATTTTGAACCGCCACTTCCGACCAAAGATAGGCTCCGCTTTCCAACGTGTACCCGTCTGGAGTTAAAATCATTACTTATTTTGGTTGTACGGTATTCACTTTTCGTGTTTGCATTCGTTATCTGTTTACAGTTCTTTATTTGTTTGCATGTGGACAGTTTTGCACTGCCAATAATTCTGCCTCGCCCGCAGGAAAAAGGAATCTCGGGGTTGTTTGTGATGTCGTATATACACTCTGACAATAAATCTGAAATCTCATTTTAAAAAATACAATAATCATTACAGCACTGTGTACAGGCCCTTCGGCCCTCAATGTGGTGTCAAACCATATAGAAGTGCTAAATCCTCCCTACCCTATAACCCTTTACTTTCCTTTCGTCCATACGCCCGTCTAATAATCTTTTAAAGGCTCCTAATGTTTCAGCCTTGACCACCACTCCAGGACTCAACAACTCTCTTGTGTAAAAAAAAACTTACCCCTGATTCTTCCTTTATCTTGTCCTCTAGTTCTTCCCACCCTAGAAAACAGATATTGGATGTCCAACCGATCTTTGCCTCTCATAATTTTGTAGACCTCAATCAAGTCCCCTTTCATCCTTCTACGCTCCAAAGGGAAAAGCCCCAGCTTGCCTCATAAGACGTGCCCTCCAATCCAGGCCACATCCTGGTAAATCTCCTCTTCATCCTTTCCATTGCCTCCATGTCCTTAATGAGCCGACCAGAACTGGACACAATACTCCAAGTGTGGTCTCACCAGAGACTCATAAAGCTGCAACAATTTGAGCAAATGCACAAAATCAGCCATTGTTTCCCAATTATGGCCACGTATTTGTCCTCATGTATTTTAAGTGTTGCAATTGTAACCGTCTTCATCACTTCCTCTGGGTACTCCCTCCATATAAACCAACCCCCACGATAATTTAAGTCCTCCTATCCCAGTTATGTCATCGTAGATCCTTTTTGATCGTCTCCAGTTTAATGACGTCCTTCTAATAGCCGGCTGACCTGAACCACACTTCATCGACCTTTTATTCAGCTGGGAAAGGGGCGGCGTGATAGCACAATGCAGTTAGAGCGCCAGCCACCATGAGCTTCGAATCCAAGGCTTCCTCCCACTGTACTGTAGGTTAATTGGGTGCAAATTGGGCAGCTCGAGCTTGTGGGCCGAAAGGGATCTGTTACCGTGCTGTATGTTTACATTTAAAATAAAAATGATGAGCGAAGAAGGCAAACATGCCAATCTCCTTATTCAGCACCATGTCAATGAACTAACCCTAGGTCTTGCTTAACTGACTCTGAACCCTCTCTAAACGATTGTTTAACTAATGCATGTATGTGTGACCCAGGTACAACATTGGAGGACCCACCTCTTTCATCCCAACACTGTGCTCCTATTTCCTTGACGATGAGAACCCGGTGCACCTGGATACCGTTTACAATAGACCGAACGACACCACCTCCGAAATATGGAGTACTCCATGGTCGGCAGGTAAGAATAAAGCACGGCCTCAACGTCAATGCTCGCTCTGAGCCATCGTACAATGTGTGTGTTCTGTTTGTCAAGGAGACCCCTACGGTTCCAAACGGGAGTTGATCCTCCTCACAAGCAGCGTCACTGCCGGAGCAGCGGAGCAATTCGTCTTCGTGATGAAGAGACTGGGAAGAGCTCTGGTGGTCGGCGAGTTGACGAGCGGCGGGTGTCACCCTCCACAAACTTACCACGTCGACGACACCAACCTTTATCTGACCATGCCGACCACCAGGTCGTCCGGACCGGATGGAATCTCCTGGGAAGGAGCCGGAGTGGCACCTCACGTCGAGGTCCCCGCTGCCACCGCGCTGGAGAGAGCGAAGGAGATGCTGAGAAGCCACTTGCATGGACCTTCCCCACTTATATAGTCGTAGCTCATTTAATGTTCTGAACACAAGCGGTGGGATTAGAGGCTGAAACCCACAGTTGAGACTACCAGCAAGGTTTAGATAAGCGTTGACTCATTTCTCATGTCGCTGGCACTTAACAATACATCAAAGTTCCTTTAATGTCATGTAATAATACAAGAAAATGTACTATACACGATATACGTTAACGTTTACCTACTGTAAAGCATTCACATCACCAATGTGGTGAGTTGCTTGATTGGAGTCATTCCAGGACACCTTGGTCCAGGAGTTTCCCCCATTCTGCTTGCCTTGTTAGAGTTATCCATTTCTTCGTATGTGATGTCATTGTTTTGAGTCTGTTCCCTATTCGCTTTCTTATGGTTTGTAGGACTGTTCCACGCATTATGTGGAATATAGGGCATTGTTTCAGAAAAAATGGCAGTGGTATTTCAAGGGGCAGAATCTTGACCAAACAACGAGGTGCTGGGGATCTCAATGCATCAAAGAGCATCCGCGAGTAGGCATGGTCAGTCAACGTTTCGGCTCGGGGGCCCTTTATCGAGATTGACTCTTTTTCTCCCATTGGACCCACTGAGTTCCTCCAGCTTCTCATTGGTTACTTCAAGTGAAACAGGAAGGTCTGCAGACGCAGTGGTTGAAGTGAAAGCAGAGAAATGCTGGAGGAACTCAGCCGGTCTCGGAGCGCCCATGGGAGGTAAAGACGTTTCAATCCTGCGCCCTTCTTCAAAGGTGACTTCAAAGCCTTGCCGGCCAACTGGCTTCACGTTGAAAAAAAAAGCGGGGAGAATGTTTGGCGAAAGCATCTCTCTCCTCAGAGTGTCCGGGAAAGAGGGACCTCAACTTTTGTGGTTCCTCTCAATACAAAATTGCTAGGGTTTTTTTTAATGTCCACGGTTGATTTTATGAATACAGTAGGTACTTGCGTTTATGCTCTATAAAACAAATTTTAGATCTGGGATCTAGAGAAATGACACGACCCTCAGTTATAAATGAACATGGACGATCCAATCAATAACCTTAAATTGAAGGTTTGATACAATTGATCCCTTGGATGGGGGATCCCGCCTAATAGACGTTTGCGGCTGTTTCGTTTAAGACAGGTGAATTTAAATTGAATTCGAGACTGAGTTCTCTTCTATTGAAAGGAAGACTGGTAAGTAGGTTGAGATTCCACGACATCTGGGAATAACTAAAACTGTCTATGTGTTCCCCCCACCCCGAGGATGGCGCTTCCCCTTCATTATGTCACGGAGTCCAGAAGTGATTGGCAACTGAAGATTGCTGCCTTCAGATCGTTGCACACGACGGTTCTAAAATAACGCTGTATTATTCCAAGAATTGTCCACAATAAAATCCTTAACATTCCACTGCTTTTCAAAATGATCTATAGAGGCGATGTTTTTTTTTGTTTTTGCAGGGGGTCGGGGGTGGTGAGAACACTCGTTTCCTCTGTGAATAAATATTATCACAACGTTTACAAGAAGGATTGTGAAGAGAATTAATAACCCGAATTAACATGCAATTGGCATTTGCTTGACTTTTCGACGCATAACGTTGTCCCGAGGAGTGGCGTTGTTATTACTCCTCCCCATTGCCCTGGTTCTAATTGGTTCGAACCCAATACAGTCAAGGAATCATCGAAATGTATGAAACTGGGCCCCTCCCACCATGTGGCTGATTTATTTTGGCTATTTTCCTTTCTAATCCTTAAACCTATTACCATAACCTTTAGCCCCCTCCCCTTGTTTCTGACCCCATTGCTGGAGGTAATAATTATACCCAACTTATTTGTCTGGGCTCCTCGTGTCGGTCTACTTTCCGCCTCATTGAGCTAAATTTCCCTTTCCTAAAAAGATGTTTTCAACACCTCCTCTACTCCACTCTCTCGGGTGTAATCGCATCTTTCCTTTAACACGGTGGCCAACAGTGTCAAGGACAGTGCCCGAACAAGGGTGGACCTAGTGATAGCACAACTTCCCTGCTCCCTACTCTCATCTTTAGCATCAATATAATAAACAATTAAAGACCATATTACTTTGAGGTGTTTACATACAGTATATGCCCTACGATAGGGAAGGACATTATTCGACCTATCGAATCCATGCTCGTTCTCAAAAACAATGCTATCAATCTCATTCCACCCCCTTACTTTCTCTGACACGCTCATTTAGATGCCCCAATTTTCTACTATCTGCGCAATGAGGGATACTTTGCAGGAGCGAATTATCCCACTAAAATACTGTGGATGGGGGGTGGGGAAGCCGAAGAGTGGGTGATGTAGGGTGAGGGGTGGGATCCACGGAATTGCCGGGAAAACGTGGAAACTTCCGCACAGAAAACATGGGGTCTCTGCGGCCGTGAGGAAGCCTGCAGAGCCCCGGCATCGTAAACCACACCGGATCGAAACCACCTCACGCGTGTGGAGTTATTTTGGAGCTTCATGGACCAGGTAAATGGGGAGCTTTAAAACTTGTGACAACGTCTTTGAGAAGTCAATAGGTTTGCCACAACCCAGTAAGGTTTCTAGCCTGAGATCACCATTAGGATTTTCATGGTGCGGACTTCAAAGGTGAACAGAATATGGAAGTGATTAATGGACCATAAGATATCCAGATTTGTTGTGTGTCATATGAATATTATGTCAATACACTCGCCTTCTTATTTGTTGGTGATTCTCCCTTTCTAATGTTTGTTAATTATCTGTCAGATGGTATAAAAATATTTCCTTCATTAAAGTTTTAGTCCTATAACATTAAAGTAATTATTCGCCTATCAGTTTGGCGTTTCCATGAAGGTCTTCGCTCAACATCGGAATCAATGACCTTTTAACAACTTTAGAGGGGGTCAATATTTGGTGAGTGTTCTTAATCGTTCACAATACTTTAATCGAGTCATACAGTCAGACCATTCGGCCCGCCAGGCCAATTCCAATCACCCATCTACGCCAATTCCCATTTACCGGCACTTAGTCCGTGGCCTCGCGATTTAGGAATTCCACTCCAGATTTCAGCTATCCTCTAGATTATTTCTTTTTCCTCAGATCTCTTCCATCCTCTGGATTTCATGGTATGGGAAACCAGAACTAGGGGACATAGCCTGAAGATTCAGGACAGTAGATTTAGGACGGAAATGAGGAGGAACTGCTTGTCCCAGAGGGTGGTGAATCTATGGAATTCGCTGCCCTTTGAAGCAGTGGAGGTGACCTCAGTAAATATACTTAAGACAAGGTTGGATAGATTTTACATAGTCGGGGAATTAAGGGATATGGGAAAAAGGCAGGGAATCCTATCATCGGATCAGCCTCGACGGGATGGACGACCGACTCCTGCTCTTATTTCTTATGTTCCTATGTTCTTACTCCGCACCCACTGATTTTATTTGCTTTAAAGACCGTGGATTGTTTTGTCTTCCCTGGAATAAACCACACCAGGCGGAAGGTGGAGATGACTGATCTACCCAAGATGTCTCATGGGCACATTTCTTTCCAACTCCCTTATCCAGTTACCCGCCATATTCTGCCGTCTTCCCCACCTCTTCATTGCCCACGCCTCCCACTCTGGCCTATCCCCCTCCCACAGTTTCCATCTGTCCACCCTTCCTCCCATATTTGGATCTACACCTCTACTTATTAGCCTCGTTCGCTATCTCCACCCTTCCCTGCCCCGTCCGCCTGTCGCTTGATAACTCTTGTTCAACCCCTCCCCTCTTTCTTTCCACTCACATACCACTTTAGGTAACCCCTTACTAATCACAGAGCACCACTGGTCTAGATGAAGGATCTGCCTCCGAATCGTCGACACTCCATGCTGCCTGACCCGTTGAGTTCCTTCAGCAATTTGGTCTTTTGCTCCCGATTCCAGTATCTGCAGACCCTTGTGTTCTATTCAGCTTCCTTCTATCGTCTTTCGCCTCCACTGAACCAGCTGGTTTCGCTCTTCAGTCTTTTTCACCCCCTGTCTTAGTGGGGAGAAGATGGGGTCAACACAGCTCCCTGGTCCAAACCTGCTTTAATTATGTAAAATACTAGAAGAAATTGATTTGGAAACGTGGCTGATAAGTGTAAGTTAGTTGCTTCATTGTTGAATTCTATCACCCGAAACCAATGTCTACTGTATGCACCTCCTCTCTTTGCTCCCTTTCTGTCGGCGAATTGCGACACACTGTATCGTTTCGCATTTCACTGCAGCTCACCAGCTGGATACAAGAAAAAACAGTGTCTCAATTCAGTAAGTGGCTTCCTTGAATGTTGAATGGTTTCGAGGTGTTACTGTTGTCTCAGACAGCGCCGATCATTTCTGAAATGCAGCTGACCATTAATTGTTTGCATTCACTGTCCAATAGAAACAAATTCTGGTTTAGAAAACAATGGACATGCCTTGACTCATTAACCTTCCCGAAGTATCAACTAATAACATATCAACAGTACTTAATGTGAAAGACACTACATAAATGCATGTTCTTATCTTCATGTTCAAGGTGACTATAGCTCCTGGGAGGATCAATCCACATCAACAACTCAAATTCAAGCTGTGGGACCAATGGCAGATCACAAGAAATTTCCTAATATCTGGAAACTGGAAGCAATTTAATTTCTAATTCCTTCTCCAAATAGCAGCTAAAATTCTTGATGGGTATCTCGTACACATCCACACCGTATCTAGGCAACCCCAATCTTAGTTCAATATTGGTCTTCTTATAACTGAAAAGGAAAGCTTGAAGCAAGAATTAATGAACAATGAGACTTTCGATCTTTATCATTGAACTCGCCAGATGTGCAAATATCCTGATGGGGAAAAAATGAACTGAGACGACAGAAACTCCCCGCGCCTCCTCAACACCAACCACTAACAGAAAATGGGGTTCTTCGCCTTTGCTATGATTGACAGACATGAGGTTGCTTTCAGGGATGGGCTCTCTCTCTCTCTCTTCTCTCTCTCTCTCTCTCTCTCTCTCTCTCTCTCTCTCTCTCTCTCTCGTCTGCCGTTCCTATCACTGGTGCTCTTCCCTCAATTCGAACACATCACCAGCACAAACGTTGATCTATATAAGCGCTTTGTCCTTGAAACTGAAACGTTGTTGGCACGGAGTGCTGGTGGAACTGTTTCCCAGAGCAAACAGTCATGTATTTGTTTACAGGGAGATTTAAAAGCATTAATGGAATGTCAGGGGAACAGAGGTTTGGTGTGGCCATTGGGATTTGTATCCTCCCCAAGAGTGAAACTCTGTATTGTGACAATTGAAGGCCGGTACAGGTTTTCTCCAAAATTAATCATCCAAATTTAAATAATTATACATTGAATGTCGCTTTAACTATCGTCCTTACCCTAAGTTCACAAAGAATCAAAGGCAGGAACTTATTACCAAAGTTGTGCCATGCGATGTACATTTGATTTATTGCCAAATCAAACCGATTATCTCACAAGTGCAGTGTCGATATCGTCGGCGCATTCTAATATATTTTATTAGTCTCAATAAATTGCAGATTTCTTTTTGTCGTTTAAGACCGTTCCTCCCTTCAGCTATAATGCTGTCCCAGATCAGGGAGACGCTCAACTGACTTGACCGTATTTCTTCTACCAGGAAGCCCTTAAATCCCCTGCCTTCACTGTTGATTCACACCTCAGTTGTGAGATGTCATGTGTCGCGATAGATGATGGCGCTCTCGAAAAAATTCGTTACAGATCGGGCAGGTCAACTTTTCCTCCCTCCGTCGCTTGTTCAGGTGGCCAGTCGCGTACTCTTTCTTGTGATGGGACCTCATGTGAAACACCAGGTCTGAAGTCATTCGAAAAGACGCGTTGCATTTCGCGCACCAGTTCTGAGCTGAAACCCCGAGGGAAGTATATGATGGTGGAAGCAGAGTCAGGGTCGACGTTGACTGGAGCTGAACTGGTTTGGGCCACATGTCAGCGCTGTACAAAAGGGGACCGTTGGTTGTAACACTTGCGTGTAAAATGTGAGAATTGCCGAGATCCGTGCTGAGAGATTTGGAGCCGAGGAGATTAGAGGGGCCCAGGAGGTGGCTTGCAGCGATAGAATCGGGCAGATCCCCGGAGCTTTCAGCTGCGGCGTGGAGTGCATGCGGCAGAAGCAGTGGGGGGCCTTCCCCGTTCCGCCTGCCCGGCTGACAGAACGCACTCCTCCGCTCCTCCATGCGTGCAGAAGGCAACACCGAGGAGAAGGCGCTGCGAGTGGAGCTGAGAACCACCTCTGTCCCTGCGCCCACCTTCCTGATCAGGTCAGAGGTACCGTCTTTAGCATTGCCCTCTGACTTATCTCCCTTGGCCTTCTCACGCGGTCGGCGAACCTCAGTAAATGCGCTTGTTTTATGTTCCGACGAATCCTTCTTCAATAAATACTTACCAGAGTTAAGTTTCCAGACGGAAACTGCGAGCGCCGGGAAGACACTTGAGTCATCTTTAGACAATGCGCCCAAGTTATTTGTTTTCTCCAAGAGGACCGCTTTCCTACTTCTGTTCTCCCCTGCGCCGTCTTGTTTTCGCTTGTTGGACGGCCTCCCCTCCTCCTGCCCCGCCGGCTTCTTCCTGGAATGCTCCAAATCGTGGGCGATTCTGTGAAAGTTGGTAACTCTGCCCTTCTCTTTCCCCTCGGTGTCCTTGGGCGGGTCTTTATAAAGGACATCGTGACCAAAACCAAGGGCTCGGAAATCTCGCCCGAGATCATCCTTTCTCTTCCCGCATAAGAATCGAACGTGGGCCAAATATGGATTCTCATTCTTCAGCTCTTGTCCACAGTCTGCGCATCTGAAGGCTACGGTAAATAATAACACATCATTAACATCTCTCTCTCTCTCTGAAATACATCACTGCAATAATATCGACCTAAATTCTATTTTTTAAGACTACAAGATCAGGGAAAGCCACTTTGTGCTCACTTAGAACACCGTAAAAATCCCAGCGGCCAAATTTCGCAAAGCAAGATCCCACACAGCCCTGAGGAAAGGGGTAAGTACTGGTACGTGGTTAATCATGCCTGTTGAATTCAGATGTTCAGCACGGTAACTGGCCCTTTCGGCTCACGAGCCCAGTTGCACCCAATCAACCCACAACCCTGCACGTTTTGGAGGAAACCGGTGCACCCGAGAAACACGGGAAGAATATATACAAACTCCTCGCTGACAGGGCGGGAGGTCCCGGGACGCTGGCACTGTCGTTGGGCTAACCGCTCAGCTAACCTTGCCGCTCTGAATGAACATTTTCAGGAAGAAGACGCTCTTTAAATAAAAATCCCATCACTTTGTTTTAAATGGGGAGCTCAGATTTAAAAGCCTCAATTCGCAGGGCTGTCTAAGCAGTGCGCTAAACCCTTCACCAAGTTTCTCGAGGTGTGACACGACCTTTCAGGTGAAATGATCAATTCATTCAGTGGTCTTGGATCCCGCCCAATAAAATAAGAGGTCGCTTTCCCCACACAGCTCTTCACCAGTTCTACTGTCAAAAGCACGCAGTTCAATCAAAACTGGCTGCTCTCACAATATCTGTTTAGTTGGTACATTTAAGACCCACGCATTTATTACACTGGATGGTTTTTTAAAAAAAATATAACCGTGGACACCAGTTCAAATAAGAAATGTGCAAAAAAACACACACATAAAGAAATTCAAGCACGTTTCAAGGGCTAAACGACTTATGGATTTCGTTCTAACCCTTTGCCTGCCAACGCGCATTAATAATAGCGCGGTGGCACGTTTCAAACAGGGCTTGAATCGTCTTGCAGTGACACAGAGGTCGGGAGAAAGAGAGCAATTAGAAAACCAAGGCCTCAGGATAATCAGATTTTCCATGTTTAAGAGTGTGAACCTATCGTTCTAATTTATAACCAAAAAGTCGCATGAGATAAACCGATACGAAAGATGAAAATAAAAACACAATCCTGGCCAAGCAGCATCCCTTATATAGCAAAGATAAAGATACCTAGAGAGCGCTTCGGGCTTCTGCCCTTCATTTATCACCTCTTGAAATATTGTGACTCGGTTGACGCCAGTTGTTGATGGTGATCTCTTCTAAACTTCCTCACCGTGCCCTTCAACCCAAATGTCAATCCATCGGACACCGTGAAGCATGACCCTTCTCACATGGCTTTCACTGGCTCATCAATGATTTTTGTTCACCATGCAGTGAAATCTGTGCTGCAATTTGCCAGATCGCCTTTTTCCATCTGACATTAATTCAAAATGACGGGCTGTGTCTATAATTTTTTACTCTTATTGTGTAATTCTAAAGACTTTTGTCTACATATATATATAATCAAAAAGCAAAATTTATTTAAAAATATCCCATTAGGTCTACGACCGGACAACAATTAATATGTTCACAGTTATATTTAAAAAATCCATCCAGTGTAATAAATGCGTGGGTCTTAAATGTACCAACTGAACAGATATTGTGAGAGCAGCCAGTTTTGATTGAACTGCGTGCTTTTGACAGTAGAACTGGCGAAGAGCTGTGTGGGGAAAGCGGCCTCTTATTTTATTGGGCGGGATCCAAGACCACTGAGTGAATTGATCATTTCACCTGAAAGGTCGTGTCACACCTCGAGAAACTTGGTGAAGGGTTTAGCGCACTGCTTAGACAACCCCGCGAATTGGGGCTTTTAAATCTGAGCTCCCCATTTAAAACAAAGTGATGGGATTTTTATTTAAATCCTATTTATCTTTTTCATTTTGAGTTCCTACTTTATGGCAAATTCATTTAAACAAGCGGCCAGTATTCGCTTTTAACAGAACTCAAGACCACATTCCAGCCGGTGGCGGTGAAGCGCGCAACCCTTCTGGAGTTTTGGGAGGCGCCAAGGTTACTCACTGTTCGAGGCCCTCCGAGTTTTGATGTCGGTGAAGCCGAGGAGTGTGGACAGCTCCTCGTCATACCACACGAAGAGTTCCTCGTCCTTCCTAATCCTCCGCGTGGAGCGGTAGTATAATTGCCCGCTCTTCAAGTGCGCTTCCAGGTTCTGCTCCTTCGAGTTGTTGGCCGCTTGCACCAGCCGCAACCAGGACAAGCCATCCGTGGAGCTACTCACTGCAGTTGTATCCACCTGGGCGGGAGACAACGTTGCATCAAACTCTTGAATAACTCATGCACATGTTTTGACCCAGATTTCATGAAGGTGTGAATATCCTTCCAATTGTTTCTGGCACTGTTCTGGTCTCCAATCCAATCTTCAAGGAAAACTAAAAACACCATCTTGGAGAAACTCAGTTGGTCAAACAGTGTCCTTTATGTTGCAAAGTTAAAGAAACGTAACCAACGTTTCGGGCCGTTGATTATGTATCTTTATCTCTGCTCTATAAAGGACACTGTTTGACCAGCTGGGTTGATCCAGCGTTGTGTTCTTACTTCAACCACGGTGTCTGCAGACTTTCGTGTTTTACTTCAAGGGAAACTTACGGCTTCAAACATACTTTCTAAGTTTCGAGTTTATCGACATGGTAAATATTTTTTTTAAAAAACCGTATGTTTTGGAGAAACTTTTAAATCGTCTCCTTTAATGTTTGACGCTTCATAGGCAATTAGCGCCCAACATGAAACTTTGAAACGGGTGTGGGCTTAGTTTAAAGGGCTCTTACCCGGAAGACGTAGGGCACACTTCTTCGATCTGAAGATTTCAAGGCAATGAAAGCGATTGTGTCGTAAAAGGTGTTCTGCAGGATGCAGGGACCGAAGACTGCATCTTCAGGGATCTCGCGGGTAATATGCACGCTTGTTAATATGTCCGTGAAGTGGTGATGCAGGAATTTATTGTCACCTGTCCATAGTCCCTTAGAAAAAGGGGTAAATTCCATAATTCACCTGCGACATACAAAATAAAAGAGGATAATTCCTTGAATTTCCTGGTGCTTGTGAGATTATACTCGTTTTTGAGCTATTTGTATGGTGGAATTTAGGCAATATCAATTCACCTTGTCATTAGAACGATTCAGCCCCATATCCTTAAGTTTAATTTTGCCGCAGGCGATTTTTTTAAACCACAGGCCCGTACACAACTCATAGCCTGTAAAACCGTCAGAATGGTGCACGTTTCATTCTTGACCCAGAAGCAACACGAATTCAGGGCTCAAGCCCGAAACCCCGGTGATGCATTTTTACCGTTGCAACATAAAAGGGCAGTGTGGGACCTGCAGAGCTTCCCCGGCGTTTAGTGTTTTTTTACTTCAAGTTAGGACTTCAGGTTAAATCCGAGTTCCCCACTCTCTTGGAAACGCGAAGCCCTGTTGCTTGTTGCGTTGGCGCGTTTGCTATTCCGCCCTGATCTAAATGGATCTGCTCCTCGCCCTCCATCAATCACCTCGTCCCAACGTTCATCAGAAGTTAATCTGGTACAAATCCACTTTTTAAAATGGGTTCAAGTTGTGGGCTGCAGAAGAATAAGCCCTGACACCGAAAATGGAGTCTCGTACAAATGATCTCTTGCTTTGAACATCGAAATGTAAAATTTTAAATAGAGCTAAATCCTGATGCCAACGTTTATTGTATCCGTTCAGTTATTGGCGTTAAGATAATAAAATGAGTTAATTTCGGATATTGGAATAAGTCACGAGACTATGATTACCTCGACATGATAAATATTAAATTCAATTGAAAATTATTCCGCCGCGGTGCAAGCATCTTGCAAACCCGTAAACTTCAGCGTTGGGTTGCAATTGTTGAGCGTACCTTGTACTTCCGACAATACTAAGATAGGCAACTCGCCGCAGTGGACGCATAATAAAGTTATCAATCATTTTCCCTTCTTGTTACTGTAATCGTAGTCTATATGATTTTACCTAATCTACCTTGGAATTGATGCCATTATGGACTTCAGGCGAAGCGATGTTGATCATTGGTGACAATTCTGAGCCACTCTTTTATTAGATGGAGCGTTTGAGAAATCTTTTTTTTAATTGGGGCAGACCTGTATTGTATGGAGCCAAGGCGTAAATTAATGCGGAAACGAATGAACCGAGAGTTCGTGTTAGACGACTACCTCCTCCATGGCATTCATCAAGGCTAGGGGCAGAGATGAGTAAAGATATCAAATTAAACAATGACAGTAGGCAGGCAATTCTGTTCACCAGTGTTGCCTGGTCCCTTGGTCCTCGGTTCGGTTAGAAGCTAACGGACTGTGGCATAACGTTCTTTCCACTCTCGTCAATATCAAGCAGATCTATTCAACTCGATCCGCCCCTCGGCTCTCTCGGTTCGGTGTGGGGGAAAAAACTTCTCGGCTCTCACTGAGTCAAGTGACACTTGGAAGCATGATACCGTATTTTACTCTTCATTCAATCCTCTGCTCTCCCCCGAGCTTCACAATACCAAGTGACACGCGTGCAAAATCAATTTGACGCGAGGATACCAACATCCACATAATTATATAAATATACATGTTTTTTTTCGTGTCCTTCGGAGAATACTTCAAACTGTTGGAAGCAAACGAAGCCTAAACATTTTGCCTTGAGTAACTGCTGTCCTCGACGCCGATTGCAGAGATGTAGAACTTCATTGCGAAGTTGCTACGCTGTTAGATTGTGGGGTTGCTTTCAACGTTCAAGCCGTGTCGTGGAGGACGGCATGGTGTAGGGCGAATTCACGGTGATCTGATTGAAACTGGCGCATCGACTGGTCTAAAGGCTCACAGAAGTATAACGATGGGAATGAATGTATTTCTCTCTCCCCCCCCCCCTCTCTCTCTATGTAAACCTTCACTCTCTCTGTCTGCCCCCTCTCTCCATTCCCCCTCCCCTCCCCTTCCATTGTGCTTGAGACGAAAGTGAGTGGATTGTTCATTTGATGCATATCGGCTCACTGAGACTGCTCTCCATTGTCTGTCCATCTGTCTGCCTGTTAGTTCCGGCCTTTCTTTTCCACCCTCACCCATCACTGTGCAAAACTGCCACTTTGCGCGTATTCAGCGACAGCCATTAGTTGCAGGTCGAAATGTTTTCAGGAATTAAAAAAAAAATAAATATTAAAAAAATACATTCGTAACAGTTGCCCATTTCAATTTTATAGTCAAGATCAGTGCAGCGCCTAATCCTGCCTGAATAATCGCGATTTAACTCTACACTGAATTATTAAACCGATCTGATTAAACAAGCCAGCGTCTAAAAGCTTGCTGATAGAAGCATCGTACACGTGTTAGTTTGCTGTCATTAAAACTAAATTCGCTTGTTCTTAAATTAAAATGTGACTGTGCATCACCCTAAATCCGCAACATGCCCTCCGATAAATATATCCGCAGACAAGAAGGCATCTACAGACGGTCACAAGCCAGGTTCTCATTTACCAATGCCAGCCGATTATCCTTTGCGATCGATATCCCTTTCCGGAGGCTTCTTGAGGTGCAGCGATTTCGATTGATCCCTGAAAGTGAGAGTGACGCCGGTGAGCGCTGCGTGGAAATGACAGTTTGCCCCGCTGGAAAAGACACTTTCCTTTGCAACATCATTTGTTCAGTGAACCGTGCCAAGCAATCCCTGGGCTCTTCCGCTTGCATTCACCCTCAATTGGCGCTTTCATTGGTGGTTTATATGGAGCAACCCTATTAATGAAATCATGGAACCCAACAATTGCCGTGCACTATAACAATATTCAATCGCTTTCTGCGCCCTATTTTCTACAATACATGGAATCTGTGCAGTTTATAACGGCTAAGTGTTGCAATATCTATTTGAGTCGCTTAAATCACCTGATCAGATGTTATATTTATGGCAAATCCTTACCTTGGCTTGAGCGAAATAAATTTATGACTAAACAATGCTAGCGATCGCTTGTCGGGAATAATGACTAAATAATATTTGAAGAAAAATAAACTCTTTGCTGTATAAAGTGCACTAAAACGTTACATTTTAAATCAGTCTGGGATCATCTTATTCCTGTTTTTGGTCCACACCTTCCGAATTTCTTAGTTTTTAGTCGAATATTGATATTATTTCTATTTTCTACTCGGCATTTTATTTAATTTTTAAACTATTAATCAATGAAAGAGACGCGCCACTGACCTTTAACAGTTGTTGAATGGGAAAGTTAGCAAGACTTTCAGCGGCTGTACTTTATGAGGTGTTTGCGTGCCACCAAAGACTCTCATAAACGACTACAGGTGTGCCGTGGGGAGCCTTCTGGCTGGCGGCATCCCTGCCTGGTACAGCTCAGGACAAGCATAAATTCCAGAGTTAACTCGGCCTGCG
Source organism: Narcine bancroftii (assembly GCF_036971445.1). Classification (NCBI taxonomy): domain Eukaryota; kingdom Metazoa; phylum Chordata; class Chondrichthyes; order Torpediniformes; family Narcinidae; genus Narcine; species Narcine bancroftii. The sequence continues at coordinate 90,628,495 of NC_091474.1, forward strand.
ACATCACAGGCACCAGACTTCCCTCCATCGAGGACATCGACATGAGGCGGCGTGTTCAATGAAAGCAGCCTCTCTCCTCAAAGACCCCCACCACCCAGGCCGTGCCCTCTTCACTCTGCTCCCATCGGGGAAAAGGTCGAGGAGTCTCAAGACAAGCTCTCAATGGCACAAGGACAGCGTCTTCCCCGCTGCCATCAGATTCCTGAATGATCAACGAACCACAGACAGACACTGCCTCACTTTTCGCCTGCTATTATTATTTATAATATGAATGTTTACACTGTGATACCGCAAAAACGCCGTCTTATTGACAATAAATTCTGATTCTGAACCTAATTCTGAGATCACCATACTCGTCATTAAATTTAAAGAGAGCGACCATGAAGTTTATTCCGATCCCTGGTTCTTTTATAGGAAATATGATAATATCGGACAAAACTGAGTCCAGTCTTATTAAATGTATTTTATTACAGGAGATCGTTTTGGAGTCAGCTGGGTACACTCAACATCGTCTGCTGCTCTAATAATTAAACGCAGCTATTTGCTACGACATTTTAAAAATAAACCCTAATTCACTCAATCTTCGTCGAAATGTTTGATATTTAGAAGTTCTTTCGATTCAGGACATTTCTTTTTTTAAAAAAAACCATTCGTGGTACACCAACTATACCCCGGCAAGGTCATTACATTGGTATTTTTGGGGGAAAACATTACCTTCAACAAATTCAGCTATATATAGTCGCAAGTAATTGAGACCATTCTCCCTCAAACGGGCCAAAGCCAAGGAAAGTTTGTGACCAACTTTATGAGCAGTGTCATTTAGCACAAAAATCCCCCGGGAAGATGCCGCATCAATTATAGGACACTATCCCAAACAGCCTTTCATATAATAAGACGTGACGTAAATTCCCTTCTTGGTCCTTTCGGAATGATTTGCAAAAATGCTATTGTGTATTTTTCAACTCACCTAGAAATAAATTGACATCAACTGTTTAGCGAATCGAGTAACTTCGAACATTCGTTGCATTTTTTTCTTTAAAATGATCTTTAATCTTTAGCCACTATGAATATATACATTCTTAGATCTTTCGCTGAATTGGTTATTTAACATTGCATGATAAACTAAACTGGTTGTATTAAAATAGTAAATAGCTACTCTGTGACAGACAGCTCCTCGTCCATTGTCCAACTCATTCCATATAAAAGTCATCTGCGATATGCTGGAGAAAAAAAAAAGCCTCTATAATGGCGAAATATCTTGTCACAATCAAATACGCCAACAGTTCAAAGAGCAACATCACTTTTGAAAGATGTCGTTCCAAATAAAGGAGTGTCAACGCCTGACAGAAAATTCCTATGAACATCTTGACATCTGAAATAATCAGCACTTTTGATTAACGTTTATGGGGTGGCTGCACTCCTCCGCTGCAAGAACGCCTGCTTATATGACCAGAAACATCTCGTGTTGCGAGCTGCTTTTACTCGAGATGGCAGAGGCCCACATGCTGCTGAAGATCCAAATGCGCTGGGTAGGTCACTTCTCCAGAATGGAGGACCATCGCCTTCCCAAGATCGTGTTATATGGCGAGCTCTCCACTGGCCACCGAGACAGAGGTGCACCAAAGAAGAGGTACAAGGACTGCTTAAAGAAATCTCTTGGTGCCTGCCACATTGACCACCGCCAGTGAGCTGATATCGCCTCCAACTGTGCATCTTGGCGCCTCACAGTTCGGCGGGCAGCAACCTCCTTTGAAGAAGACCGCAGAGCCCACCTCACTGACAAAAGACAAAGGAGGAAAAACCCAACACCCAAACCCCAACCAACCAATTTTCCGCTGCAACTGTATCTGCCTGTCCCGCATTGGACTTGTCAGCCACAAAAGAGCCTGCAGCTGACGTGGACAGTACCCCTCCATTAATCTTCATCCGCGAAGGCAAGCCAAAGAAGAAGAAAACATCCAGTTTGGCAACAGCAAAGTAAACCAGATCATCAGTAGGACGGAGTTTCAACGCACTGATCCTACTATTGAGGGTCCTAATTAAGATGAATGAGCAGAAGGCTTCTTAACAAAATATTACATTTTTTAAGTTCAGTGACTCGATTCACGATTTGATTTTCAAATTTGTGTCGGCCAGTGTGATTTTATATACACATTCCACAGCCACTTTCCCTTCAGTAAGATCGCTGCCACTATTTTGTGACCACCGTGAATTGTTTGCGTCTGTATTTTTTTTAAATAAAGAATTGCCATAAAACACACCAAGTGCTGAAAATATTCCCTGCCTCTTGTTCATTTCTGTTCCCATGAAAGTTCTGATTAAGTGGACTGGGCAGTGTGCATTGAAAACTTTCCAACTACTCCGATGCCCCCTTAATGGCAACTAATTGACAAATTTACTCATGATTGAATGTGGGGAAAATGTGATTTGGATAACCACATTTTGTAAAAAGAAGCGAATGTATCAACAAATTGCATGTTGGGAATCAAAGTAAGACAATAAATGGACATGTCATTATTCAATGCACAGTTGCTGTGATGTTTCAAATTTGGTGTCAACATTACAAGTGATTCAAAAGTAACACTTCATTTACAATTCTGCTGTTATAAACGATTTATATCATTCAGTCATCACGAGGTATCATATAAAATGGCTGCTCTCAGGGGTGAAGACTGGTCCCAGGAGACCACTGGTCCCCTGTGCAGGGAGGAAAGGATGACCCCTGGAGTGCACAGGACCCCAGTGCAGGGAGAGGGACAAAGGTTGGTCCCAGGAGTGCACTGGTCACCAGTGCCAGGAGGGAAAGGTTAACCCCTGGAGTGCACTGGCCTGCAGTGCAGCAAGAGGGGTGAAGGCTGGTCCCAGGAGGGCACTAGCCCACAGTGCAGGGAGAGGGGCAAAGGCTGGTCCCAGGAAGGCACTGGCTCGGGTTCTAGGGAGAGGGGAGAAAGCTGGTCCCAGGAGTGCACTGGTCCGCAGTGCAGGGAGAGGGGCAAAGGATGGTTCCAGGAAGGGACTGGCCCACAGTCTAGGGAGAGGAGTGAAAGCTAGTCGCAGGAGTGCACTGGTCACCAGTGCAGGGAGGGAAAGGTTAACCCCTGGAGTGCACTGGCCTGCAGTGCAGTGAGAGGGGTGAAGGCTGGTCCCAGGAGGGCACTAGCCCACAGTGCAGGGAGAGGGGCAAAGGCTGGTCCCAGGAAGGCACTGGCTCGGGTTCTAGAGAGAGGGGAGAAAGCTGGTCCCAGGAGTGCACTGGTCACCATTGCAGGGAGGGAAAGGCTGACCCCTGGAGTACACTGGCCTGCAGTTCAGGGATAGGGATGAAGACTGGTCCCAGGAGGGCACTGGCCCACAGTGCAGGGAGAATTGCGAAAACTGGTCCCAGGAGTGCACTGGTCCCCATTGCAGGGAGGGAAAAGCTGACCCTGGAGTGCACGGGAACCCAGTGCAGTGAGAGCGGTGAAGGCTGGTCCCAAGTGGGCACTGGCCCACAGTGCAGGAAGAGGGGTGAAGACTGGTCCCAGGAGGGCACTGGCCTGCAGTGCAGGGAAAGGGGCAAAGACTGGTTCTAGGAGTGCACTGGTCCTCAGTGCAGAGAGGGACAGGCTGACCCCTGGAGTGCAGGGAGAGGGGTGAAGTGTGGTCCAGGGTGTGCACTGGCCCACAGAGTAGGGAGATGAGTGAAGGCTGGTCCCAGGTGGGCACTGGCATTGTTCAGGTAAAGGGTTAAGGCTGTTTGCAGGAGGCCACTGGACCACAGTGCACGGAGAGGGGCGAACACTGGTCCCAGGAATGCACTAATCCCCAATGCAAGGAGGGAAAGGCTGAGCCCTGGAGTGCACAGGGCCTCAGTGCAGGTAGAGGGGTGAAGACTGATTACAGGATTGCACTGCAGGATGAGAGATGGTCCCAGGTGGGCACTGGCATGCAATGCAGGTAAAGGGGCGAAGGTTGGTCGCAGGAGACCACTGGACAACAGTGCAGGGAGAGGTGCGAAGACCAGTCCCAGGAGTGCACTAGTCCCCAGTGCAGGGAGGGAAAAACTGACCTCTGGAGTGAACAGGTCACCAGCGCAGGGAGGGAAAGGCTGACCCCTGGAGTGCAAACGACCCCAGTGCAGGGAGAGGGATGGTGTGGTCTGAGGTGTGCACTGGCCCACAGTGCAGGGAGAGGGGTGAAGGCTGGTCCCAGGAGTGGACTGGTCCCCAGTGCAGTGAGCGAAAGGCTGACCCCTGGAGTGCACTGGTCCACAGTGCAGGGAGAGGGACGGAGGCTGGTCCCTGGAGACCACTGGACTGCATTGCAGGAAGAGGGGCAAAGACTGGTCCCAGGAGTTCACTGATCACCAGTGCAGCGAGGGAAAGGCTGACACCTGAAGTGCACTGGCCCATAGTGCAGGGAGAGGGTCGAAGGCTGGTCCCAGGAGACAATTGGCCCACAGTGCAGGGAGAATGGCAAAGGCTGGTCCCAGGAGACAACTGGCCCACAGTGCATGGAGAGGGAAGAAGACTGGTCCCAGGAGGGCACTGGCCCACAGTGCAGGGAGAATGGCAAAGGCTGGTCCCAGGAGACAACTGGCCCACAGTGCATGGAGAGGGAAGAAGACTGGTCCCAGGAGGGCACTGGCCCACAGTGCAGGGAGAGGCGAATACTGGTCCCAGGAGTGCACTAATCCCCAGTGCAGGCAGGGAAAAGCTGACCCCTGGAGTGCACAGGACCCCAGTGTAGGTAGAGGGGTAAAGGCTGGTCCCAGGAGGGCACTGGACCCCAGTACAGGGAGGGAAAGGCTGACCCCTGGAGTGCACAGGACCCCAGTGCATAGAGAGGGGTGGTGTGGTCCGAGGTATGCAATGGCCCACGGTGCAGGGTGGGTGTGAAGGCTGGTCCCAGGAGTGCACTGGTCCCTAGTGCAGGGAGGGAAAGGCTGACCCCTGGAGGGCACAGGACCTCAATGCTGGATGAGAGGTAAAGGCTGATACCAGGATTGCACTGGCCTGCAGGGCAGGGAGAGGGGTGAGAGCTGCTCCCAGAAATGCACTGGCCCACAATGAAGGTAAAGGGGTGAGGACTTGACCCAGGAGGCCACTGACCCACAGTGCAGGGAGAGGGGCGAAGACTGGTCCCAGGAGTGAACTGGTCCCAGTGCAGGGAGGGAAAGGCTGACCCCTGGAGGGCACTGGCCCGCAGTGCAGGGAGAATTGTGAAGACTGGTCCCAGGATTGCACTAGTCCCCAGTGCAGGGAGGGAAATGCAGACCCCTGGAGGGCACTGGCCCGCAGTGCATGGAGAATTGCGAAGACTGGTCCCAGGATTGCACTAGTCCCCAGTGCAGGGAGGGAAATGCAGACCCCTGGAGTGCACAGGGCCCCAGTACAGGGAGAGGGGCGAAGACTGGTCCCAGCAGTGAACAGGTCCAAGTGCAGGGAGGGAAAGGCTGACCCCTGGAGTGCACTGGCCCAGAGCAGGGAGAGTAGCGAAGGCTGGTCCCAGGAGGGCACTGGTCACCAGTGCAGGGAGGGAAAGGATGACAACTGGAGTGCACTGCCCCACAGTGCAGGTAGAGGGGTGAAGGCTGATCCCAGGAGACCACTGGCCGGCAGTGCACGGAGAGGGGCGAAGACTGGTCCCAGGAGACCACTGGCCCGCAGTGCAGGAAGAGCGGTGAAGGCTGACTCCTGGAGTGCACTCGGCCACAGTGCAGGGAGAGGGGCGAAGGCTGACCCCTGGAGTGCACTGGGCCACAGTGCAGGGAGAGGGGCGAAGGCTGACCCCTGGAGTGCACTGGCCCACAGTGCAGGGAGAGGGGCGAAGGCTGGTTCCAGGAGGGCACTGGCCCGCAGTCTCGGGAGAGAGGCGAAGGCTGGCCCCAGGAGTGCACTGGTCCCCAGTGCAGGGAGCCGGGTGAAAGCTGATCCAAGGCTGCAGTGAGCAGTCGATGTTTCAACAGTTGGCTGAGCTCACGTCAGTCTGACCGCAGGGGAATCTCAGGCTGTCGCGCAATTTGGGGAAAAGACAATCCCATTCGCAGCAATTTCGTGCAAAGCAGCAATAGAGAAAGCGAGCCTCTGGGCTGCAGCAGGACGCCTGAGTGGGCTGCATTTTATTGTGGGGAGGGAGATCGTTCATGACCGGGACATGGCGACGTGTGGACGCGGCGTTTGCAGCTCGGCGCTGGCTGCCTTGCTGTTCCTCGCCGCCCGCTGCTCCTGTTCTCCCGGCCGGCAGGACAACGCCGAGGGCGACCCGTCCTGTCACGGAGCGTTCGACCTCTACTTTGTCCTGGATAAGTAAGTGAAAGCCCCCCCTTCCCCTCCAAATCCGTGTGCCGCGCTTTTCCGCCGCTTCCCCACATGCGAAGGGCCAACTTTATATTTGCTTTTGTGCTTCGTATTTGAACGGCCAAGGTGCGGGGAAGGTGGGTGGGGAGGAGGGAGAGAGGGGGGTGGTGCGAGTCTGCGACACAGTCCTTTAAACACCCCCCCCCACCCCATTCCCCGGTGTAAGGTCTCGTGGATACTGTGGCTCCCGGGGTTGGGGGCGTCGCGGCTCCCGCGGGGGCGTGTGGGGGGGGGGGAGCGCGGAGGTGAGGGAGCGGCTCGGTGTCGCGCGTCCGCTGGGCGAGGGGACGGTGGGTGAGGTACGTGGGTGGTGGGTGAGATAGTTGGTGAGGTAGATGGGCAGTGGGTGAGGTCTATGGGTGGTGGGTGCTATAATTGGTGAGGTAGGAGGGTGGTGAGTGAGGTCTGTAGACAGTGGGTGAGGTAGGTGGGCGGTGGGTGAGGTCTATGGGTGGCGGGTGAGAGTTGGTGAGGTAGATGGGCAGTGGGTGAAGTCTATGGGTAGTGGATGCTATAGTTGGTGAGGTAGGAGGGCAGTGAGTGAGGTCTATGGACAGTGGGTGAGGTAGGTGGGCAGTGGGTGAGGTCTATGGGTGGTGGGTGAGATAGTTGGTGAGGTAGATAGGCAGTGGGTGAGGTCTATGGGTGGTGGGTGCTATAATTGGTGAGGTAGGAGGGTGGTGAGTGAGGTCGAAAGGCAGTGGGTGAGGTAGGTGGGTGGTGGGTGAGGTAGGTGGGCGGTCGGTGAGGTAGGTGGGCGGTGGGTGAGGTAGGTCGGCGGTGGGTGAGGTAGGTGGGCGGTGGGTGAGGTAGGTGGGCGGTGGGTGAGGTAGGTGGGCGGTGGGTGAGGTAGGTGGGCGGTGGGTGAGGTAGGTGGGCGGTGGGTGAGGTAGGTGGGCGGTGGGTGAGGTAGGTGGGCGGTGGGTGAGGTAGGTGGGCGGTGGGTGAGGTAGGTGGGCGGTGGGTGAGGTAGGTGGGCGGTGGGTGAGGTAAGTGGGCGGTGGGTGAGATACGTGGGTGGTGGGTCAGCCAGTTGGTGTGGTAGGAGGCCGGTGGATGGTCTATGGGTGGTGGGTGAGGTGTATGGGTGGTGGGTCAGCTAGTTGGTGAGGTGGAGGCTGGTGAGTGAGGTCTATGGACAGTGGGTGAGGTAGGTGGGTGGAAGGTGAGGTCTATGGTGGTGGAAGTGGGTGAAATATATGGAGGGCATTGTGAAACTGACAGTGGGTGAGACAAATGGGCGATGGGAGAGAAGCAAGTGCACTGAAACAAATGAGGAGGGGCAGGTGGGATTCTAGCACTGGATGAGAAAATCCCATTGATGGAGACTGTGATGAGAAACATTGGCTGAAGGTCTCTATTGGTTACTGGTTGATATGAACAACTATAAACAGTTGACATAAAGGTGCAATTGGGTGAGAAGTGCCTTCAGTGACAGAGAATCTGATTAGTGGGGAATGAGAGATATGTTTGGCTCCTGGCTGGAGGGGAACCACTCACAAAGGTGGAGACAGCTTTGTCCAAGGGGCCTGTTTCTGTGCTATAGTGTTCTATAGTTAAAGATGAAGTTTGAGAAATGATGATGGAGGTGCGGAATAATGTCCTTGTTGAGTTCCTGGTAGTAAATGGGGCACCACTAATGGATGAGGTAAAAGATCATCTGTAGATGACAAATCTTTTATGAATCTGATGGCACAAGAGCAGGAGCCATTTATTCTTATTCTACTTTGATACCAGTGCCGCTGGCTATGTCTCAACACTGAAGGTGGCACTCACTCCCTGAAAATTTCTCTCCATTGTGGTATTTCTCAGACATAGTAATGGTTTAAATATTTTCAAAGAATGTGACTGAAAATAAGATGCTTTAAGTTTCATATATTCATGGAAATGACATTTGTTCTGTGTAAGTACAGTATACAGGTTCTCCTGTATGGGTTTGCTTTCTGGCAAATCCATCTTGCGTCAAAAAAGAATACCACATCGACCATTTTTTTGTAATTAAGTTTTTAATCCCTTTGTCGCACACTGAAAACGCCATTAGCTGCTCACGGTGGTTGAGTCGGCATCACGAGAGAGTACGCTGTATGATACCCTCGCACGATGCTACCATTGCCCAGCGTCATGAGAGAGTAGCGTAGCGCATATTAGGGATTTGAAATTGAAAGTATAGATTCGAACCATCATAACTGAAAAACTGTAAGTCAGACTATTGTAAGTAGGGGAGCACCTGCAATAGTTCTGTATTTTAAACTGTTTATTCTTAATGCAGGGTATTAGGCATTCTAAGTCTCAAGCAATTGGAAAACTTGCTTATCCAGCATCTGCCAGATTTTTTTTACTGTAAATATCTCTCAGCAAATAGTGTTTCCCATACTCCGGGATACTATCCATCAGCCACGAGAAATTCAGGACCAGTATCTCATGGGTTTTTCAACTATCCAGTACCAATGTATGTCAGCCACTGTCAGTGTTTCTCCCACAAGGCCATTACTGCAAGTATTTCTCATTCTCTGTCTGCATTTCACCCATTGGCAGTTATTCCCCCCACCGCCCCCCCCCCCCCCAGTCGAAGTGTCCTTCATCTATTCATTGTTTTTCAACCTGTGTCAGTGAGAAAAATAACACAAAGATTGAATGAGTGCACATTGGGGAGAAGCGTGACCTTTGGATGCTGCTGCTGTGTGAGTGATACAGGTCACTGAGTGAGTGGTACTGGCACTGGTGGGAGTTGTTGAGGAATCTTGTTCATCAGTGAGAATCACCATAATGGAGAATACTTGCAGTCTCTCACCGAGTTGGCACTTTGGTCTGCCTGAAACCTGTTGGTCTTTTAGTACATGGAAATGTTGGCGCAGGACTGGCACATTCCAGGCTGGAGGAGTACATTGCTAAGGGATGCACAGAAGCTTAGTGCACAGAAGCTTAGGGTGTAGTGGGGAAGGACCACAGCCTAAAGCCCTTCCATTACCAGCCATTGTAGAGCTAAGACTGAGGGGAAGCTCTCAAATAACAGAGGGAGGGAGAAGTAACAAGGTGCCACAGAGTTGGTAATGGTGTATTTAGAGAACAAGTGTAACAAAATTCATTGATAAGAATATATGGATATGATTTCAGGTTTATTGTTAGAGAGCAAACATGGCATCACATACAACCCTGAGATTCTTTTTCCTGTAGGTAAGCAGAATTACCACTTATTGGCAGTGTTTTTAAAAAAAACTGACTCAACATTCATGTGGAAGCAAATAAAGAAATATAAACAAACTATGCAATACAGAGAGAGAGAAAAAGTGCAAAAGTAAGTTTCTGATTGAGTTTGTTATTGAGGAGTCTGACTGTGGAGGGGGAGCAGCTGTTCCTGAACCTGGTGGTGCGAGTCTTGTGACACCTGTACCTCTTTCCTGATGGCAGCAGTGAGAACAGAGCATGTACTGGGTGGTGTGGGTCCTTGCTGCTGCTCTCCAACGGCAGCGTTCTCGATAGTGGGGGGGGATTTTACCCATGATTTCCTGGGCTGTGTCCACTACCATTTGCAGGGTTTTAGGCTGGGGGCTATTGGTGTCCCCATACAAGACCAGAGGGCTATGCGTGTGAAAAGACTTTGAACGGTTTTTCTTTTTTGTAAATAATTTATTGTGAATAAAGTCTATTTTTGGAAAGAAATAACCGCAGAGGGAGATAAACCATCACAGGAGGGGAGGTGCTGCCACAGGGTGAACATGTACTTCACACATGTCAAACTCTGGCCCGCGATATAATTATATTTGGCCCGCAAGATCATTTCAAAAATGTATTAGAGGTGGCCTGCCCTGCAGCGAGAGCCGATGCTATTTTTTGGTAATGTCACCCCCACCATCCTCCCCCTTCATTGCACATCCTTCCCCATTGTAACATGAGAAATTGTAACACGAGAAGTCTGTCGATGTCATCAGCCGGCAAGCCAGTTTGAAGGCTCCCCGCACAACCAGTCACTTCTCCCACCTGTCGAGCGGTGCGATGGATTGGCGAGCGCCTGTGATTTCCTGTCGGCGCGACGGGCATGGCAGGCTGCGCATGGCCCCCGGGCAGCACGAGCCCCGCGCGACTGGCACTGGACGGCCCTTCCACAGCGCGAGCGCACTTCTCCTGGTCGCCACGGCCTTCAGCGCTTGCACCCGCGTGGACCCCAGGGACGGCTGGTTCGGCCCTGCATGTGAAGAGAGAGATGGTGGCTGTCTGCAAAGGCTGATTGGCAGCGCGCTGGGCCTGAGTGGGTGGGTAAGCAGGGGTGGGCAGAGGGTGTAGGTGAGGAGTAATGGGCAGGGGAAGTTATGGTGATGCGAGGGGCAGTTAGAGGGAGGGATGAGTAGAAGGAGGGGTGGATAGGGAAGAGGTAAAAGGGGAGGGGCAGGGCGAGTAGGGGAGGGGTGATTAGAGGGTGAGAGACGGGTAGAGGGAGGAACAGGTTGAGGGGAGAGGCTGTAGAGGGGCATGTATAGGATGGGGTGGGTAGAGGCAGAGCGAGTGGAGTGAGGGGTGAGTAGAGGTTGGGTAAAGGACTGGTCAGGTAGAGGGATGGTGGGTCGAGGGTGAATAGAGGCCTAGAGCCTGAGGAGTGAGCAGGAAATGCTGAGTCCTGATGCAGGCCAAAATGGACACAGCCTGTGAATGCTGACTACATCTCCACAGGACCAAATATGTTTCCCTCAGGTCAAGCAAAGGGTGAACTTGAGCTACCTACTCCTGACCTGTAACATTATCCTCCTAAAGTTATATCCTAAAGTTTAACATTACATATGTTGAAAGAAGAGAAAACATGCAGATGTTGTTGAAAATTTTCAATAAATATTTAGTTCGGCCCTCGACTTAGTCCAAGTTTTTAATTTTGGCCCTCCGTGAATTTGAGTTTGACACCCCTGATGTACTTGGTACTTGAGTAAGGATGTCTGGTATGGGCAGAGATATCAATGCTGAAGGAGAGGTGAAAGAATAACATTGGAACTGAATGAAAAATACCCCAGCAATAGTTATGAGATGGAGTGCATTAAGTAATGTTTCTGTTGTAAAATGAGGAAAATGCTAATGCGATTGACCTCAAGTAGACTACCTGTGATGAGAAATCCTCATACAAAAAGGAATGCCATTGACTGAGAGAGGACTGGATGAGGGACATTTGTGCCTTAAGTGAACCTGTGACTGGTAAAGAAAGCCTTTCCAAGTGTAAGGTACATTTAGGATTCATGACACTGAGACACACCGTTGTCACAGATGAAAGACATAGGAGTTGGTACTGGTAGTAAAATCTTGGCCAAGGATGATAGATTGTCCACTTCCGGACTGCTGTCTGTAAGGAGTTTGTTTGTCCTCTCCGTGTCTGCGCAGGTTTTCTCCGGGGGCTCTGGTTTCCTCCACCATTCAAAACGTAAATTGGGCAGCATGGACTTAAGGGCCGAAATGGCCTGTAACCTTGCTCGATGTTTAAATAAAACCTCAGTAGCACCAGAGTCAGAATTTCTGAAATTTAATACAAGTTTTGAAACTCCAAGGCTGAGTGAATCTCAGTGAAATCAAATCTAAAACTACAACTGTAGTTACAGCATAACCTGAAGGATTTACTCATTTTCTTTTCAGGAAGTTGACAATCTTTCAATTTACTGCATGCCTATTCCAAAATGCTTACGCTGCACAGCGCTCTGTATATTCCAGCATTAACTTCTATTCCCCTCCATTGTTCTAAGAAACTCTCCCTGACTCCATACATCCCAGCAGTGCTGTTTTACATCATTGCACCTGGAGTGCTCGAAGGTAGGCAGGTGCCTTGTTCATCCATAGCATCCATCAAATTTGCAAACAGATTCTTGACATGGAGCAGGTCATGAAGAAAAGGTTTTTTTTTTCTTGACTTTGATCTCATCTAACCAAGTCCAGTCTTGTCCTACTCTGACATCTGAATGAGCAGTTATAGTATGGGCTGTTGAAAACTATTGAAATGCAGACATCCTCAATCATCAAATACCAGAGACTGATCTCAAGCATTTTCTTTCTGCTCACCCACCTGTCTTTATTCTACACTGAGCCAATAGTTGAGCAAATTACCGTATAATCTCATGTAATAGTCGATACCATGTAAAATTGGCCCCCTATTTCCATATATCACGTAAAAGTTGACCACCCCTCCTATTTTTGGCCACAGTTTCCCAACCACCAGAGCTTATGGACTCTTGCCTAGGCCCCGGCTGAGACCATCCGAGCTACTGACACCCTGACCACGGACTTGCACCTAGGCCCACAAGAGCTTCCGACACTTCAGCTGCAGACTCTCGTCTACACCCTGGCCACCCATCTGAGCTGATGACATCTCAAATGCAGACTTACTGCACAGTCTCGGACACACACCTATCCAAGCTTCCCGAACCCGAAATTACCACCTGGTTACCCCCCCCCCCCCCCGCCCATCTGAGCTCTCGATGCCCTAAATGTGGACTTTCCACTTGGTTCTCGCCCTCTCATCCGAGCTCCCAAGGCCCCAAGGTGGGCTTCCTACCCTGATCCACCTGCCCACCCACCCGGGCTCACAATGCCTCGAACGCCACAGGTACTTACCACAGTCAAAAGCAGTATGCATTTAGTAGTCAACCCCTAAATTTTACTCTAAAAAAAATTGTCCAAAAAATTCAATTGCTGGAGAGGTGAGGACTGGGACCTGGCAGAAGATATGGAGTGTGAGACTTTTCTCATGGGTGGCAGAGATTGTGGGTTTGTGCTTTTTAGCATTGCATCAAGCCATTTTGACATTGAACTATTTAATTGGGCCTTTACTGCAATTTTGTTCCACAAGTTTAACAACTGGCAATAAGCAATGCTGCCCTGGAATGTTGCCGAGATTGTGTATTCTGGGTCGGGAATGGGGAAGGGGGGAAACTGAGTAAAAAAAAAACTCCACAGCACTGAAAAGAGAATAGACATGAATTTAAACAGTTTAAACACTCAAGGAAATATTTATGTGCCTTGTATACATATCTTTGGCTTGGCTTCGCGGACGAAGATTTATGGAGGGGGTAAAAGTCCACGTCAGCTGCAGGCTCGTTTGTGGCTGACCAGTCCAATGCGGGACAGGCAGACACGGTTGCAGCGGCTGCAGGGGAAAATTGGTTGGTTGGGGTTGGGTGTTGGGTTTTTCCTCCTTTGCCTTTTGTCAGTGAGGTGGGCTCTGCGGTCTTCTTCAAAGGAGGTTGCTGCCCGCCAAATTGTGAGGCGCCAAGATGCACGGTTTGAGGCGATATCAGCCCACTGGCGGTGGTCAATGTGGCAGGCACCAAGAGATTTCTTTAGGCAGTCCTTGTACCTTTTCTTTGGTGCACCTCTGTCACGGTGGCCAGTGGAGAGCTCGCCATATAACACGATCTTGGGAAGCCGATGGTCCTCCATTCTGGAGACGTGACCCACCCAGCGCAGCTGGATCTTCAGCAGCGTGGACTCGATGCTGTCGACCTCTGCCATCTCGAGTACTTCGACGTTAGGGATGAAAGCGCTCCAATGGATGTTGAGGATGGAACGGAGACAACGCTGGTGGAAGCGTTCTAGGAGCCGTAGGTGATGCCGGTAGAGGACCCATGATTCGGAGCCGAACAGGAGTGTGGGTATGACAACGGCTCTGTATATGCTTATCTTTGTGAGGTTTTTCAGTTGGTTGTTTTTCCAGACTCTTTTGTGTAGTCTTCCAAAGGCGCTATTTGCCTTTGCGAGTCTGTTGTCTATCTCATTGTCGATCCTTGCATCTGATGAAATGGTGCAGCCGAGATAGGTAAACTGGTTGACCGTTTTGAGTTTTGTGTGCCCGATGGAGATGTGGGGGGGCTGGTAGTCATGGTGGGGAGCTGGCTGATGGAGGACCTCAGTTTTCTTCAGGCAGTTTCCGCAAAGCAGGACGTCAAGCGCTGAAGAGCTGGCTCTGAATGGGCAACTTAAGCGGCATCATCTGCAAAGAGTAGTTCACGGACAAGTTTCTCTTGTGTCTTGGTGTGAGCTTGCAGGCGCCTCAGATTGAAGAGACTGCCATCCGTGCGGTACCAGATGTAAACAGCGTCTTCATTGTTGGGGTCTTTCATGGCTTGGTTCAGCATCATGCTGAAGAAGATTGATACATATAATTACAGTAAAATCCCTGGTATCTGACACCTGCGGGATTGGTAGATGCCAGATAAGTGAATTTCTCAATTGCTTGAGACTCAGTGTTGCATGAATGGAGAACCAGTGACGGCGGGTGCCAATTTTAAATGTCTGTGTTTTTTACCCATTTATTTTCCACAATTTTCTTTTTGCCGGTTGCTTGAGGCTGCCAGATGCTAAAATTCTGGATAACAGAATTTTGTTCTCACCAAGTAAGGGTGGAAAATTAAATTAAATCCAGTGCTTTTTATCAATGGATCAAGGCAATTTGACATTGCTTGAACTATTTAATGGAGCCTTTTCTGCAATTCTGTTCCACAAGTTTAACTACTGGCAATAAGCAGTGTGGCCCTGGAATGTCACCGAGATTATGCATACTGGGTCTGAAATGGATTCAGACCCCTGCTGTCACTGTGTTGTGTCATAGGTATAGGGAGAGCTGCAGTGATAGTCAGTGAATATGAGACTGAGTCTGGTATTGTAATGCATCCACAAGCAACAAACCCTGGCATTTGCACAGCATGGAGCTGCAACAAGAAAGGACTACTGATAAAATATGAGAGACCCATTCTCCCGTTGGAACAGGCAGAAAGATCGATACCCCTTGATAACCCGAGTATAATATTGTATTGAGTGAGGCTGGCACAAAGTGGTAGTAGAGGGACAGACAGTGCGAATAGATGGCCAGACAGCTTAACTTATCAACAGAATCTTGTTTATTTCTTAAAAGTTAAAAATAAATTAAAACAATAATGTCTCTTTTTTTTAAGAGGATGATCATTGAAATGAGTGACGAAAGCACAAGTCAATGCCAGTTCTAAATAAAACAGTGATTTGTGAACTGAATAGCAGATGATTTTCTCCGAACTATTAAACCATCCAGTTTTTTTTCCCAGAAACGAACAAATTGCTATGTGTTTCCAAGCGGGTTTTGTTTGTGGAGTTATACATGTCTGATTGTTCAATGGAATATGGCAGAATTCAAGCACAGCGTGCTGAAACCTTGTAAGTGCACCTTGCAGAGTCAATGAAAGCCCTGTAAGAAAGTAGGTTGAGTTCAGCAGCGGGCGATGTAAAACTGGTCACTTTGAAACTGGGGTTCCTTGGAAACTGCCAAGCAACACAAAAGCAGGATTCACAGAACTAGCATCAATTTCCCATGCCTGGATATTTTTTTCTGACAGTATCCTGCTTAGTTGGTGGATATTTTAGAAATATCCAACATTTCAATGCCATCCAACAATTTACCTCTTTCACTTTTAAATGTACATAAAACTTTGACAGCTGATGAAACAAGTAATTCATCAGAATCTGATTTCATACTACATGTACTTGTTTTGGAATACAAGGATGAAGTGTTTAGGAGCTCAGCTTGGCTCCTGCTAAAGAGACTAGTGGAACTTCCCTGAATACAGGGGCGGCTACGGGCAGTTAGTAGGCAGTCTCTGATGCATTTTAAAGGCATTTGCCACTGGGGTGCGGAATCTGTGAAGGGGATGGCTTCACTGCAAACCCTGATGAAGTGGCTCAGTTGTAGTAGCCGGTAAGGATTTAAGCAAGAAAACCTGAAGACGTTGCGATGGCAGCACAGAAGTGCTGGAGAAAACTCAGCAAGTCACAAAGCGTTCTTTATGCAGAAAAGATAAAGATACCTAATGGATGTTTTGGGCCTGAGCCCTTCATCAACATGCGAGCAAAATGCAGACAGGCACTTGAACAAAGTGGTGAGGGTCTGTGGAAGGTCGTGTGCTCAGGAAGGTGGTTCCGCAGGATCTGCATGGCTGAATGTGGTCTGCAATACTAGATTCCAGAGCTTCAAAGTAAATTACATCTCCAAAATGTGCTCTTTCAGACCAGTCCATTCCACACAGTAGGGAAAGAGGTTTATGGAATGTAACTCTGGTTACAGGGCTAGATTTCTATTCTTCCATATTCTTAGTATGCTGTAACTCAAAATGCCTGACTTTAACCCACAGATATCAATGATAAACGATCCATAAGGAAAATGTAGCAGGGAGTTAACAGATAATTTCTAGGCACTGAGGAATGTGTGATCCAGCCTTTTGTCAGTTTACTGGAAAAATAAAAATAACTACATAAGAGTCAACCATCCGGTCTGTCGAGTCTGCTCCGCCGTTCAACGAGATCATGGTTGATCTGATGGTGGGCTCATCTCCACCTACCTGCCTTTTTCCCCCCATTCCTTAATTCCCCTACTATGCAAAAATCTATCCAACCTTGTCTTAAACATAGTTACTGAAGTTGCCTCCACTGCTTCATTTCCACAGATTCACCACCCTCTGGGCAAAGTAGTTCCTTCTCATCTCTGTCCTAAACCCTGGATTGTGAGGCTATGTCCCCTAGTTCTAGTCTCCCCCACCACTAGAAACAACTTAAATACCTCTCCCTTTATCTACACCTTTCATAATTTTATCCATTTCTATTAGATCCCCTCTCATTCTTATAAATTCCCGTGAGTACAGTCCCTACAGTTGACTCAATCTCTCCTCATACACTAACCTACTCATCAACTTGGTGAACCTCCTCTGCATCGCCTCCAAAGTTAGTACGGAGACCAGAAGTGCACACTGTACTCCAGATATGGCCTCGCCAGTACTACATGCAACTGCAGCATAACCTCCCTGCTCCTAAGTTCAATCCCTCTATCAATGAATCCCCACGTTTCATTTGCCTGCTGCATCTGCAAGCCAACCTTTTGCAATTCATGCACAATAACTTCCAAATCCTTCTGCATGGTAGTGTGCTGCAATCTCTTGTCATTTAAATAATGATCTGATCTTCCATTTTTCCTTTCAAAGTAGATAACCTCACATTTACCAACATTGTACCCCATCTGCCAGAACGTTGCCCACTCACTTAACCTATCTACATCTCTCTGCAAACTCTCCGAATCCTCTGCACAATTTGCTTTTCCATTCAATTTAGTGTCATCAGGAAACTTAGATGCACTATACTCTGTCCCCTCTTCCAGACCATGAATAGTTGCGGACCCATTACATTAAACTGTTCTTCTTTCTTTCTTTCTTTGGCTTGGCTTCGCGGACGAAGATTTATGGAGGGGGTAAAAAGTCCACGTCAGCTGCAGGCTGTTAGATATTAATTAAAACACAAAGTCAGTAAAAGTAAATGGCATTGTACCTTTATAGTCAAATGGAGTGTTGTGCTATGTAAGCCACTCTCAATATCAGGTATGACATGCATCTGGCCTATGAGTGCAGCATGTTTGTGTTTCACAATTGGAGGCCAGAAGCAGCTCGGGGTGGGGGGGGGGTCACGTCTGGATGACCAGAATGTCAATGTGCAGATGTGGAAGTCCGAGATAAACTTGCCTACAGTGAGAATGTTACCAACCACATGTTTAAGTCCTCACCTTCAATGCCATGTTATGAAATGGATCTCTTTATTCTCATATCTTTTTGTGTGTGTGGAAAAAGATTCCTTCCTTTTACCCTTCTTCAGAACTCTACGCTAACTTTGAACACATGACCATGTTTTATCTGGGTAAAAATCTTAGACCTTAGAAATTATGAAAGCCTGTTTCACTTGCTTTATTCACAGCTCTGAATGAAGGTAAAATTAGATGAAACTTTGCACGTAATTTGTGTACACTAAGGTCTGACAAACAGCATTCAAGAACCTGGGGGAAACCTTTGACTTGGCTCATCGCTGCCAAAGATGTGATTTGCTGCTGGGGTACGCTGAGCCCGGTAAGGTTATAGTCCATTTAAAACAAATAAATTAAATTGAGTTGAGGTGAAGAACAATCTCCAGACAACAGTTGGGCATATGTTTGATGTTGCATCCAACCAATGTACAGGGCCTCAAAATGAGCTGAACCTTCTCAATATTTGTGCAAATAATTGCCATTTGTATTTTTCTCTCCCCCGCCACCCCCCCCCCCCCCACCAGATCTGGAAGCGTTATAAACCATTGGAATGAAATATATTCTTTTGTCGAAAATCTTGCTGAAAAATTTTTAAGGTATCATCAAGTCTTTTGAACATTAATACTGTGAAATCTATAATTAATCAATTGTCTTCCTTTCTAAAATATTTTTATTGATTTTAATGGCAAAATTATACAAACAAAAAAGGGTACAATTCAATAAGATGGTATGCACAGTTATATAAATGAAATAAGATATTCCATATATCACTAACATACATAAATTGTAAATCATATCCATATTCTAGAGTATATGCCATTTTAGAAAAAAACTAATACTACAAGAAAAGAGGAAAGAGGAGAAAATCTCTAACTGCATTGCCAGATGCCATATACAATTGGTGTTTAAAAGAAAAATTATAAATATTTAACTAATAATTAACTTCTTTCAGTCCTCAGCTACGAATGTCTTTTATCGTTTTCTCTACAAAAAGTACAACTCTGATGAGCTTGACTGCGGATCGGTACGTATTGTGCAAATAAATAATGTAATCAGGTTTTCAAAGTTAGAAAATCGTGACTGCTAAACTCATTACTTGTCACAATATTTTACTCAAGTCTTCCTTCCTGATTTCGCGAAATAAAAAAACCAAAGGAAAATTGAGCAAAACCATTGCTTTGACTGAATATGCTGACATTTTTAAAAAAAAAGTGGAATCAACTGAGAAGAAAAATGTGCTGAAAGAATTCAGCAGGTCAGGCAACATCTGTGGAAAGAGAAGTAGAGTTTATATTTCAGGTTGAAGATCCTTCGTTAGAGTTCGATAGAAAATAAGTCGGTTTTTAAATTGCAGGGAGATGAAGAGAAATGGAATGGACAAAGCAAACATATCAAGAAGAGAGTTGCCATGGGGATAAGATGTTTGTGAAGCCATCTAGATGATAGGTTGCAGCATGCTCCGACAGGAGATGGAATGGCTACCATTTTAATTCACCGTCCTCTCCCACTCAGATCTGTCTTTCTACTATATCAACAGGGCTGGCTCAAATTCAAAGAACCTTCCAAGTCTAAAGATGGAGTTCAATCCAGATGAGTGCAAGGTGATGCATTTTGGAAGGTCAAACCTGAAGGCTCAGCACAGGTTTAATGGTTGGATTTTTGACAGGGTGGAGGAACAGAGGGATCCCTCAAGGTCGCTGCCCAGGTTAATAAGAAGGTCTCTGGTATGCTTGGCTTCATTAGTTGGGAGGATTGAGTTCGGGTAATGTTGCTGCTCTGATGAGGCCACACTCAAAGTATTGTGTTCATTTTAGGAAGGATGTGGAAGCTATGGATTTACCAGGATGTTACCTGGATTGGAATATCTTATGAGGCAAGGTTAGCCCTTTATCTTTGGAGCGAAGAAGGATGAGAGGTGGCGTAATAGAGGTCTACAAGATTCTGAGGTGTGAACAGCCCTCCACCACCGCCCCCCCCCCCCGGCAGGAATTGCAAACACCAGAGGACTTCTGTACAAAGTGAAGGGAGGAAACTTGAGGGGAGACATTTTTTCCAGAGAGTTGTGGGTGCCTGGAATGTCTTGAGGCTGGAACATTAGGGATGTTTAAGAGACATGAAAGGTCATGAGACATGAGTCGTGGATGAAATGGTTACATGGTAGGAAGGATTTAGTATATTTTTTGGGGGTAGGAATATGGAGGGCCAAAGGCCCTGTACTGTGCAGTAATGTTCTATGTTCTAACAGCACCTCGTCTTCTGACTGTCATGTTGTGGAGGGTTGGACTCCATATCAACATCAACAACTTCAAATAACTAGCATTTTCCATCACATTTGCTTTGTTCCATTCTACATTATCCATCTGCATTATTAATTCAGTTCACCTCTAGTCACTAGCACTCTCTAGTCTGCTGGGCATTTTCCATACCCTTACCTTGCAATTCCCTATCTTGACTACATTTCTGTGCTTACTTTCTCTCTGTCTGCCTTCCTTGTTTAACCTATCCACCATACTGTTTATTGCATTGGCAACGCTGGCCTCGCCCTATCGGAGACATCATTTTGAACTGGAGGAAGATGAGAGACTGCAGATGCTGGAAGCTGGAGCAGCATACAAACTACTGGAGGAACTCAGAGAGTGAAACAGCATCAGCGGGAGAAAAGGAACGTTATGGACCAGAACCCTCCATCATCCATCAAAATCCTGTAGCTAATTGGGTGTTTGCTTTTAATTATTCATTCTGGCGCAGCATGGTTAGCTTAAGGGTTAGTGCAACATTATCACAGCACCAGCGATCAGCTTTTGAATTCAGCGCTACCTCTAAGGAGTTTACATGGTCTTCCCGTTTCTCCAAGAGTTTCTTCCAGGTGCTCCGGTTTCCCTCCCAAGAACGTACAGGGTGTTGATTAGTGTATTTTGGCTTGTGGGCCAGGACCCCACATTTCCCCACCTTCCCTGTAACTTAATACTAACTTAATTTTCTCTCTTTCTCAGTTCTGGTGAAAAGTTTATGACCTGAAACATTATGTTTCTCTAACCACAGAAACGTTTTGACTTGCTGACTATTGCCAGGATTTTCTGGTCTTATTTCAGATTTCCAAGTTCTGCAATTTTTATTCAGGATGTAATTATAAAATATATTGCTTGATTTGAGTTTCATGTATTTGATGAATGTAATTGTATCACCAACATTGGTCATTCTTTTAACCGTCTGTCTTAAACTCCACAATTCATTTGCTGTTTCTCCACTTCTTTAAAAAAAGCAACCAAACTCTTAATCTCCTGACCTAATATCCCCTCATTTTGTTTGCTAAGCCTTCTGTGAAAGTTCCAGTGATATTTTGCTGCATTAAAGGGTCTATTTGTTGTCGCTGCTGAGTATTTGTGTTTCAATTAAAGGGAAACTATACGCAAAGGTCTTCATACTCTGCGGAATGAAGTGCCTGGAGGCGATACCTTCATGCATGAGGGCTTCAAGAAGGTAAAAAGAGATACATCAAGATTTGTTCTATATAATTATTTTAAATCTACCAGTTCTGTCCTTGGAATTTTACCTTTATTTCATATCATTACTCTCTCATTTTGCTGCAGGCAACTGAACAGATTTACCATGAAAACTACTCAGGTAGGGATTCGCCTTCTTTCTTGGTGAACAGGTCCGATCCATAGCTTGTTCTTAAATCACACTGTGACATTCCTAATTCTGCAGCCTCCCCATTCGTGACCCTCACCCCACCTCGAACGTTCTAACTCGGGCCTCATTTCCATTCTCCTTCAGCCCTTCACTAGGGCTTTTCTGAAGGGTTGTTCTTTCTTTCCTAAATCTCCATTTACCTCTTAAAACTCATCTTTGGTCGGGCTTTGATCACCATCTGTGGTTCAAGGGCTACATTTATTTCCTTTTAAATCTGGAACACAGCTTTAAAAGTGCAGTGTTAATGCTAGTTAATGTCGTTCTCCATGCTAATATGTTCAATTTGTTTTTATTAAACTTGGTCAGGAATCTATCAACATCTTTCATTCATATAAACATATTATTCTGTTAAATTTCTCGACATGTCAAAATGGAAAGGGCATGTTTTCATTCTTCATCGAATGCTAAAGTAAGGGGAGTTTCTATTTTAATTAGAATATTCCCTTCATACATCATAATATTATTCCAGATAAATATGATCAGTAAGTACATCATTGTTATAGGCAAACTGCATAATAAAATGATAGCTGTGGTGATCTGGGATTTTTTGGAAGTTTCTTTTCAGTCCTACTGGATTTAACTTTTTATTCACTGTTTTTTTGGGATTTTAATTGTTGGTTAAATCCAGATTTAGATCATTCATCCCTTAAATCTGCTATTTTGAGTAAATCAGTATCTGCAATTCATTTTTTTTTAAACAACTTTCGGTATTTCAGAAGTTTTCACCCTAACAGTAGAGAGTACTCCTTTTATATTGTTCATTGTAATTATTCTCAAATTGATTATTTTTTTAATAGATAATCAATTGATTTAATTGACCAAATCATGTGAATATCAGGGTATAGTGAATTCATTTCATTCCAGATCATTTTTCGATTTGAGTTTTCCTTCTAAAAGGAGACACTGATAATTTAATTCTACTATACTTTGAGATAATGTTTTTTTTTAATTTACGGAGGAGCAAATTAATTTCTTCTGGAAAGAGGGGGTGCAAACAGAGGGGTAGAAAGCTTGATTGTTTGGGACACTGAAAGCATATCTTAAAGGGAAAATTATTTCTTATACAGTGAAGTCTAACAAAGAAAAATTATATATAATTAATCAGATTAAACAAATCAATTTACATATGCACAAGTTAAAAATCCTGAGTTATCTAAAAAGAAGTTGAACTTAAAACTAAATTTGATCTCCTTTCTACTTATTATTGAACAGCAACTTTTGAGAAGTAAAAGTCAATTTTTATTCATGGTGAAAAATATAGTAGCTTTTGGCTAATCAATTGAAAGGAATTGCTGTTAAGTGGCAAATTACTAAGATTTTCCCTAAAAAGATGTTTCTAGATCTGGATGTTGCTACAGATCATTCTAGAATAAATGATACATTTAGTGAGCTCCATTCGAGATTGTACACTTCTGAATCTAATAATGATAATAGCCTAATAATGGTTTTGGACCATTTAAGTATTCCCAAGCTATCTCAGAATTATTGCATCAGTTTGGAGAAGCCTATTTTGCAAGAGGAAATACTTTTAGCTATTTCTTCTGTTACTAGCCCAGAGGACCCATAAACCCAGCAACAATAGATATTCACCAAGACAAATGGTTACTTAAAGAAAAGTTGCTTTTAATTGTCTTTAAACATGAAAATAGAATCAAACTTTAACTTGCTAATATTAACTTAACCCCCTTCTAATTCTAAGCACACGTGTGTGTGTGTGTGTGTGTGTGTGTGTGTGTGTGTGTGTGTGTGTGTGTGTGTGTGTGTGTGTGTGTGTGTGTGTGTGTGTGTGTGTGTGTGTGTGTGAGTTCAGAAAAGTTATTTGGTTCACAGTCCAATCTCACATCTCATTCCTCCAAGTTCACTGGTTGCAGGCAATGCTTATACTGTGCACAGAATTCAACATTTATAAAGTTCACCGGGCTTTGGTGCTTGAAAAGTAAATGGTTACCGCTCAGGAAGGTTCTTGTTAGTTTTCAGAGAGAGATTTGTTGTTCCAGGTCATCCACAACTGATGTACTTCCATCAGTCACCTCAGTGTCTTGCTGACAAAACTTGCCCCATAAGGGTTCTCCAGATGATAACCTCTTTCTTTCAGGTCACCACAGAGTTCCTTTTTGTTTCCCTTATTCCAAGTGAAACATTAGACAGCCAGTTCTCTCCTCTTGCATGAACCACAAGGGCTTCAACCAGGCTGTCTTCCAAAAGCTTGCCAGCTTGTCCTGTTTCTGCTGGCTGACACTGTCAAGTGATCTCTGCGTCTCTCTCGCACACTGAGACTGAGAGAAAGCCTGTTTGACTCTCTCTGCTTACAAACCACATGACCCTCTTACAACAGCAGACGGTCCTTTCAGACAGCAGCAACTCCAGCCTGCTCTTTCATCTGTTGTTTTTGACAAACAATAATCCATTAGTGACATCTCTTGAACACGCTTTAAAGCTCTTGCAAAAAGGTATGAGAAGCCATTATGTCTAGCATAGCTCCAGTATTTCAAATAAGATCTGTTTTAAAGTGTTTGCATGTGACCTACTCTAATAAACCTTCCCCAAGTTATCTCCCAAAAATATTTCTATGTACACTGTCTCACTTCATTACAGTCAGGTAAATCTCCAGGACTGTGGATTTAATTATTTTTTTCTACATTACTTGTGCCTCAATTAAGTTTGTGTTTAATAACCCATTTAAACAGAGTAATCTTCCAGTATCTTTTAATGAAGCTTGCATCTCTCTTATTGTGAAAAAGGGGAAAGATCCACTTGTGTGTTCTTCCTATAGGCCAATTTATTTATTGAATATTGATATGAAGATCTTAGCTGTTGGCCCATAGACTGGAGAATATATGACCATTAATTATTTCTGATGATCACACTGGCTTCATTAAAAATTGTTAATTTTATTTCATTATTTGCCATTTATTTGAATATTTTATATTTACCTCCACTCGTGTTCCTGAATGTGTCCTTTTATGAGATGCAGAGAAAGCATTTGATCAAGTAGAGTGGAGTTATTTATTAGCAATTCTAGGGTAAAAAAAAATTAACTTTGGACCATGTTTTATTAAATGGATTAAATTATTATATATATTTTGTCTAATGCTTCAGTCCTTACTAACTCACAACAATCAAAACCTTTTAATCTTCAACGGGGTACTCGTCAAGACTGTCCTTTAAGTCCATTACTTTTTTACTCGGTCTTAGAGCCATTAGCAATTGCCTTTCAACAGTGTAGAGATTTTTCAGGGATTTATAGGAAAGGTGTTGAACATAAAGTTTCCTTATATGCAGATTATCTTTTGTTTTTTTATGTCTAATCTAAAGACTTGTTCACCATTGATATTATCTATCTCAATTTAGTCAGTTCTCAGGGTATCACATGAATCTGTATAAAAGTTGAGTTTTACCCTTAAATGTTCCTATACCTAGGTATTTTAATTTCCCTTTCAAGATTGTGAGAGATCAATTTACTTACCTTGGTGTTACAATTACCAAGAACTATAAACATCTTTGCAGGGAAATTTTTTTCTATTTTACTTAAACAGGTTCAATTGTCCATAACGAGATGGTCACCTTTGTCAATTTGTGTGATTGGTCATGTTAATTCTATTAAAATGAACATTTAACCTAAATTTTTTTTATCTTTTCCAATCTATACCAAATTTTATTCCAAAATCCTTTTTTGATTCACTTGATTTACTTTGATGATCTTATATATGGCAAGGAAAATGTTCCCGCTTCAATAAAGTCCATCTTCAAAAATCAAAGAGGAATGGTGGTTTGGCGTGTCCCAATTTTAGATTTTATTATTGGCTGGTCAATATATGTAACTTGATTCTTTTGTTGCAATTTGATCATAGAATTGAATGCCCCACATGGGTAGAAGTGGAATTAAATTTTACTAAGGATATTTCCTGGTTGGCAAATTCTTGGGTCTTCTCTACCTTCTTCTTTATATAAATTAATGGACGGCCCAGTCATTAAGCACAGTTTGAGAATATGGGCATAATTCAGAGTTTTCTCTTGTATCTTTTCCAACCTTCTTTGAAAGATGCAGCTTTTAAAGAGTGGCATAGATTGGGTATTAAATGTATTAAAGACCTTTTTTGCACCCTTTGAACACTTGGTTGTAGAAATTAATTCACCTAAAGTTCTTTTTTGAGATATTTGCAAATTAGGCATATTGTTCAATTCCAGATTTTCCTGGTATTCCCGAGATGAATATTCTTGATACATTTTTTTACTTACAACCTCTTTATAAAGTCTTAATATCTCTGATTTACGACAAAGTGGCTAATTTAAGACAAGCCTCGTTAATTAAAATCAAGGATGCCTGGGAGCAAGATTTGAACCTTTTAAATGCCCAGTGAGGTGTGGAATGCTATTCTTCAACTGATTAATGCTGTATCCTTTTGCGCACAGCATTCACCATTGCAGTTTAAAGTAGTTCATAGAGCATATACGTCTAAAGTTAAATTGTCTCATTTGGATCCAGACATAAATCCTCGATTTAACAAATGACGCCTCTTTAATTCACAATTTCTCGACCTGCCCTAGTTATGAAAAATTTTTCAAACTCTATCGGTTATTTTTAAATTAAAATTGGTACCTATCCCTTTAATAGCTCTTTTTTGAATACTTTGATGTTAAAATAATTTCAATTCAGTTTTTTATTTTATCCTTTTCTTTGTTAGCTGCCAGACATGCAATTTTGATTAAATGGAAAGGCAATATTTCACCTACACATGCACAATGGCTGAGGGATATTCTGCCTTGGTTAAACTTGGAAAAAATTAGATATAACCATATAACCATTTACGGAGCAGAAACAGGCCATGTCAGCCTTTCGAGTCTGCACCGGTTCACTAGAACAACTCCACTAGCTCAAACCTCCCGCTCACCGCCAATAACCCTCCAACCCCCTCACTTCCATGTACACATCCAGCCTTATCTTTAATGACAGAAGGGACCCTGATGCAACTATCTCATTCGGAAGTTCATTCCATTCTGCCACCACTCGCTGAGTGAAAAAGCCACCTCTAATATTTCTCCTAAAGTGTTGCCCCCCCCTTACCCTTAACTCATGGCCTCTTATTCCAACCTCCCCTGCCCTCAGTGGAAAGAGTCTGTTTATGTCTAGTCTATCTATTCCTTTCATAATTTTAAATACCTCTATCAAGTCCCCTATGTTCCAATGAATAAAGTCCCAGTCTCCTTAATCTCTCCCTGTAATCCAGATGCATTCAAATATCAAATTCCAAACAACATGGGGCTCGCTTATGGACTTACTGCCGTAACCTTGAGTTAGTGTTAAGAATTTTGGCATGGTGCTGTCCCTCTCCAAAATTATGAGACTTGAATTTTTTTTATATGTCAACGTTCATCCTGAGGAAGGGGTTTAGAATTATCTTTTGTTTCTCTTTTGTTCGGCTCCATTGTATCATTATTGGTTGTGCTGTTGTACTTCTGTATTTCTACATATGATCATTATTGTAACTTTATTTTACTAGTTCTGTAGCCCATATCATAATTGTATTCATTTTGTTCCTATTGAATAAATATCAATAAAAATATTTTAAAAAGAAAAGAAAGAATCTCTATTTAGAAATTCTGATTTTGGGGTACAAATAGACTAATATTCGTGTCATATCTCCCTCTCTCTTCTCTTGGATGCAGCAGACCATCACACAAATGGACAGATCCAATGCTCTGTGATGGCTAAAAGGCATGAAAATAACTTAGTGAAGATGCATTATTTATTTTCTTCCCCCACCCTTGCCACAACAGAATGATGGACTCGATCTGAGATTTTCCAAATGTAGCTGAAATTGGTTAAACACAGGGACAGTGAAGCGGTAGATTAGTATCTACACTATGGTTCATCCATGGCCATATTTGAAGTTTGACATGGTGATAAATTTTATACACAATAAGGTGCTTTTGGCACCTGCCAATATTTGTCTCTTGGCACAGGTCTACATTTGTTGGCTCTGTAGGCATTACCTGAAGTTAAGCCAATGGAAGAGAGCAAAACATTAAAGTCTCCACTTCCGATTATGAGTTCAGGATTCTCTTTAGCCATGGAATCTGTACTTTCTGTCTTGACGTACAACACAATGTTCAACCACAGTATTGAAAATGTCAGTTGTCACATGCAATATACCCATTGTTTAACATAGACAACTAGAGCTACGGTGCTTAAATGAATACATAATTTTTTAATTCTCTGGTCTCCTCTACCTGAACGTTCTCATAATCTAAATCTTCAGCCTTCCTTCATCTAACGCACTGAGTTCTTTCGATGAGTTCTAATTTAGGATCATCGACCTTCCTTTGAATTTGCTTTCTTTTTTAAAAAAAAAATGTGATTTGCAATGTAAAGCCTAATTAAAATAATTGAATTCTCAGTCTCCCACTACATGATTACCATCGTGCGCAGCAGTGGCAGCGCCTGAAAAAGTCATTACATATTAGAATCATATTTTCTGTTTCTTGTACTATCACCCAGAAGTC
Organism: Narcine bancroftii; assembly: GCF_036971445.1. Classification (NCBI taxonomy): domain Eukaryota; kingdom Metazoa; phylum Chordata; class Chondrichthyes; order Torpediniformes; family Narcinidae; genus Narcine; species Narcine bancroftii. The sequence goes on from NC_091474.1 coordinate 90,656,581, forward strand.
ACTGCAGCTCCCCAGAGAGCGGGAAATTTGATTTTAATGCGCGTTGACTTTTATACACAGTGCTGCCATTGCACATTAATACAACCAGAGACCTAAAATCCAGTGCTGAAAATTATTCTATTTTCATTTATGGAGGGGAAACCTGAAACTTTTCTTCAGTCGAAGGGCTTCATCAGTCAAGGAAAAGGAGCAGAGTCCAGCATTTTAAAGAGCTTTAATAGATGGGAAGACATCTATCCAGAATAAAGATAGATGGGTGCATCAGACATAGAACTGGAGAGAAAGGACCTTGGGGTACTGGTAATAATGTTGACCCACATCTTGTATGTGGGTCAATAGTATTTTTTTTGTGTGAGGTTAATCTGGGCTGGTAATGAGAGTAGAAAATTATTTTGTTTGTGGATCACCTTCTACCTAGTGCACATGGTGGGGAGTAAAATCTGATTTTGCAAAAGAGCAGATGAAATAATCACCATTTTCCATATTAAAATTCTATACTATTTACGATTTCTCAGTGAATTTTAGTTCACTTATCTTGTACACATAATAGTTCATTTTCAATAAATTGTTGCTAAGGAAATCCTTTATTTTATTAAAGTTATCATGTCCAGTCCTTTTTGTGGTTTCTTATCAATCAGTCGAAAGACATATATTAAAAAAAATCTGCTATTAGTGTTATTTGGCCTTGATCTAATGGTTGTCGTGAGTTGCTAAGCAATGCCAGAGGCATAGGGAAAAATGTTCATTTTGATTCTCCGATCACAGGGATGCGAGCGGCTAGTGTCATCATTGCATTGACAGATGGGGAATTAATCAACGATTTGTACGATCGTGCACAAGCGGAAGTAAGTATTCAGAGCAATAAAACAAAAAGCAAGCCTCCGTTTATCTCGAACACCAGGAGAATTTGACAGTATCTTTTCTTTATGTAGGCTGAAAGAGCTAGAAGATTTGGAGCTACCATTTATTGTGTTGGCGTGAAAGATTTCAATGAAACTCAGGTACAGCTTGCATGGTTTTAAAATCATGTTTATATGATCCACTTTCACAAGTGACAGACCCGTGGCAGGAACAAGTTGGTGATGGGCACCCATTTTTACTCTCCTCTTACTCTGGTCCATTAACCGCCATCTTCGTGCTTGGGTTCCTTTCATATTGAAGGCCCAATATGGAAGTTGCCTGCAGTATTTTCTTTCTCCATGAATCCATGGAGGGCGACAGGGATCCCGAAAAACATGCTCTAGGCAGTCACTGAAGATGTCACTAAAAGGCAATCACCCTAGAAACTGTTTCTGTTTTGCTGGGATGAGGCTTCAAAGTCTGAGTACTTTTAAGTGATAACTTATCTTTTACGTCATCCGGATGTCTTGGTTGCCACAAGAAAACCGGTGTAAATAAAGAATTGCCCTCATAGATGTTTTGAATGGCAGAGTGTTGTGGTAATGAATATTTGAAAGTATCAGTAGTGGAGTCCCACAGTCTGAAAAACTATATGGCACGAAAACCAGCTTGCATCATACTTTCCTTGGAATTTCTACGGGAATGCAGCTAAATAATATATTCAAGTTGCAGTAAAACCCACTGGTATGAGAATTGATAGATGGCGGATAAGCGAGTTTTCCGGTTGCTTGAGACTCCCTATTACAATGCCTAACTAATACACCTGCATTAAGAATAAACAGATTAAAAGACAAAAATACTACACAGAACAAACTTCATTGACTATATAAACCTTAAAGAATTTTACTTTATTTCAGTCACATTCTTTGAAATCATTTAACTGTCGCTGCATTTACACGGAACCGCCCAAAAGGCAAACAATAACATTATAAATAATTAACCCCCCAAGTTCAAAGATAAAAATGTACTAACATTTTTGATAATATACTAATAAACTCTTGCTAAGCAGGGAGAAAATGGTGAGCAGCATCAACCAGCTCTTCGTCCTGGACAATGCCATTTTATTTAAACACACCTTTATTCACCCAGCTGCTACGAGCAAAGCAAGAGTAAGGCCCTCCGCTGGCTGAATATTTGTTCCCATCTTCACCAATGGTTTATCTTCAGAGAACATTCACTTTTATAATTTTAAACTTTTATTTAAAATTTTATTTATTCCTATTTATTTGTTATTAAAAACATCTATTTACTTATTTATTTTCCTAGTTATTTTTGGTGGTTCCTTGCCTTCCAGATAACAGGGGTTGTGTGTGTGTGTGTGTGTGTGTGTGTGTGTGTGTGTGTGTGAGTGTGAGTGTGTGTGTGAGTGTGTGTGTGAGTGTGTGTGTGAGTGTGTGTGTGAGAGTGTGTGAGTGAGTGTGTGTGTGTGTGTGAGTGTGTGTGTGTGTGTGTGTGTGTGTGTGTGTGTGTGATGTCCAGTGTAAACTCCGCAGAATAATGAGAAAGAACTGTCAGTGTGTCACAACCAAATTATCCTTTTAACCAAGTTCTTTCCGAATCAGATACATTGTCATGGACATTTGTCACGAAACTTGTTGTTTTGCGGCAGCAGACTGGTGCAGAGCAAGGTGTAAATTTTTTTAAAAAGTAAATAATTAGTGTAAAAAAAAAAGAAAAAATGAGGTTGGGTCCATTGTCCGTTCAGAAATGTGATGGTGGAGGGAAAGAAGCTGTTTTCGTAACATTGGGTGTGTATCTTCAAGCTCCCGTACCTCCTTCTTGAAGTTAGCAGTGAGAAAAGAGCATTCCTTCCTCTCTTTTCCAGCTGGCCAAAATTGCTGATAGCATCGATCATGTGTTCCCAGTAACGGGTGGATTTCAAGCATTAGGAAGCATTATTGACTCGGTAAGTCCAATTCAACTTCCCTTCCTGTCGTGTTGGTGAAGCACGATGTTTTCCTCCAGTTTACTTGGAGAAAAAAATAAGTAAATGGAAAGATGACTTTTTGGAAGTACGTGGAATTAAAAATCTTATATGAGCAGCTAGATATTTTCTGTCATTACAGATTCTCAAGAAATCTTGCATTGAAATTTTAGCAGTTGAACCATCGAGTGTCTGTGCAGGAGGTAGGTTTTAATTTCTGATTCTAGCAACAACATTGCTAAATGATTCAAAAGTAAAAGGAGGATGAGATCATTAAAAAATGTTAATTTCACTGTCAAATTTTCTATGTTTGCACTTTTCATATGATCACATTTCATTATTTGAATTCTTAACTGAAATATTATCAATGAACCGCGCCATTTGCAGACTTTTATATTTCGTGCACATGACACTCAAGCTCTGTTTCACAAGTCAACATAATTTATCTGATCACTTTTCTTTCTAAGCCATAAAAAGTGAAACACTAAAGTCTGCAGACACTGTGATTGTAGTTAAAAACACACCGAAATGCTAGCCGGTCTTGCAACGTCCAGCGCTTTCTTTCTAAGCTGTCCGTTTTCAATTTAAAACGCACAATGCATAACTTGGCTTGTGCTTGAAGAATGAAGACGATCATATCAAACTCATGACTGTAGATTGTGAGGAATGTGAAATGTGCCTAACCAGATAGTATATCTAATCATATCAAGTGTGTAATCTCTTGTCTCAAGGCTCAAATAAAAGTTCAGGCAAGAAGAACTCAACTTTTGCCGCATCCCTTCCTTGCATTTAAGTTTATGTTCTTCTCCACTGAAAAAAAGACACCATTTCCTAATTATCTATGAATAGCAATCTCAGAGTTAATTTGACTTTTCAAAACGTCATAAGATCATTTTTTTTGCATGAATCATATCAAGAACATAAAGAGCTATGATAAGCAAGCAAGTAATAGGACTTAGAAATCAGATTAAGAAGCTGATCTGGCCAAAACCAATGACCTTTTCCAATTAGTATACATATTAACAACCAGCTGTATTTTTGAGCTAGCCACTGGAATTATTCAAATATGGTATACCTAAACATAAGTTTTACTTCGCAGTCTATTGTTAAATTGACAGCGTGATAAAATGTACAGAGATCCAACTAATGTGCACCATACATTGGATAGCGCGATTAGTGTAATGGTTAATGCAACATTATGACAGTGGAGGTGATTCAAATCCAGCGCTGTCTGTTAGGAGTTTATACGTTCTCCCTGTGTCTGCATTGGTTTCACGCAGGTGCTCCGGTTTCCTCCCACCCTCCAAAAAAAATGTGTCCGTGGTGCCTCAGTCGGCAGCGGTGCCAGCCACCGCTAATGATGCGTGCGATGCGGCGCGCAGGGTTAATAGTGCGCATGCGCAGGTGTGTTAAGCGGCCGTATACAGATGACGAACTTCAGATGCAGGAGGAGGTAAAGTGAGTGTCAGGATCACCCATGTGGCGGTGAGCCAATGAGAAGGTCAGAGGAGCTTAGCCGTGTGGGGTTCGGGGAGTTGAAGAACGCAGTGTTGCGTCTCGTGAACAGTAGTGAAGAAATTCAACTTCATGGTGGGTAAAAGAAACGAGTGAGTGTGTTCTTTATTTGTTTGTAAGCTGCGGAAAATCAGAGCCGTTACAGTAGGTTAATCAGTGTATTTGGCAGCGTGGGCTCATGGGCCGGAAGGGCTTTTTCACTGAACTGACTCTCTAAAAACATGAGAACAAAAAAGAATTTAATACTTTATGTAAAACAAAAGCTTTTTAACCAAAGTTCTTAATCCCAATAAACAAAGGTACAATATCCAAAATATTATGCCTCAAAGTGAAACATTTAGACAATCAGTCCCATAGTAAAGTTTCCCCAGATTGAGGGATAAAATGAGTTTTGGGCTTAAAACAGATGATAGTAAATTGTGTATGATGTCCAAATTGAGATCATTTGTTTTATGGCAGTTAAGCAAGATTCAGTACATTGTTACATGTGCTCTATCTAACTCGTTTGAAAGAAAGTCCTGGAAAGTTTCCCTTTCTCTCTCCAAAGTAAGTAAATGAAAATTCATCCAAACCTTTCCCTAGTATGATACCAGTAGTTCGTTTACTCCCTTATAAAAGTTGCCAGAAAATAATCCTGAAACGTGTCTCGTCGAAATGATAGTTTAACTGCCCAGTTAAGAATAATTGTATTTTTTTAATAGAAAATCAATAATTGGTTGTAGGCATTTACTTGAAAAAAAAAGGGGTGTCACGTGGGGATTAGCGCAACAATGACAGCGCCAGAGACCCAGATTCGAATCTGGCGTTGTCTGTAAGGAGTTTGCACATTTTCCCCGTGTTTGCATGGGCTTTTCCCGGGAGTTCCAGTTTCCTCCCACAGGTTAATTGAGCAGCATGGGCTCGTGGTCCTGAAGGGCCACTCGATGTCTAATTGTTTTGTTAAAAATTTATGAAAATTGCTTTGGTATCATAAACTTATGATGAATATTAATTCCAATGCAACCTATTTATAGACGGAATGTATTTTAAGTGCAGACTCTAAATGATTGAATTGAATAAATAATGGTTATCAATATTTGGGGGATAATTTTAACTGTCCATCACTGGGAAATTGAGTACAATATTAGTTTTATGTTACCATCTTTTTGCATCTTTCTACAGGCATTTCACAGCCTAAATTTACCATGGAGAATCACTCCAATAATTTCAAAAGTATGTCAAAAGGAAAATTTATTTAGCTTTCTTCGATTAAAAAGCATTTTGCAGTTTTGCTTCCTTGTTGTCCTTGGAATATAACTATCGCTGACTGCAATATTTTCAGTCATGAAGCCAACTTGCAAATTTTTAAAAAATCATTGTTAATTATCTATATATTTGGTTATAAAATTGAATGGATATAGATAATGAAAGCAATAGGAACTTGATGTATGAATGATGGCCTACTTAATATATTTTTGTGACCATATGTAAATAAATGGTCACCTTGAGGTGAAAACTTTGCTGGTGTTTTTAAAATTGAGCTACAAAGTACTTGCTAAACATTTATTTAGGCCATGTAGGATTGTAAAAAAAATAATAAAATCTGTCATTCCTGAATTGTGACAGGCATGTGTGAAGATATCACTGGCTTCCAAACATGCCACTTCATGCTTCCTGCCTCCACACTGATGGATTCGTGGTCAAAATGTGCATCCTGCAGTTCTTGATATACAGCAACACACTGATATCTCGGTAATAAGGCTGATTTAAAATGACCAGGACGTGCAGCCTGTAAACAGGCCATCAATTTAGAGTTGGGGGTGCATTGTATATAAGCTGACAGCATCATTGCTTTGATTACATTCATGGTACATAGACATGATTGAAAGGTTTTGCTGGATGTGGCATCTTACTGGCCACGTCAACTACCAGGTGTGGATGCAAACAGTCAGCTTCTCATCAGAGTCACAGAAGCAGAGCCGACAGCACAGCCAGCGCGCACCAGCTTCAACCCACCATCTCGCTGCCAGCGCTGCCTGATTAGTTCAGAGCTGACCTTTTTCCCTTCGCTATCTTGTCAAAATCAACAAATGTACAATCTGACAGTAACTAAGGAAGATAAGGACTCGGTCACAATCAGAAACTGAAATGAAATAGAATTAGCCATTTCGGCATTCAGCTTTTATAGCAATCACACACAGCTGGGCACAAGTAAAGGTTTGATCTGTAAGACGGTCCATAACTTGGAACAAGGAAAGAAATTTGTGTAAAATTAAACTGGAATACTTGTTATTAGAAATTAGAGCTGGTTGCTAGCTGACAGAATGGAGGTTTTATGATGTACCTCAGCTGACATGGCAAGTGGAACATCAGAAGAGCAGTCGACGTAAGCTACAATGACGTGATTAAACCCTGTGACATTAACATGAGGGCAATTTGCAGTTTTTATATTCGTTGCCTTTCTATGTCTCGTGGTGCCAATCATTTTTCATTTGTTTGCATTTCTGATCATCAACATCCTTATTTAGCAACATTTCTTAAATATTATGAATAAGAAATCCTTTATTACCACTATTTTTTAAACATCTCTTAACAAATAACCGCAGTTTTAATTGCAGTATAAAACAGCTTCATTTGAAAAGAATTAGTTAATGCTACCTAATGTACCTCATTAAGGAAAGGTTGATATTTAAAAAAAATATATATTTGTCTTAAAATTAAACCATCATTATAGATGAAGACGAAAACATAATTTAAAAGCAAAAAGGTTTGTTTATTCCGACTCCCTGTCTTCTGTTTCTTAACCAATCATTAGACCCGACCAGTATCTTACCCGAATACCATACATTTTAATTTATTTTAAGTAATTTGTCACATGGCATTAAAAGCTTTCTGATAATCATAATACATATCATCAAAATCACTTGTTTCTATTTTATTGGAATAAGATGTATGGTTAGACCATCCTTGGCACCTTGTGTTCAGTTCTGGTTGCCTCATAACAGGAAGAATGGGGACGCTATGGAGAGGGTGCAGAGGAGATTTATCAGAATGTTGTCTGGATGGGAGGATGCGTCTTCTGAGGCAAGGTTGACAGAGCTAAGGGTTTTCTCTTTGGAACGTAGAAGGATGAGAGGAGACTTGATAGAGGTCTACAAGATTCTGAGAGGCCTAGATATGGTGTAGAGCCAAGGGCAAGAGTAACAAACACCAGAGGACATCTGTACAAAGCGAGGGTAGAAAGATTTAGGGGTGACATCAGAGGTATGCTTTTTTTTAACACAGAGGGTGCCTGGAATGCATTGCCAGAGTCGTGGAGGCTGGTACAATTTAAAAGAGTCTTACACAGGCACATGGATGCAAGAAAAATAGAGAGGTGTGAGGGAGGATGATCTTTGGTCAAAGGGACTGTGCTGTAAGGTTCTATGTTCTAAAGAGTGATCATATGAAAAAGGAATATTACTTGCCTTTCAATATTTGACATCAGCTCGGAAAGAGCAAAGGAAGCTGAGGTAGAACATTCGTGGAAGAGGGGGAACTCTGACAGCAGCATATCGCATACTCCAGAGACTGGAGTATGTCCCAGGGAACTCTGGTAACAGGTTTGTGGGGAAGGTGGTGCATGGGCACTCCAGACCCAAACAAACTGATTGGCCAGGACTTGCATTTACATAGCACCTTTAACATCCCTTTCCTAGAAGTGCAAAGTGCTTTAAATCCAAGAAGCAAATGGCTGCAAATGCAGGAAATTTGAAATACAAACTAGCATTACTGTTAAGGAATTGAAAAGTGGTAATGAGCTGAATGCAGTCAAATGGGTAGATAATTTAACATGGACAAGTAGAGCTGTTAAACCATGGCTCTAGCTTCCAAGTCTTCCAATGCTATGTGTTTAATGACCGATTCCAATCTTCTTTCTACTACTTTGGTTAGCTATTTTTGTTTCCCCATTATTTCTCACACTCCTTTTTTTAAGATTGTGGGTTTCCAGTTACTGCCTTTCAGTCTGTTGGAAACATTCTGAAATCTGTGGACTTTTGGAAGATGACAACCAGATCATCAATTATCTCCATCACCCCTTCCTCCAAAATCTTAGGAATGGACATCAGGATGTATTTATTATCTTTCACTTTTAGTAATATTGCCAATAATCATTTTTCTCCTAATGCTGATTTTTTTAACAGTTTTATTCTCAACTTGTCATTCCAACTACATGCAGGAAGGTTTTAGGTGCTTAAACAAGATAAATTGAAATGTGTATTCTTTCTAAATCATTTGAGATAAAGTCCAGGAAAGTTTCCAAAGTAAGTAACTGAAAATTTATTGTGTTATCCAACACTTTCTGTAGCATGATACCAGTAATTCATTGTGTTTCTTCTCTATTGAGCTGCATTCTTAAGCAGAAATTTATTCCCTTATCCTGCACTGTCGGTAAGGAGGTTGTTTGTTCTTCCATGTCTGTGTGGCTTTTCTCCGGGGGCTCCGGTTTCCTCCCACCCTTCAAAACTGTACTGGGGTGTAGGTTAATAGGATGTAAGTTGGCCAGCATGGATTCATAGGCCTGTTAGAGTGCTGTATGTCTAAATTTAAAAATCACTACCAATGCCTCCAGATTTACTTTTCAAAACTGAGCTATAGTTTGTCTGGTCCAGGTGATTTATCCACCTTCAGACCTTTCAGCTTTCCCAGCACATTCTCCATGGTACGTACGTACGTGTATATATATATATATATATATATATTTTATATATATGTACACGCACGCACGCACGCACGCACGCACACACACACACACACACACTTCCTTCACTCTCAAACCTCTAGCACATAGCCTCCCTTTTGCTCGTTATGCACCTCGAGAAACTTTTCTCGTCGTCTTTTATGTTACTGGTTAACTTATCTTTGTATTTCATCTTTTCTCTCTTCCCTGCTTTTTTTTAAATGACCTTCTGTTCACTTTTAAAAAGCTTCCCAATTCTCTTGCTTCCCACTAATTTTTGCCATATTGTATGCCCTTTAATTTTTTTTTTAAGTTTAGACATACAGCTTGGTAACAGGCCATTTCGGCCCATGAGTTTGAGCCATCTAATTTACACCCAATTGACCTACACCCCGCATTAATTTCAAAAGGTGGGAGGGAACCAGAGCCCCCAGGGAAAACCCACACAGGCACGGGCAGACTGCGCTGGACTTGAACCCCCCCCCCCCCACCCCCCACAGTCCCAATCACTGGCGCTGCAAAGGCATTGTACTAACCGCCGCGCCAACTGTGCTGCCCAGCTGAGCCTTTTTTTTTCAGCCGCGGTCACCTCCTCCTTCCTTTAGAACACTTCTTAGGAAGAATTTGTCCTGTAGCTTCCGAGTTAATCTCAGAAACTCCAGCCCCTGTGCCTCTACCGTCATCCCTGCCAGTGTCTGCTTCCAATTGACTTTGGCCAGCTCCTCAAACCTCTGCAGTCCCCTTTTACTCCACTGATACATTGTTTAGTTTCTTCCCCCTTAAACTGCAGGGTAAATAATATCTTATGACGATCGCTGCCTCCTATTTGTTTACTTCCTCTTTTATTCCATTAATCCCCTTCCCCAGAGTGTAAGCATCCCATGTTCACCTTAAGTTATCGCTGCTTTTAAATAAGGGTTGGAATAAACCATTTTACAACATATTGTCATGTTCACTCACTGCATGAGCCCTGCTGTAGGATATGTAATGTGCCTTTTTTCTTCTTATAAATACCATTAAAACATTTAGCTGGGAAACTGAACTGACAGATCTTGCAACTAGTTTAGCTTTTCAAATATTTAATTATGGTATGATTAATGTATTCTTTGGTACAAGTTACTATTTTATCTTTATGTTTTTGTATATTGATATATATTATGCAGTATGTTTAAATACATTTATATTTTATTATAATATATGCTCTATTTTATTCTTAAATATAAATTTAGACATAGAGCATGGTAACAGGCCCCTTCTGGCCCACGCCCTTTCCCCAATTAACCTATGACCCTGTACATTTTTGAAGAGTGGGAGGAACTGAAGCACCCGGAAGAAATCCGTGCAGACACAGAGAGGCGTACGGCGCCAGACAGTTTTGAGCCCTGGTCGCTGGCGCGTGGCAATGTTGTGCTGAGTTCGGGAGCATTGAACTAAAATGTATACAGATGTGGTCGTCTCAATGCGAAGAAACGCAAAATGAAAACGTAGAGGTCATTGATAATCAGATTAAATCAGAACGTGTACTCAATTAATCATTCAAACCAATGTCCTAACTCCTTAAATTTGATGCTATACTGGAACCATTGAATAAGTGCTAAGGTGATCTTGTATTCAAAAGAGGTTGCTTTATTCCAAGAAGAAACGCAAAAGTGTGGAGAAAATGGAATTCATCGTCTTAACTTGCTTGCTTAAAATACTCAGTTCAACTGGGAATGTCGCCATATGTTTAAATCAATACATCACAAGGAAGCACAATAGAGGTCATTGGTTACATTAATTCCTACGGTCATTCACTGGAGATGGGGATAGAATCAGGGATGCAGTGCTAATTTTTTAGATGCAAAGCTCACCAAAAACAACAACAAGGAGGTGTGGCCTCCTCAACGTGCCCAGAGCGCCCACCCCCCAATGTACCTGGAGCTGCCCCTGAGATGATGAGCGGCTCTCCAATGAGCTCCAGCAGCAAGGCACTGGATAGAATCCATTGCTACATGGTGTGTTCAAACTTGGTCTTGTGTCTTTATTAACAGGTCATTGTTAATCTTCACATGTGATGCATTTTCTAACATGCCTCCATACAAATGTCTGCATTGTATAAACTTATGGAATTAAAGAATGTACAGTTGGCTACCGTGCCAGCAGTCATTTGTAATGTTTGTGTTACTACGTTACAGAATCTTATCAGGTTGTGGTGAGAGGGAATGGATTTTCCCATGCACGGAGTGCCGATCAAGTTCTTTGCAGCTTCATGCTGAATAATACAGAGGTGATCAGTAAGTGCAGTTCTGAATCTTGACGATACCAGTCTTATTGTTGAGATTTCTTAAATCGTTTTACTCTATTGCGTCTGATGATTCACACCTAATTATTGTTGAAATTAGCAGACAGGGTGGCAAAGTAATTTAGTAACCTAGAATCAAGCGATTACCATTTCAGATTTCACAAATGTACACGTCTCCAAGCCCTATTTATAATCCAGATAATGAAATGTCTGGATTTAATGTGAGACTGAAATCAATGTTCATGAGGAGCATAAAAGGAAATATTCTCTTTGTCACAAAAGTGCAACTTATAACTAAAATGGCTTTTGAGATGCATTAATGTTTCTTGAATATATTGAGAATTCCATTTTGTTAGGATAATCGCAATGCCATGCATAACCCGACAGATCTTCAATATCTGGCGTGTGGACAATTCTGGATTCAGTAAAATCAGTAGGTCCCATTTTGTTTTGATGTTCGTCAGAACATCGTTAAACTGATTGCAAAGTAATCCCCGACTAATATCACAAAAGTCCTGAGACCCAGTTTGGGGAAAAAAAAGCCCAGCTTTGACTGACATTTCCATGAAGGAATCCTCCAGAAGCTAAGCTATGCTTGTCTTGGCAAGGTCATTTGAGGGTAGGAGGAATATTTTTTCAGCGGCTTCCTAAGCTTTTACCTCCTGGCAAGTCAGTTGAAGCGTTGCAATGATGTAAGCAATGGAAATACTGGGGGGGAATACTTGTTTTCCAGAGTGCAGGATGTGAATGAAAAAGGACAATTAACGTTATAAAATGCTCTTTTTTTTGACCCTCTTGTTTTTCCACATTTTTGTGATTATAACAAGAGTTTGTTATTATTGGTAGATACTTCTCAATCAAGGCTAATATTTCTGCCAAGCTAATTTTTACTTGGTGCTTGAAACTTAAAGATGCTTACAGGTGCTGGTCTGGAATCTACTAACAAATCACTTGGGCTCATTGAAGATTGCCTGCACCAGGCAGTTTTGGGCACAAATGTTACGTCACTTTCTCATCCTATACTTAAACATTATTTAGATCAGGGGTGGGCAACCTTTTAATTTTTAATTTCGACGTACAGCACTGTAACAGGTCATTTCACCCACGAGTCCGGGCCGCCCAATCAACAACCTACACTCCCAGGTACGTATGCGTGGGCCGAAATGGCCATACTGTACGTCTAAATTAAAAGATTGCCACCCGTGATTTAGATGCTGTTGATTGCAGGTATGGACCCCTACATTTGCTGAGAAGCTGTCAAAGGGATTGAACATTATATAGTTAATAGCAAACAACTCCTCAGCTCAGTGGAATTATTGAATGTTGTAAATATCTTCTTCATATGGCTGCTGCTAAGCTGCTTTCTTTATTTACTGGCAGAATATCTCCCTATTCAACTTAATTAAGAATTACTTGTCCATGATCCAATAGGCCAATATAGTTGGTATGATGACAATCTGTCAAAGTCTTTTGTTGTTATCTAGCTGCATGGAAAAAGGCCATTCACCCCACCATATTGCTGCTACCTCGTGGACTCCCATCTTTAGTAATCCCATCTTTACAGCACTAGTATACCTAGGTGATCTAAGTGCTTGACTAGACACTTGTTAAGCACTGTGAACGGATTTAAGTGGCTGGGCAAGAAATGGGACAGATAAAATTTGTGGGAAAAATGGTACTTTGTGCACTTTCACGGGAAAACTAAAATTGAAATCTCTTTTCATTCTTAAAATGCAAGCAAGTGTCAAACAGATGGCTTGTTCGTGAAGTGTGGGTGACATGGTTAGTGCAGTGGTGAGCCCGACGCTATTGCAGCACTTGGGTTCAAATCCAGTGCTGTCTGTAAGGAGTTTGCACGCAGTCCCTGTGTCAGTGTGGGTTTTGTCCAGGTGCTCTGGTTTTCTCCCACCTGCCACAATGTACTGGGGTCATAGGTTAAATGGGGTATTTGGGCAGCCTGTATGTCTGCATAAAAATTTAAATTCAAGAAATAAACGTAAAGCCTGTTAAGCACCAAAGCCTGGTAAACTTTGTTAATGCTAACTTTTGTGCACAGTACAGGAATTGCCTGCAACCAGTGACATTGGACTGTGAACCAAGGAACTTTTCTACACTTTACACACTCGTGCACTTAGAATTAGAGGAGGGTTAAGTAGGTTAAGTAAGTTGATAGTAATAAGTTCATGTTTGATTCTGTTTTCATGTACAAGTCTAATTAAGAGCAACTTTTGTTTAAGTAAACCTATGTCGTGGTGCATATCTATTGCTGCTGCTTTTTGGGGTCCTCTGGGCTCCGTAACAGTACCATCTTAAAGGTTTAATAAATATAGCCTTTAAATCAGTGAAATATCCCAATTCTATTCATTCAACAGAAATTTACACCAGAACATACTGCATTTTTGATCGCTTTTTGGAATATTCAAAATTAACACAAATTTTTATCACTAAACATGTCTTTATTCGTTTTTTAGCGGAGAAACCTCTTGTGGTGGAGGATAATTATTTACTCTGCCCTGCTCCAGTGATGGAGGAAGTTGGAATGTGAGTAATTCACTCTGAATTTTGAATCATGTTAAATCACTAATATTATACTATTGCCAGAATAGTTTTGCAGTCTTTGCTGAAGTAAAGATAAAGATAAAAATAATTCCTGTTCAGCGATCCCGGTCAGAGTTATCCCTGCTTATTACAGCACCGGAGACCTGGGTTCGAATCTGGTGCTGTCGGTTAGGAGATTTGTGCGCTCTCCCCGTGTCTGCATGGGTTTCCTCCGGGTGCTCTGGTTTCTTCCCACCCTCCAGAAATGTACAGGGTTTGTGGATTAATTGGTGTATTTGGATGGGATGGTCTTGTGGGCCAGAAGGTTCTCTTATCAGTATCCCTCAGTGTTTCTGCTTACTACTAAGGACTCGCCGAGTCCAGAATCTGATAAACATAGAGGTCCAAATATATCACGTCTTTAAATTGTGAATCCAGATAGACAATGTTATACAAAGCTAGTGTTATCTTTAGGATAATAATTGAAGTATTACAGAAGAGGCTCTGATAGTTCAGTGGTTAGAGCACTGGCCTTGTAAACCAGGGGTCACGAGTTTGTTCCTCACTGGGGCCTCATTTCTGAGACAAAGTGCTGACACTCTATCTTGGTTGACCAAGTTAAATAATTTTTATGTGTGTTACATTCTAAATATAGTATTATGTGACAGTAATGGAACCTTTACCTTTACAAGTAAGAATACATTAGAGTCATCAGGATATTTTCTGAGTCATTATTGAAAGGATATTGAAACCAAACAAAATGCTGTTTAAAAGATCAAGAAATAATGAGATTTAAGGTTGCATTCATTTCACCAGATGAAAGAATGTTAAATATGAAGTTAATAAGCCTTTTGTTTTGATGTGAAGAAGGTCAGCAGGTCAACGATGAAAGAACATTCCTCAGTAATGAAAGATCAGCAATTTTAAAAATGTCATAAAAATGACAAGAAAAAAAAAACTTTGAGCAAGTGCTTTCGTAAGGAGATTTACTGGAGCAAGGAATGTTTAGCCCGGGACGCTATGAGGCAAACTCAATTGTATATAAATGGAAAAGCACAAAACAAATTTTTTTAAAATAATGCAAGCTTAAGGGGGAAGAATAGTTCTGAGGGATCAGTGGGTCGAATGTGATGTAAATGTTAATGTTTTTGAGATTTGTTCTTTAATAGTAAGTAAAATTTTGCCCAAATATCTTTCTGCTGAAGCCCACAAATTGTCATTCATGAACAACTTCAACAGGTCAAAACCAAATGCAGTTTCATGTGACAGTATTAATCCAAAATTGAATTATGAAAAAGACATTTGTAAGGCACAAATATAGACATATTACAGGCCCACCCAAATTATATAGAGCTAATTAACATTTAAACCTTCTGTACATTATCCCTGGATTTTCCTTGTATCTATATGTCTGTCTAAGAGGTCCTCCATCAGCCAGCTCCCCACCATGACTACCAGCCCCCCCACATCTCCATCGGGCACACAAAACTCAAAACGGTCAACCAGTTTACCTATCTCGGCTGCACCATTTCATCGGATGCAAGGATCGACAACGAGATAGACAACAGACTTGCCAAGGCAAATAGCGCCTTTGGAAGACTACACAAAAGAGTCTGCAAAAACAACCAACTGAAAAACCTCACAAAGATTAGCGAATACAGAGCCGTTGTCATACCCACACTCCTGTTCGGCTCCAAATCATGGGTCCTCTACCGGCATCACCTACGGCTCCTAGAACGCTTCCACCAGCGTTGTCTCCGCTCCATCCTCAACATTCATTGGAGCGACTTCATCACCAACATCGAAGTACTCGAGATGGCAGAGGTCGACAGCATCGAATCCGCGCTGCTGAAGATCCAACTGCATTGGGTAGGTCAAGTCTCCAGAATGGAGGACCATCGCCTTCCCAAGATCGTGTTATATGGCGAGCTCTCCACTGGCCACCGTGACAGAGGTGCACCAAAGAAGAGGTACAAGGATTGCCTAAAGAAATCTCTTGGTGCCTGCCACATTGACCACCACCAGTGGGCTGATATTGCTTCAAACCGTGCATCTTGGCACCTCACAGTTCAGCGGGCAGCAACCTCCTTTGAAGAAGACCGCAGAGCCCACCTCACTGACAAAAGGCAAAGGAGGAAAAACCCAACACCCATCCCCAACCAACCAATTTTCCCTTGCAACCGCTGCAACCGTGTCTGCCTGTCCCGCATCGGACTTGTCAGCCACAAACGAGCCTGCAGCTGACGTGGACATTACCCCTCCATAAATCTTCGTCTGCGAAGCCAAGCCAAAGATATGCCTGTCTAAGAGTATGTTAAATGTTCCAGCCTCAACCAACTCCCCTGCAATGAAGTCCAAGCTCCCACTACTCTCTATGTAAAAGAACGTATCCCGACATCTGCCAGAAACATTCCAGCCCTCACCTTGCATAAATGTTGCAAAATCTTGCAGATCTCTCATCCTCCCTCCAAAAAGAAAAGCCCAAGCTCTGTTAACCTTGCCTCATAAGACACATTCTCCAAATGTAGGCAACATCCTGGTAGCTCTCTTCTGCACCCTCTCCAGAACCTCTACATCTATCCTGGGAAGAGGCAATCAGAACTGAACACAATATTCCAAGTGTCATCTAACCAGTTTTATTACCTCATGGTTCCCTGACTAATGAAGGTCAGCATACCATAGCTCGCCTTAATGACCCTATCAACCCACGCAGCAACATTGAGAGATCTATGGATTTGGACCTTAACACTGTTAAGAATCCTGCCATTAGCTATATATTCCTCCTTCAAGTTTGACCTTCCAAAATGGATCACTTCACACTTACCAGATTGAACTCCATCTGACGCTTCTCCGCTCAACTTGGCATCCTGTCTATATCCAGTTGTAACCTACAATAATTATCTACAACACCTGCAACCTTCATGTCATCTTCAAACTTACTGAACCATCCCAATACTTCTTCATCCAGGTCATTTATAAAAATCACAAAGAGCTGGAAAGATCTCTGCAGAACTTCACTAATCACTGACCTCCAAGCAGAATATGTTCCATCTATTACTACCTGTTGCTCTTTGCAGGGAAGCCAATTCTGAATCCACGCAGCCAAGATTTCACAGATCCCATGCCTCATGAGTCAATCATGGGGGAACTTGTTAAATGCCTCTCTAAAATCCATTATCCCCACATCTATCAATCCACCTTCATCAATTTCTTTTGTCACTTCCTCAAAAAATCCAAATTGGCTCATGAGCCATCCCTGCCCCTAACAAAACCATGCTGGCTAATCCTAAGAAGACCATACTTCTCCAAATGCTTGTAAATCCTATCCCAAAGAATCCTCTCCGATAGTTTTCCCACCACTGAGGTAAGACTCATTGGTTTAGAATTCCTAAGACTCTCCCTATTACTTCTTTTAAACAAGGAGACTACATTTGCCAATCTCAACTCCTGTGTGGCCAAGGAGGACGTAAAGATTATTACCGTCACCCCAGACATCTCTTCCCTTCTCTCGTTTCCTGCAGTGTCCTGGGTATATCTCATCCAGTCCCAGAGATTGATCAATCTGAATGTTTTTGAGATCCGGCACTTCCACTTTCTTAACATCCACTTGTTCCAGCACATAAGCTTGTTCTACATTGACCAAGGTCCCTATCTCTGGTGAACACTGAAGCAAAGTGTGAATTTAGGACCTCTCTTACCTTCTCTGCCTCCAGGCACATGTTGCTTCTCTTTTCTCCTTAAGCAACTCTACCTTCACTTTAATCATCCTCTTGATCTGCAGAGAGTGCCTGGTGTTTTCCTTAATCCTACTTGCCAAGGGCTTCTCATGTCTCCTTTTAGCTAAGTCCTTCCTGACTTTTGCTTCCTGAACATTGTGTGCTTCCTTCTCTCTGTTCATGAGCTGTGCCATCTCATTGGTCATCTACGGTTCCCTTATCCTCCCATCATTTCCCTGTCTCAGTGGGACAAACCTATTCAGAACCCTGCACAACTGGTCCCCAAACATCCTCCACATTCCTTCTGTGCTTTTCCCCGAGAACATCTGTTTCCCATTTACTTTACCCAGTTCCTGCCCTTATCTCATCATAATGAGCTCCTTCCCAATTCAATGCTTTATCATTTTGTCTACTCCTATCCTTGTCTGTGATTATGCTAAAGGTCACGGAGTTGTGGTCACTGTCACCAAATTCCACCCCCACCAAGAGATTTGTGACCTGAACAGGTTCATTACCCGATACTAGATCCAATACGTCCTCTCCTCTAATTGGCTTGACAGGAATACTTCTTGGGTGGACCCAACAAATTCTGCCCCATCTATCCCTCTTGCAGTAAGGACCACCAGTCAACATTAGGGAAGATGATGACTCCCATAACCACCATTCCAAAATTTGCTACTCATCTTCGCTTTAGTGACACAAGGGTCATTTGGAGGCATATAGACTACCCCAAAAGAGTGATCACTCCCTTCATGTTTTGGATTTCCACCCACACTGACTCAGTGAACAACCCCTCCAAAACATCCTCCCTTTCTGCAGTTGTGATACTATTCCCGATTAGTAATGCGACTCCCCTCCTCCTCTTTTATCTCTCTTCCTAACCCTTTCAAAACATCTAACTTTTTCTCTCTCCTGCCCTTTTGAGCCACAGGCCCAGGCTCAGTGCCATAGATTTGGTCACTACAACTTTACCCCAGTAAGTCATACTGCCAACAGTATACTTAATATTGAGGGAACCTGCATATTTGCTTTCGCTCCGTGACATGTAGAGGGCATGTACCCACTCAGGTAGATGCAAGTCTTTACAGTGATCTTCAGACATCCTTGGGCAAAACCTAGTGTGAATCTCTCTGAGTAAGTCAAGTCCACGTGAAGCCCACGCTGGGAAGAAACTTCAAGTTAGATCTCTTTAATATTTCAAGTCATCTCTTGTGGAAGCATGCCACCTGACTCCATACATTTTCTGCTTTTCCAAATACATCCAGAAATCTTCTGATTTAAATTTGGAGACCAATGCAGTTCTCATAATAACCCAACCAACATTTATCTCAACTATAACCACCAAATCTGTTTCATGCAACATAGAATGCTATGGCACAATACAGGCTCTTTGGCTCTCGCTGCTGTGCCAACCCGTACATTCTTGAAAAAAAAGTACTAAACCATCCCTACCCCATAACCCTCTATTTTTCATCCATCCATGTGCCTGTCTAAGAGTCTCTTAAATGCCCTTAATGTTTCAGCCCCGCCTGTCTAAGAGTCTCTTAAATGCCCTTAATGTTTCAGCCCCCACCAGAAAAGCATTCTAGGCACCTAGAACTCTCTGTATAATTTAAAAAAAACTCACCCCTCATGTCACTCCTAAACTTCCCACCTTTCATTTTCTAATATGTCCTCTAGTGTTTGTTATTCCTACCATGGGAAACGGGTGCTGGCTGTCCACCTTATCTATGCATCTCATAATCTTGTAGATCTCTATCAAGTCTCTTCTCATCCTTCTATGCTCCAAAGAGAGGAAGAGGAAAATTCAATTTATTATCATAGTAATAAAACTGTATTTCTTTTTGCCTGCTGCAAGGCAGACAGATTCGCCACCAGCAGGAATTGCCTAAGTGCATCTTACAGTCAGACTTGCAGAGAGAGAGAGAGAGAGAAAAAGAGAAGCAAAAGAGAGTCCCCGAGTGTCCATAGATTCTCCTCCAGTGCTCCCGCAGCCAGATTGAGTCCAGTGCAAACTATTGGCCACCCGAGCTCTACATCTGAACCTCCGTCACAGTCAGGAACCTTTCAGCACCTTCTCGCATCCCAGTTCCGATACCTGGCTTCCCCTCCAGCCAATTCGAGCTGGTCTCCAGCAGCCCATAGCCCAGCACGACTCCCAACACCAGTCTCCAGCAGCCCATGGGTTCCCTGTCTCAAGTCACCATCAGCCCGCTGCATGTACTGGACTCTCAGACGCAGAGCCCCCTCACTGGTCCGCCGCCATGGTCACTGTACCCACGAGTCGTCTCCTCTTCTCCTTCTCAGACCAAGGGGGGAGGAACGCAGTGATCTTCCCATCCTCTGGTGCCCTGCTCCAGTCCTCCATTTCCCCGGACTCTGCAGTCCCTCATGGCCACTGTCAATTAATAGACGCTGCCATCTTGGGCACAGATCCCGCAGTCACAGGATTTCAAATAAAAACCTCTCCGTCAGCTCCCTCCATGGGCTGTCCAAAGCCCATGCAAAACCGATGATAGTCGACTCTGGAAAAGTCCCAGCTCTGCTAACCTTGCCTCGTGAGACTTATTTTCCAATCCAGGAAGTTCAAAAGTATATTTTCTATTTGCTCTGGTCATTTATAAATTGCTTCCCAATTTGGTCTGCAATTTATTTTTTTAAAAAGTGAGGTTGATGCTCAAGAGATTTGGAGCAGAAAATGCAACATAAATAAGAGTTTGTGGTTTGTTTTCGATATTTGACTAATTGTAGGTAAGAGCAATTTTGTAAGTGTAAAAGGGAATAATATTGAAGCCTCTGGACCTTGTACAAGTCCCCAAAATCTCATTGGAGTGTTTCAATATTTTTTATTACATTTAAGTACAAAAAAATCTCTAATGGTATTATATTCACAGATTAGATGTTTGCATAAATTAAATATAATTTGAACCTATTTAAAAAGTGATACCTTACAAATCAATGTTGATGTTTTCCTTTCAGGGTGGTTTACCTGCAAGTCAGCATGAACCAGGGGTTAACGTTCATCTCCAGCTCTGTCAGTATCACCAGTACATATTGTGTAAGTGTGCTTTAGGCCATGCAAAAGAAAAGGATATTTAAATTCTCATCAGAGTAATTTGGGAAGGAAATAATATACACGGTTGCAAAAATAAGGTCAAATTTGCCCTACATTGCATTCATTAAACAAGTATTGTTTTTATACTTTTTTTAAATATAATTTAGATATAAAGCACATGCTCTTTCACACCATGAGCTCATGCCGCCCAATTTACACCCATATAACCATCTGTACATTTTTGAATGGTAGGTGAAAACCCATGCCCCACTGGGGGAGAACATACAAACTCCTTATAGACAGCGCGAGATTCAGACCGTGGTCTTGTTTGCAGATGCTGTAATAGTGTGGTGCTAACTCTACCACCCCTAATTCACTGCAATGGATTTTTGCAATGTGCAAATCACACAAGTAAAGAAAGCTCCAGAAATATTCCACTGGAAGAAGGCTTAACAAGCCTCTACATCAGTGGTTCTCAACCTTTTGCTTTCCACTCACATTCCACTTTAAGTATTCCCTATGCCATAGGTGCTCTATGATTAGTGAGGGATTGCTTAAGGTGGTATGTGAATGGAAAGAAAAGGTTTGAAAACCATTGTTTTAATCGTACCTAATTGACTCGTTATGTGCAGGGTTTCATAACTCCAAAGGAAATGGGCCAATGACGATTTTTCTCAAGCAAAATATTTCAGTAACAATTGGGTCTGGAGCAGTGGTTCTCAACCTTCCCTTCCCACTTAAGCAATCCCGATGGCACAGGGATTACTTAAAGTGGGATGTAAGTGGAAAGCAAAAGGTTGAGTACCACTGCTCTAGTGCAATAATTTTTGATAGTTCTTCCCTTCCCATTAGAAGATTTGATTGAGAAAATTAACAGTGGTATTTAGTAGAGTAATTAATGAACTGCATTGAAATTTAATTGGCAATATCTCTCGGGGGCAGAGAGGTAACCAAAGTTCTGGGCCTGAGCCCGTCGTCAAAGTAGGGCTCAGGCCCGAAACTTTGGTTTTATAGACAATAGGAGCTGGAGTAGGCCCTTTGGCCCGTCAAGCCAGCACCACCATTTTACAGATCATGGCTGATCACTACCATCAGTACCCCTTTCCAGCCTTATCCCCATAACCCTTAACTCCTTTGCCCACTTGAACATAATCAGCGAATCTGCCTCTACCACCCTCTGTGGCAGAGGGTGGAATATATGAATCTATAAATATTGTTGCCTCCTACAGATGCTGTAGGACCTGCTGAGTTTCTCCATCGCTTTTTGTGTACGTCCTTCTATCACGGCCTCTGCATACGTGCGCGTTTCACTGGTAATATTGCTGCTTTCTTTTGGTGCTCAGCATTGAAGCTAATTTGAATGAAAAGCAGAAAATGCTGAGGACACAGCAGATAAATGAGCATCTATGGAGGTAGAAACAATCAACATCCCAGAAATAATCAGGGGCTGTATTGCCTGAAATATTTCTGTCTCCATAGATCTGGTGAATATCCCTGCTATGGCCCATGGTTCTTTTTATTTCAGATTTACAGCATCGTTAGCACCTTGCTTTTTTATTTAAAACATTTCTCCTTATTTCTTCGATCATTTGGTTAAGGCAGGGTAATATTGTCTTGATCTTATTTCTGCCTGTTTTCCTTTCATCTTTTTAGCTGGAAGATTTGGTCATCTTACAAAACTTGTTGTATTCCTTTTTGGGGAACCTTCAACTATTTTCTCTCATTACCTTCTTTCACTAAGAGTAAGTTTCTTTACCTCTTCCTTGCTATATTTTCACCATTTAAAGTTCAAAGTTCAGATTTGTTGTCAGAGTACACACGTGACATCACATACATTCCTGAGATTCTTTTTCCTGGGGGTGAGGCAGAATGACCACTTCTTGGTAGTGGAGAAAAAAAAACTGTACTCGAAGATACATATACTTGTGACAAATAAAGAAATGTAAACAAATGTGCAATTCGGAAAGAGAAAAAAATGGTGTAAAAGTAAGAGTTTGTTGTTGAGGAGTCTGACAGTGGAGGGGGAGAACCTGGTGGTGTGAATCTTGTGGCACCTGCACCTCTTTCCTCTTTCCTCATTTACTCTGAACACTAAGCATTTCGATGCCCTATAAGTGACTACACCTTGCTCAACAAGTTTTGTTACGTTGCAATTAATGTTATGCTGTACAGTATTTCACCTCAAATATTTGCTTACTAATTTTTTTTTATTTTCAGTCTGATGGAATAATCCTTCTAATCGTCCTATTAGTTTTGTTCCTTCTGTTGGCGTTGATCCTAATGTGGTGGTTTTGGCCATTATGTTGCACAGTGGTAAGTTTCCACTCCATTCTTAAATTATTAAATATTACTGTTTCACAATTATTGCACGTTATTCTGAAAATTGGTCATTTTTCCCATAATTCTGCCTAATTTTTAAAATAATCTTTTATTTCCATAAAAAAGCATTAATTTAAACTGTATATATAAGCATTCATTTTAACTGTAGATATCAACAGCAGATTTTCATTTTTGAGAGGCTAAACTGTGGGCTTGGTTTTGAATTAGATTAATGCATCTCACAAAGTTGAAACCCATTCTGCTGTTGATCACAGTTAATGGGTTTTATTTTACACAGAAATGTAGGAAATATTCTGTAAATAAAAAAAATGTGCATACTTTACCTCCGGAGTGGTCGTTTACGCAGCACTTTGACACTGCCTTCCTGTGTGGCAGAGTTTGCCGGAGGGTGAATGTCGTATTCATTAGCCCAGTTTCTTACGGAGATCCCATGGTCAATTTACACTGCAGCCACTCGGTAAAAATTGTGTAGGGGTCCTGGTGTAAAAATTACAGGATGGAATTCCGTCAGGACATTTTTCCACTGCCAGCGAAGCGGAAGATTTTGCGGAAATTTTCTGCCTCTCAGCGGCTGTGTAAAAGTGCCTACTGTTGTGTGTGTGATTAAAGTGGGAACTATTGTAAAATAAACTGACTAGTAGAAAACTGTTTATTTCTTTCAATAAAGCACATTTATTATTAGCATTTGAAAACACACAATGTGAATGAAGTAGTCATGCCTTACTTCAAAAGCAATACAATGTTTCCTGTAAAAGTGAATTTAAAAAAGGTATTCAAATTTACCATTGTTCAAAATAAGAACAGTGCTTTGATTTGTAAATGGTTTTTGTTTCCTATTTAGGTGATTAAGGAGCCACCACCTCCACCAGTCTATGAGGATGTAAGTAATACGATCGTCAATCATTTATTTAACAACAGTAATTCTAATATAAAGAAACATCCTATAGTGGCAATTAACACCACCTGAATATATAAGTGCACATCCTGTTCTGGGCACTACCACAAAAGGACATTCTTGACAAGAAGCATATCATTTGCAGTCATAATAGGCAGTGTTGAATTTCAAGTTGGTCGGTTTAAACCCATAAAGAACATCAAAATAATATGCCTTCATTTCAGGAAAGGGTTTGAGTTAGACAAAAAAAGACTCATCCTCTTGTGCAAACTGGGTCAAGGGTCAAAGATCGAACTTGGTAAAGATCATTGTCACGGCACTACTGAAGTGGGTCTCTGTGTAGTATTTGGACTGAAGATCAAAATCCTTCAACAGTGACAGGGAGGTCTGTGTTTCTGCGTTGATGACATTGAGATGCGGAAGACAGAAGCATAATATAGCATTTATCCCCACATAATGACTCGTTTGGCATGACCTATCAGAATTTGTTGCCCTGTATTTGTATGTGAATAGAACATGAATCAATGCGGATGTTAAATGCCAAGTATTAGTTTTTTTTCTTCAATTACAAAGTTCCAAGCAGAACACAGGATTCCTTTGTGAAGATGCTCTTGGTTTTTAGTTACGGCTTATTTGAAATTGAAGAACACTTTTGATATTCCCTTAAACTGATTCAGTGTTTGGCAGAACATCCAGTGAGGTTTTCCACCATCTGGCAACTGTCTTTTGTCCCTTTGCAGGACTCTGATGAAGAATCCATGGCGAAGAAAAAATGGCCAACTGTTGACGCATCATACTATGGAGGAAGAGGAGTTGGTGGAATTAAAAGGATGGAGGTTCCAAACATTCACTCAATATTTACTTTTAGAAATATTACAAGCAGTTGTTTAAAAAAATATTTTCTTACTTGTGCCATAAATGCAAAGTTCAAAGTGCATGCAGGACATCACCTACAACCCTGAGATTCTTTTTTTCCTGCGGGCCAGACAGAATTTCTACTTAAATTGTAAACAAAATTTGTCTCACTTTGGCCTGAGGTCAATTTTTCAAATGACTGAACTTTTGCCAGTAGCATGGAGGGTAGGGAAGTTCTCAGCCCCCTGCGTTTCACTCTGATATGGATGAAATTTGTATATAATTAGTCGTGTTAACCTTCTTCGAAGTCTTGTGAGTCCTGAGTTGGCTCCGTGTTGTTTTAAAACAAGGGGAGGTGCAATATAAAAATAATAATAATAATGGGCAACATTTCTGACTCTGACATTCGATCATTTACCAGATCTACTACATCCTAATTTTTACATGATAAAGGAATTAGGGGATATGGGGAGAAGGCAGGTAGGTGGAGTTAGGTCATAAATTAGATCAGCCACGATCGTATTGAATGGCGGAGCAGGCTCGATGGGCCATTTTTGGCCTACTCCTGTCCTACTTCCTATGTTCCTAATAGGAAAAATGGGCCTTCCATGCTCTAACCTCCTCAGCTTTGAGGGACAGGATCATTGGTGATTAGACATGATGAGCTGGTAGGGAGGGGGTGGAGTGGGGGGGGGCAAGTGTGCAAAGGCATTGGATAGGGTTAGGATGAACATGAGATCAGGAGCCCTAAGAACACCATTGACCGGCTTGTCTCCCCACTAACATACTGATAGTGTCAGATTCCCAACTCTCCCTTAAAAACAGTGTGAGGCAACAAGCCTTTCCAAAGATATATATGTAATCTCCAGAGTGGAGCCTATGGTTGTACAGCCTTGCACAGCCACCTGTGGAGTCGTCCAGGTTCCTTGTTGTCTCACACAGACTTATTATCTCGGTGCACTTCCCTTGATGTCTTAGATACAGGTAAGAATTTTATAATGTGTCAAAAAAGAGCACATCATTTGAGTGAATGCTCCAATTTAAAAGCCTCTATGTTGTCGCAACAGAAGACCTCGGGAACTTTCAGATGTTCACATTGTGTTTAATCATTAAAATTTAGCGTTCCTCTTGTTATTTCAGCTTGGAGATGACCCGGATGACAGATCCTCAAATCATAGCTCTTTTTTTTTGTTGAAAATTTTATTTAACTTTTCAAATTACACACAAAAAAAATAACTATAACCCCTCCCCATAACATAAAAAAAACCCACTAAAAATCCAAAAAATCTTCCCCCGATCTCCCCTCTCCCCAAAAACTTACAACAAAAACCAATATTCCCTGATTGGTGTGCCAAACTTAATACAGTTATTTAATTTCTATAGCCATATATTTCAAATATGATTCCCACGTATCAATAAAAAAAGAATAATTATTTTTTCACATTATATGTTAATTTTTCTAAATACAAACAAAACTGCAATTCAATATGCCATCTTCACAAATTTAATTATACATCATTCTTCCATGTAACAGCTATGCATTTTCTTGCTACTGCTAAAGCTAACTTTAAAAAAGCTAAATATGGTTTAGGCATTCTTGAATCAACAAATGGAACCTTATCATAACCCAATAAACATAACTTTGGATCCAATCGAATATCCATTTAAAACAAATCTCTCAAAAATGTTATAATTTCCTCCCAAAAATATTTAATTTTCTTACATGACCAAACTGAATGTGCAAAAATATCTTTTTGCTCTCTACATCTAAAACATTAATCTGTCATACTAAATCCATATCTTTTCAATTTCTCAGGAGTTAAATATAATTGATGCAAAAAATTATAATTAATCATATTATTCCTCACATTAATTAATTTTATAACACTATCAACACATTTGTGACCATTCCTCCCCTGCCAAAACAATATTTAAATCTTTTTCCCACTAACCATAGATCTGTGAGCTCGACTCAGGTTTCACTTTTTCTTGTGGCGTTAGCAGTCTGTTCACAGCTCGTATCTGTCTGTTTAATGAGGCATTCAGCAGATGTTTTGCACTGTTCCTGGGCACCTTCAAGGGGCTCTCGGTCCAGCAGGCTGTTCACTGATTGGGCCGAGCGCTAAGATGCAGGAGGATGTTATTGCAGCCTCCATCAAATAGTGGGCACTGTGTGAGGCAACACGCCTTTGCAAAGATTACGTTTATACGTAATCTCCAGAGTGGAGCCTGCAGTTGCGCAGCCGCCAGTGGACTCATCCAGGTTTCTTGTTGTCTATTATCACTGTGCCCTCAGGGTGTGCCCCCCACATTAGCCTGGAGACCCTGTTCAAATAAATGGGCTCATTCTGTATCCACTAGGGCTCTGTGCTGTCTAGGAGCACATTTCTGACTTGGACAAAAGTCGGGAGCACACTTTGGTGCAGTGGTGAGCTGTCAGTTCTCCTCTGAGCAGTAGGCTGAAGGTTAGGGTGGTCCAGCCAATTTCATTTGTGTTTAACTCAAATTCCCCATCCTAATTACGTTTTGAGTCAGAGTGGCAAGTCACTGTCACAAAAGCAGCAAGTAATTGCCATCTCCAGCAAGGTAATGATAACAGCCTATCATTCATATCCAATAGTATTATCATGACTGAGTCTCCGGTTATCGTCCTCCTGGGCCGTCACTGAACAAAAATTCAATTGGGGAGCACGGTTCACATAGCAAGTCAGCACAACGCTATTATAGTGCCAGAGATGCAGGTTCAAATCCGACACTGTGAGCAATTTGGGGGTTTCGTCCGAGTGCTCCGGTTTCTTCCCACCCTCCAAAATGTTCAACGGATTGTAAGTTAATTGGGTGGCACGGGTTCATGGGGCAGATGGGCCTGTTATTGTACTGCATGATTAAAAAACATATTAATTAAAAAATAATAAATACTATGCTACAACTCAATCTCTGGCTTAATGTATGTACTTGTCTTCAATATCACTTTCAGAAAAGCTTCTAATTTGGGAAGATACCTCTCTATATAATTAAAAACTGTTGTCAGTAATGGTGTCCATGAAACTGCCAGCTGATGCAAAACCCCAAGCTGATCCCTTGAGGGCAGGAACTCTGCCATCCTTAGTTCCTCTGGCTTGTGTTTAACTTCTAACTTCTCCATGTGTTTGGCTCTCAGCTGCTGTCAGACTCTTG
Source organism: Narcine bancroftii (assembly GCF_036971445.1). Taxonomy (NCBI): domain Eukaryota; kingdom Metazoa; phylum Chordata; class Chondrichthyes; order Torpediniformes; family Narcinidae; genus Narcine; species Narcine bancroftii. Next base: position 90,684,476 of record NC_091474.1, read on the forward strand.
TCAATCCTCCAATGCATTGTTTTAATTTAGACATACAGTACGGTAACAGGTCCTTCTGGCCCACGAGCCTGTGCCACCCAAATACACCCAATTAACCTTCAACCCGTGCATTTTTTTTGAATGGTGGGAGGAAGCTGGAGTGCCCGGAGGAAACCCACGAAGACACAGGAAAACGTACAAACTCTTTACAGACACCGCCAGATATGATCCCAGGTCACTGGTGCTGTAACAGTGTTGTGCTAACCGTGCATTGTTCGTCAATTAGAGGCAGCGAACTAAACATTGAATTGGAATAAGTTATTACTATGACCCTTTGGCATTCTGGTCTATTCTGAGGCTGCCAATTCTTGAGAAGGAAAGCATCTTTCTTCGAAGGAATTAAATACTTTTTCTGTCAAAATCACAAGATTTTATCATTTCATCACTTTTCTTCATACATCAAGAGTTGTTCTTTTATTGTGTCCAGGTACGCTGGGGTGATAAGGGTTCAACAGAAGAAGGAGCAAAATTAGAAAAACCAAAAAATGCCATCATCAAAATGCCAGATCAAGAATTTGAGCCAATGGATCCAAGGCCTTGTAAATATCGACCTTACAAACCACCACAACGGAGAAAATGGTATACACCCGTGAAGGTAATTTATTTCACCTGATGGTTATATTATAACTAAAGAAATTGAACACTAAGTAAACATGCTGCATATTATCACTTACATTCCTATTAATATTGGTCTCAGCAGCCCCAGTCTCGACCCTAGACTGTACCCATATTGACCAAATCTTTACTTGTGATGCAGCATTTAAAATGCCCCAGCTGTCAAAATGACTTTGAATTTTAAATTTAACTTTAGACATACAACACGTAATAGGCCACAAGTGCATGCTGCCCAATTTAAACCCAATTAGCCCACCCACACCCCCGGTACGTTTGAAACAGTGGGAGTAAACTGGAGCCCCTGGGGAAAACCCATGCAGACACCAGGGTGGTGGGGGGGGGGGGGGGAAGAAGGCACAAACACCTTGCAGGTAGTGCGGGACTCGAACCCCAGTCCTGATCGCTGGTGCTGCCCAAGATTGAGAATGACTATAACTGTACTTTTAAATAAACCAAATAGTGCAGTCACATGCATTTTGATGCTCATAATCACAGGTTGTTATCGATATTTAAAACATCAAATAATTTAGAACAAATCTACTATGGTTTAAATGCACGCTATTTGTCGGCTATATTGGAGACATCATGCTAATGAATGATGTGCAGCCAGTGCTGAGAAAATATGACACTACTAAGGAACAGTTGTGTCACAGATAATCTTAGCATGTAGAAAGCTGCTCGAACATGTCCGATGCTAAATACAAGCAAGGATTCAATAAGACTTAATTCATTCAGAATATTTGAAAATTAGAATTTTCCTACATGGTTCTGGTTCTTTTCAGTCTTCACAACTTTTGAAAGTATCCTCTCTGCAACCTAAACTAATTGATAAATGTGAGCATTTTTAAATATTTCAGTACACTTTTACTAACTTTTTGTAATTAATTTCCATTTAACTTAATTACGGTGACACGGTTAGCGCCACGCTGTTACTGCAGGGTTCGAATCCTGCTCTGTCTGTAAGGAGTTTGTACGTTCTTCTTGTGTCTGCATGGGTTTCCTCCGGGGGCTCTGGTTTCCTCCCACCCTTCAAAATTTACGGGGGTTTTAGGTTAATTGGGCTGCACAGGCTCATGGGCCAGAAGGACCTGTTACCATGTTGTATGTCTAATTTTTTTTTAAATTAGATTAATTTGTTTTGGGCACGATATGGTGCACTGACCATAAGACACGACAATAATCTATAAAAACTCACCACCAGATGTACCAAATGCCTTATGTACCATTGATCAATGTCAAATAAGATTAATGTGGAGTACCTTTAAGACAATGGGAATAATTTTCATTTTGGCTCTAATAGTAATGAATGACCAACATGCTTCCATTAGTTTTTTGCCAACTTAGGAAATTTAAACTCCCCTACCCTCTTCTCCGCCTTCTCCCCTCATCGTCTCTAAAATCATATCAACGTAGCTTATTGATAACCAACGGAAAAACACGTCAACTAATATTGTGATCATTTATCCAGGGAAAATTGGATGCCCTGTGGGCTCTTTTTCGCAAAGGCTATGATCACGTATCTCTGATGAGACCGCAGCCTGGAGACAAGGTAAGGTCAGCCGTTCAATACCTAAAGCACCATTACTGCTAGACTTCAAAGATTTTATGAAACTTTGCATTCTCCATCCTAATGAAATAACTAGAAATCGTAGTTTTTCACCTTGGTTTCAAAAGGTCACTGAAGTTGCATTTTTCATCCTGTTTAAAATTACTTGTTGAGGCTGACGTTTTTTTTTTAAAAAGGTGTCTGGTTAGAAAAAGTACTAAATAATACACAGAAGCAGATTCCTGGGCAAAGTATTCAGTCGTTAAAGGAATCTATGATGAAATATATTTTAATTATTTGACTAAAACCAATTTAAACATGCAGAGTTTGGATATAGACAAAGGATGTAGACAAAATCCTAACAATATAGTAAAAATACAATGCTGGAGAATCTTTGTGTTTCTACTTCAACTATGGTGTCTGAAGACTTGTGTTTTACTTCCAACGATATACCGTATAGTTCAGCGCATGAGTCGAGTCTTGAAGCCCTCAAAAAGCACTCAAAAATCAGGGGTCGACGTACAAAAATGAGACCTTAAATTCCACTCAAAAAAACCACTCGACATAGACTTGGCATATAAGATGACTCTTGAAACACCAAATTTTCAAGCTACTAGTATATTAGAAAGAAATTTTCTTTGAAAAAAAAAACGCATTTAAAATCCTACAAAATCACTATCATTGTCTGAAGCTTCAAACTTGCTTCAAACTTTCGTCATTTCGCTGGAGGCCCCATGATAACATCCACCTTCAGGCAACGTCCAACAGGTCAATCAAAGAGATTGTTTTTTGGGGGGAGGGGTTGAATTATGCATCTGACATATGATAAAACCATGAAAATGTGGACCTGACTTATCTGAAGGTTGGCTTATATGCCAAAATATACGGTATCTGTGTTCAGTACCTATGGAGTTCCTCATTCTAACCATTTCCATTTATTTCGTCAGTGAGTTTACAGTGGGGATGTTTGTACATGTTCAATTCCATTCAACTTCTGAGCAGCTTAATCAGCTCTCGGGTCAGCACAGCAAAACCAAGAGAAGATTCTGACGCGGACTGATACGTAGCAAGTAACATTCTCACCACACAAAAAAAATGTCAGATAGTGCCAATCTCCAGCAAAGGAAAAATACATCAACCTATTCTAGCCAGAAAGTGCAGGGAATACTAAATGAGTCAGGCAGAATTGACACTGAAAAAAACAGAGTTAAACTTTCAGGTTAAAGAAGCCTCATCAGAACTGGAGAAGTAAGAAAGCAAGTGTGCTTGAACTTGCGGAGTGGGAAAAGGATGTGATTGGGAGGAGACCATGGTTGCCTGGGTGAGTCAATGTTTTTGGAGCCAGCTGGTAAATGAGAGGTACAGATTACCAACATCCTCCTTATTTTCTCTATTCTTTCTCAGGGCTGCAACTGAAAACATTTTTTTCTTCTTGACATCTTCAGTTCTGGTCAATGACCTGAAATATTAACACAAGTTCTTCTGAGTACTTGAAGCCCTCCTTATTTTTATTTCAGATTCCTAACATCTGCATTTTTCTTTTGGTCTTTCACGACAAAATTCCAGGAGTAATATTAAGTTACCAACCACATTGTCGTCACTAGGGGGATGCGGACCGCATCGGGTGACTCCATTAGAGGGGTGACACCAAACTGACTTTTTGTGCAGTTTCAGAAGAAATTTATTTTCTATAAAAAAAAAATCCCTGTAGTTAGTTATAACAGCAAAAACATTTTTTGTAAGCCCAGCTTACATGTATCAATATGCCTACTCGATGCTGATCTAATTTTTGAACCTTCCAATGCGCTCCGATCAGATCTGTCATTATTCCCCAATTACAACGGGGCTTCGAATCACGTGGTTACATCTGCGCACGCTGTTGTTTTCATTGCTGTTGATGGTTATGCTTTTGTCAGATTTTCTGGTGTTTTAGCTACAATATGGCGGTCATTAATATTTGTGATTTATGAGTAACATTTAAGTCCAAAGACCATTACTAAGCTTTCTGTATGGTTTGGTATGGGAGGAGGTCCGTGGTGGGGAGGTGGGGGGGGGGGTGACTCCAACCATCAGCATAAATGGTATTGGTAGAGAATTCAACGGAAGTTATTATTGACAAACCTCTCCATTATTGATGTGGATAGTGATCTAATGGCTGATATAACACAGGGATATCAGGGATATTCCATATTATCAGCCGATATCATTACTCTATAGGAAGATGCTGCCACACAAAACGTTGACACTGTTATGAGAAATTTTTTTCAGTGCCCAGTCCTCAACAGCTTCATAATGTTGAAACCTGAGATGGTAATTGACTAAACAGTACAAGATCATTCAATTACAATTCAAGAGAAGGCCAAATAGGAATTTGTAGGTTTCCTTTTAGATTAAAGACACATTAAACTGCTGTATTCAAAGGTGAACATTCCGATAAATATAACCTGCTTAGGTTTATATGAAGCATCATATGAATGTCTCAAGTTGGGAGAGTTACCATCACCATGTGAAGTTTAAAATTGAATGATAGACAATAAAAAAGAAGGACATTAAAGGGGGAAAGTCAAAAGCTTGAGACCTTGGCATCCAAATATATTGGCTCCTTGGTATAGTCAAGCAATTAATATTGTGCATGCTCCAAGTGAGAGCAGCGCCAGTATTCCAGAGTATTGCCATGCTGAAGGAGAGAGTAGACGAAGAGTGATCTTAAAAACCCTTCCCTTGCAGCAGATTGATTTCTAGGACGAGGTCCTATTGGTGAGATTGATCCACTTTCATCGAAGTAGTACCGTCATTGCTTTATTTTGAGTTGGTCAACTTTTCAAAAGGTTGACCAGTGTGTTACGAATTAAGTGTGATTTAAAAGATTGGATTTCTCTCACTATTTTGCAACAAAACCCTTTTCCTGGACATTTAGAATGAATTGTAATGAAGAAAATTACTGTAAATCCCATAACTGATTACACGGGATGACAACGTTTTTCAAAAGGTTTGCTTCCTGAAAAAAAAAATTGGGGAATTATGATAAACTTAGACAATAGACAATAGGTGCTGGAGTAGGCCAATTGGCCCTTTGAGCCAGCACCGCCATTTATCAGATCATGGCTAATCTTTCCCTTTCAATAAGCAATCCCAGCCTTATCCCCATAACCCTTAACTCCCCTGCCCACAAGAGCCTTATCCAACTCTCTCTTAAATCTATCCAACGAATCCACTCCCACTACCCTCTGTGGCAATGTATTCCACAGACCCACAACTCTCCGGATAAAAAAAAATTCTCCTCATTTCATTCTGTCTTAAATGGCCTTCCCTGTATTCTTAAACTATGCTCCTCTAGTCCTAGTCTCAAGCCGAACACAGATTTACTGTATCACGTAGGAAGTTGGAGAAACATTTAATTTACTTTTATTGAATTTAATATGTTTAATCGCATAATGATTTTGGCATATTGCTAACTCTGGCCTAAAAATGTTTTGCCGCTGATTTTCATTTGTACTCAGCATCTGATGCCTCTGGTGTCAGTGTCCAACAATAGTCGGCCAGCGTTGGTGGATTCCGGTTGCCCCGATACTGCTTTTCCATGGTCGTAGTGCCGTGATGAATCATTTCACCATGTTCGTCACTGACTGCACCAAGATCAGCAGGGACGAAGTCCAAGTGGAAATGCAGAAAATGAATTTTCACTGATACGTTCCACTTCATGGTTTTGTATACTTAAAGCATGTTAAAAATATGACAGGAAATCACAAAAAAATAGGTCACATCCGAAAGCTGGCATGTGGTAGGAAAATTTTAAGATGATTTTCATAAAATACACCCAAAAAGTGTTCAGGAAGCAAAATCTTAATTGTCCAGTGTTATACAGCTTTTTTTTGTGTGTGAAGGAACTTAATTCCTGATCTCATTCAACAGTTGCATAATGTATGGATATCTTCTTCCTCCTAGAAATATAATTGCATTGAGCTTTCTGAATAGGCATTCAGTCCTGCTGTATCCTGTTATGTACGTCTTGTCTGACACAAACATTCTTGTTAATAATAAGCCCACTTCTTCTTCATGCCAGCTTTCTGCAATGAATACAATGAATATATTAGAGTTCCTGTCTAGCTGTAACCTGCTTAAAGATTTGCAAAAATACCACTGAAGCAAAACAGTTTAAAATCAAAACTCTTAGATGGTCAAGGTCTACATTTGTCCAAAATAGCCAAGGAGTGACTGGTAAGAGGCTGAAGAAAGAATATCTTGATGTTTAAAAAAAAGAATCGTTCTGCATGACGGACAGCTGCAAGTTTAAGAACGGCCTTTGATGTCCAGGACTGTGACAGTCAGCCAATATTTACAACCAAGTAGTTGGTGCAACTGTGTTTGAAATAGTACATGATATCATTAGTATTTCATAAAAAGTATCCCCAAAGGATCAGGTGGGCAGTTTCTTTTCATGAAGTAAGCGATTCAGCACTGATTACCACACATTCAAGCAGTTGTGACACAGTAAGAATGGCCCTCAGAGTGCACGAAGATCATTTTTCTAACTTTTCCCACATTGGTTTTAGAGCCTCCAAAGGGGAAGGGGAGTAAAAATAGATAACTTCCTGTTTTTTTTTTAAATGGCAACTTTAAAAAGTAACTTTCCACTGGAGATGAAAGCTCTGAAGTAATGTCAAGCTAGCAGGATGCGTGATCATGCTGTCAAGAGCTGGCATATGTTTTCAATTATGAAGAAATGCTAACTGTATGTAAAATCAAACTGCAAAATGTTAAAACCAAACTATCAGGATGGAAACTTATAAAAATAGGTTATCTTGATGTATTTCACATCTAATCATAAAAGCTGCTGATTAGTTTTAATGGAAATTCACTCTCTCCCAGTCTTGTCATCTCATTAATGTAGTTCATCATTTGCGAGTCGCCAGTGCCTTTTTAAGTCAAGACATGGATAGACATTTATAAACCATTCCGAAAGAGTTAAATGGAATGAAATACAAATTCTTTAAACATTCGAGAGTAGAACAGTTTAATTTTATCAGTATATGTTCTATTTTATTTCAACTCCAATATATTCAAAGATGTACTGTTCATTAGTATTTCATTAAACTCCAAATACCAGCCATGAGCATTGTTTTGCATTAAGGTTAATATGATATTGCCTGTAATTAAGGCATTTGACAAAGATAAAGTGCTCAGAAACTGAAAAAGGAGCAACAAATTGACTGTGTATCTTTCCCTCTATTTCAGACGCACTTTGCTTTATTTCTGTCCAAAAGAGTTCCCTGTTCTCCTTATCCCTTCCGGTTTTGCCTGATATATAAACAAACTATGGAGATTGTTTTCCTGTCAAGGATTATCTTCAAAGAATTCCAAGCTTCACAGTTCATCAGTGTTTGTGAGGTTTTTAAAGTGGATATGTTTTGTTCAGATCCAATTTAAGAATTTATTTTTTAGAATTCAGACATACTGCAAGGTAACAGGCCAATTTACACCCAATTGACTTACACCCCCGGTACATTTTGATCGGTGGGAGCCACTGGGGAAACCCCACGCAGGCACAGGGAGAACATACAAACTCCTTACAGACAGCGTGGGATTCAAACCCTGGTCCTGATCACTGGCGCTGTAAAGGTGTTGTGCTAGCCGATTCACCAACTGTGCCATGCCAGGAACTTTATGAACCCCACGATTCCCATATTCTTTATAAACAGTTCTCAACGTCTCTTTTGACATGTTCATGCACACCCTTTAAACCAAGTTGATTCACTTCATATTTCTCAGCACTGAATTTCATCGGTCACTGTCTGCCCACTCAGCCAGATTTTCTGTGGCTTCTTGCAGACTATCCTCCTCACTGACTGCCACACATTCAAGCATATGCAACCACCATTGTATTAACTCAAAAGAGCGCAAGCCATGTGAGAGATGAGCTATATGAAAGGACAAAGCTGCAGTTAGTAAAGGTATGAGTAGTATTTAGCTTGGTTGTTATTTTTCTGGTGGCTTTTACTTTTGCCTTTGTAGCCAGGCAGAGGCCATGATCGCAAGCAGCAGTTAGTGTGATGGTTAACGCAAGAGTTTGGGGACCGGGGTTCGAACCCCGCACTGTCTGTAGGGAGTTTGTACGTTCTCCCAGTATTAGCGTGGGTTTGCCCCAGGGGCTCTGGTATCCTCCCTCCGTTCGAAATGTACCGGGGGCTTGTAGGTTCATGGGGTGTAAATTAGGCAGCATGGTCAAAATGGTCTGTTTTCATGCTGTATGTCTAAATTTAAAATTAAAATTTAATTTAAGCAAATGAGACAGGAGTGGGAGTGGCCCGTTCAGCCTCTTTCAGACAATATCACTGGCATTATATTTCTGATCTGATTCCCTAAATATTCAGAAATCTAACAATCCCTGAGCTTTCTCAGAGAATTCCCAAGCCCTCAGTATAACACACCACCAGTGAATCTCAGTTCACTGCAGCCCCCCGCCCCCCCCCCACTCCAAGTTTATGGACCATCTTCCCTGTGAAGCAATGAAGTTTTGGTGTCTTTCATTCTTCTCTCCTACTTACTACATAAAAAAAACAAATAAAAATTATGTTATGCGAAGTGAAAGAAGATGAGGCTTTTACTTAAATGTGGCGTGGCCCCCACCCCCAGGAGGGCCTTGGGGCCTCGGTTGAGAATGGCTGGCCTAAGATATTCTTACATACTGTAGCTATAAAGGACTGTAGGAGTATAAAGTGCAAATTCAGATCATTAGTTTAAATAAAATTGTAGGAACTAAGAGATCCAAACTAATGGGCGATACATTTAAAACTCAGTTGAAAAGGTTGTCATACAGAGAGCGATATGGAAAAACATGATGTTGGAGAAACTCAGCAGGTCAAACAGTGGACTTTATAGAGCAAAGATCAAGATACATCAGGTTTGAGCCTTTCATCAAGGTGCAATGATTTAGTGATTCATTGTGATTAGTGCTTGGAACAAACTCTAGATTAGAGAAGGAGAAGGGAGACCTGGTTCCATGTGCAGTGTGCAGCATTTAGAATGGATTGAGTAAGATAAGGCAAACAATCACCGTCACTTGTGACTAGCTTTTGATTCTGCGATTGACAATGTTTTCTTTAAGAGCGCCATTATAATTGTGATGTGTTTCCATAACTGCAATTGTAGGTAAGAACATTTATAGTTAGAGTTACACAAAGAAGACCAGCCCAGATAGTGCATGCTGGCTTTCTGAGTTTACCCCATTTGCCTGCATTTGGTTCATATCCAAGCACTTCCTATCCATAAATCTGCCCAAATGTCTTTTGAATGTGGCCCATCTTTACAGTTCTGGCACTTCATTCCAGATACAGACCGTGCTCTGAGTGAAAGCATTGCTTCTCACGAGATCCCTCCTAAATCCTCTCACTTTAAACCCATGCCCTCCAGTTCTAGAATCAGCTGCTCTGGGGGTGGGGGGGTGGTGGGGGGGAGAAAAAGACTGAGCATTCCCTTTACTCCAGCTCATCGTGATTTTGTAAACCTCTGTAGACCTCGCTTGCTCCAGCAAACAAGGGCACAGTCTATAGAACCCAGTCGGAGGATGAGGGGAGACGTGACCAAGGTCTACAAAATTATGAGGAGTAGAATAAATGCCAGCAGGATTATTCCACTGTGGGTGGCTGAGATGAGAAGATGGCTTAAGGGAGAAATGTTTAAAGGGAACATTCAAGGGGACTTCTTCACGCAGCAAGTGTGGAGTGAGCTGCCAGCCAAAGTAGTGAATGCAGGCTCAACTTTGAGATTGTGGATAGGTACATGGATCGGAGGGGTACCAAGCCCTATGGTCTGAGTGCAGGTCAATGAGACGAGGCAGAATAATAGTTCAGCTTGGGCTAGATGGGCCAAAGGGCAGTTGTGTTCTAAGGTTCTTAAACTCTCCCTATATATAACTCATCCCCTCCAGTCCCAGCTGCATCCTTTCCTCTGCCAGTTTATTGATGTCCTCCCTGTAGCTGGGATGTCCAGAACACTGCACATGGTATTCCAAATGTACTGTTGAGATGCTTGCTTTTGGGCTTGAGAAAAAAGATAAAAATAAGTCTTGCTCTATCGAGATATATTTGCGACATTAGTTAGGAACAAAATAATCTGCGATGCAGATTCCAAAGCAAATAATTTTATGCACAGATAACACAGTAACATTTTGAGGTATATTCTCTAATGGAATGTTTAACAAGAGCAAGGGAAGATGACAACTATGCACAGAAGTTGTCACGGGAGTAAACTCTGAAAATGCATTACTGCTTTCTTAGAACAGCTGAATGAAATGGCTTCATGTATTGTTAACAGAAGTTGCTTTGAGGTAATTTACAATACAACCCAGCATCTAGGTGGTCCTCATGAAACAAATACTTCAATAGATAGACCTAAGGGGACATGAGACCATTCACAGGATGATAATTAGGGTCTGGCATTCAAGCGTGATGTCCTTAGGAAAGGACTAAACAAATTGTTGTGATTGATTGGGTTTAAGTCAGGATGAAGGTAATGCCTGCTGCCTCAGCACTTGGGCAGAGAAAAGGCAAATTTCTGAGCAGCGCAGCCATCAGCCAAACACAAGGATGAACATATGGGAAAGAACAGAATGGGGCAGCATGAATACAGCACAGATGTGAGTGGAGGTAAGGGAGTTGTTCCATATGGTGCCTTACTGGTCTTCAGTTGGTCATGAATTGCAACAAGCTTCAGTTCAAGGCAAGCATAGAGATTTTACTGTCAGAGCTAATGATGGAAGTGAGAAGAGCAGAATGTTAGCAGACTGATAATCTGCTTTGTAGGGAAGGCAGCTTGGGCTACTAACTGCAAACTGGGAAATAGAAAGGTGTCACAGTCAGGATCCAACACCTTACTTTTAAAGATTCAATGCATACCAGACGGCAAAAGACCAATATGCCAGGGGTATTGCATTAGAGTAATCATTACCCGTCACACCTAATTAATCTCTTTACAAAATCAGAGTGGAGGAGAGGTTAATTGCCAATTAAGTTATATGTAGTGCAACTGAGCACAAAAGAAAGATGTAAATTGATAAATCTATGTATTATGTTGTCCTTTTTGCATTTTAATTTAACATGTTTAAAAGAAACACAGGGCATCGTACGAGGTTAGCGCAACGCGATTACAAGCGCCAGCGACCCTGGTTTGAATCGGGCAGTGCCTGTAAGGAGTTGCGTTTTCTCCGGATGCTCCAGTTTCCTCCCCATCCTTCAAAACGTAGGGGATTGTTGGTCATTTGAGGACCATGGGAAGGGCCCGTTACTGTGATGTTTATCTACATTCAAAATTTGTTCAGAGACCATTAAGTAGTAGATTTTTTAAAAAATATTGAACATTATGATCAAATCAAAATTAAATTGCTCTGTAAAGAATTCCCAGTTGAACCATGACATTTGCTTGGTAAGATTTTGTCTGCTCGCTCAAAGTCCATTTAGGCCACAAGAGAATTTTTGAAAATGTCCACATTTTTGTTTAATATATTTTGCACCAGTTGAATCTGATTATGAGGTGCCAGGAAACATCTGCAAAGGGTACATTCATTAAAAAGGGTTGTAGTCAGCATGACTTGCTGATATAAATTAGCCTCTTAAATCCCATCTAACTCATTTACGTTGCACAATGGGTTATTACAATGCCTTCAGATGCTGTTGAGTAACATAAGGCATCTCTCATGCTGACAAAGCATTCACTTGCATGCATTCCATTCAGCCCATCGAGTTTGAAACTCACAAGGAGACTGCAATCTTGCAATTCTTAATTGGTTGTTTGTCACTCAATTAACGTGCCTTTCAATTGGCTTCTTGACCAAAGAAAATTTTCTTTTAAGTACTGACGCTGTTCTTTTTTTTTGCTGAAGTAAAAATCCAAAATTCTGATATGTTGAAATATCATTTAATAGAGATTTAAAATTAATTAATACAATAACTTTGTTTAATAGATAAACCTACATCAGATAGAAGAAACAATGTATTTCTGTCAAAGCTTGATGCATATGTTGATGGGCATGATCTGACTTGAAACCATTTGACCGTCAGAGAAACTGCATCCTTGTGGGAAAGAAGAATAATTGACGTTAGACAGATTTTATCACAAATCCTGTTTCAGTCATGTTGTAGTTTGCTGGAATATTTCACAGTGCGTAGGCATGTTAGAACACTGTTGATTTCACTTAAAGCAGCAAGACATTCCTCTTTCTCATTTGCAAAAGTCCTAAGAGTGTGCCAAACAAAGAAGGGAATCTTTTCTGTCACAATATGGCTCGTGGCCTTTAAACTCTCCATCTGTTTGTCTGACAAGTAATCAAAGTGTGTGGCAGAAGCTGGCAGCATGTTGACGGCCCTCTCGCTTTAACTGAAGTGAGAATAATTTGAACAGATTCATGGTTTCTTACTTGATTGTACACCAGTGATGGGTTAGCTATGATTTTTTTTTACTACTGAGTATTTTTGTGTTTGATTAACATGGCATGAAATGAGCACAGACACGTTGGAACGTGGCGATATTCCCTAATCAGTGCATTGCCCAAAGGAACATTTAACCTGGTACAGTTATTTTTAACTGTGATTTTAATTAATATACAAATAAGGTGAGGTGTATTATTGAAATTAAATTCTTGCTGAGTTGAATATGTAGCCAAATATGGTTGGATTTCCATTCAGGTTGGAAGTGGTCAAACGTGGCTACGTTATCGTTAGTTTCATGTGGCAATGCCTGAAATGTTTTGCTTGTATCATCTTATAATGAAATTGTGTTTACAGGTAGTAATTTCAATGATGCCGTGCTCCCAAATCAAGAACAAATAGATATAATAAAAGCCTGCCCCATAGCAAGCGCACGCATTTATTTTTACAGACATATTATGAAAGCATTTCCTTCATTACAGTTCCCACACTTAAACCAGTGCACATCAAACAGAGGGAAAATATGAGTGGTTTAAGTTTCTTCCCCTCTCTTATCAGTATGACTGAACTCTTATAAGTAAAATTACGTTGCTTTTGCACTGATTTATCTGAAATTTTTCTCTGTAACACAGGCATGGCCAAACTTCCTCAATGTAAGAGCCACATAACGATAAACTTCAGATGTTTGAGAGCGTCAAGACATGAAAAGATATTACAGACACATTTTTACCCTTAACTGCACATCTTGTTACAAAACCTTTATATAAATAATAATACATCTACGTTATAATATTCATTCATGTATCTAGTTTTTAAACTGATAATTTATTAGGTTCAATAATCAAAAAGTACACATACCATATATGCAAGTGTAAATGAATTTTTTGGACTTTTTTCAGGGTGAAATGTAGGGGGTTGACTATTACACACACATTACTTTTGATCGCACTTAGCACCTGTGCTGTTCAGGGCATTGGGAGCTCGGATGAGTGAGTGGGCCAAGGCTTTGGCGAGAGTTTACGGTCAGGTGTTGGGAACGCCGGTGGCCGTGCTCTAGGAGGCAAGAGCCTGTGGTCAGGAGGGCAGCCGAGGCCTAGGCAAGAGTCAGCAGTTGGGGTGTCAGGAAATCTGATGGGCGGACAACTGGAGCCAGAAATAGAGGGGGGGGGGGTGGTCCCTAGACTATTACATGCAATATGTAAAGTATACACACCAAATATTTTCAATCGTAAGCCACACGCAATTAAAGTTCTACCAGCTTGTACAATTCCTGTCTCAGCCAACATATTTCCATAAGCCACACATTATATATCTATGAGCCACATGTTGTTTGCGAGCTGAGGTTTGGCGACCTCTGCTCTAAATTATTTTGCATGGTTTGTTGTAACTTTATTCTGTATGTAATCAAGGCAAGTCAATCAATACTTAGAATTCCCTTGATTATATACAGAACAAGGTTTTTCACTGTATCTTTGAACATATGACAACAAACACTTCGTCTGATATATGGAAATGCACAGCAAATCGATCAGCTTCTGCATAAGAATACATTTTTGAAAAATATTTCAATTTAGGCATACAGCACAGTAACAGGCCATTTCGTCCCAGGAGTCCACGCCATCCAATTTACACCCCATTAACCCTCACCCCCAGTACGCTTTTTCAATGGTGGAATGAAACTGGGGCCCCTGGAAAAAGAACCCACACAGACACAGGGAGAAGGTACAAACTCCTTGCAGAGTGCGCGGGATTCGAACCCTGACCTGATCCCAATCACTGACGCCGTAAAGGCGTTGCGCTAACTGCTACACCAACATGTGTGTAGATGCCGATGATAATTAAGCATCTGAAACACCATAAAAATCTTGTTTAAAAATCTATTTCCAATGTTTTTCTTTTTTTTAAAATTCTTAATAACTTCCCCAAACTCTCATGCATGTGCATTGTTTAAAGAAATAGGCCACTATTTAACCCTAACCAAGAGTGAAGTCATTTACACGCTAAATAGCTTCGGAGTTCTTGATAATCATCAGGTAGCTACAAAAGGAATGTATTTAATTTTGAAGATTGTTGTTTGCTGCCAACTGGTTTATTTATGTTAGAAATGTATAAACAAGAACTCTGAAGAGTAGAATCAGATCTTCAAAATAGATTGAAATGGCTTTTCTTTGGTTGGGTTAAACATGAAGGTCTGCAGATGCTATGATCAAGTGTGATACACAACGTGCTGGAGAAACTCAGCAGGTCATAAAAGTAAAAGGGCTGCAACCCCACATTAAAGCCAGCTCAATGCAAAAAAAGGGAGTATATCTTTTTATGCAGAAGGCCTTATAAGGCAGATACAGTGTTGCCTTCATAGAGCAGCATTGGGAGCCGTCTTCTGGAGCGGAGGGAGGCTGGGCAAGTGGTGCCCACCCGTTGCTGTGACATCATCCAGACACCCCGGCAAGTAAAAAAATTAATGTAGACATTCCCTCCAACCCAAAAAAAACCTTTAGCCATCATTCATATGAACAGAGTAATGATGTGATTGATGTGAATACACACTGAGCGCTTTAAAATTTGTGCTCCTGGCTCGCGGGCCGACGACGTCACCGCGACCTCATCAGCCCGCCCGTTTGCAGCTGCTTTCAGTGGCATTGCCCTAACGGAGGAGGTGGAGCGAGACAGATCGGAGTTCATCTGCTGAATCAGAGAGCTTTCATGAAGGGATGTAAAGATGGAGAATATCCGCCTTTATGTTCTCTTCTTTATCACTATAAAAAGTCCTAAGGTGTAATCAAAGTGTCAGGCCTGATACCTGATGAAGTATCTGACAGGAGTTGTGCTTCCCTATATTAACCTCCTCAATAATCTAAACCTTCCCTCCCTCATACCCATAGCTCTCTAATTTTCTTACATCCATTTATACCAGCCTCCACCCCCACCCCCAACAATGCATTCCAATCATCCACCACCCACTTACCCCTGACATCTCCCCTAAACTTCCCTCCCCTCACCTGAAGCAGATGTCCTCTGGTATTTGCTGCCAGTGTTCTGGGGTAATTTAATGGTGTTGGCTGTCCACCTCTCATAATCTTGTAGTCCTCTGTTAAGTCACCACTCATCCATCTTCACTCCAAAGAGAAAACCCTCTGTTAACGTTAGCACATTAGACAAACTAGGGCATTGCTAGCAGCAAAGTGAAAAATATGTCCTTCAGAAAAAGGCACACAATACATCCCTGCCTCTGAGTATTTAAAGGAAGCATCAGGCTGTTTGTCTATGCTCCAAAAAAGCACTGTCATGCAAAATGAATGAAATTATGGTGGGGGAGGGGGCACAGAAGACTGCTAATGCTAGACTTTGAAGCCAAACATCATCTGCGAAAGGAATTCGTTGAACAAGGAAATCTGCAGATGCTGGGGGTCCAATGCAATATGGAAGAATAATGGAGAAACTCAGCAGTTCACGCCACCTTCATAGGAAGTTGATGGCAATCAACGTTTTTTGCCTGCGTCTGTCATGGCTGCATGTCCACCAACAAAGATACAAGACCCCACCCCATCCTGTCAACCACCACCCATGCTTCGGTGCCAGACTGTTATGCTTGTTCTTTCAAGAAGAACGACTTTACATGGGTTTAACACTTAGCCGACTTTATTTTCCTTGAGCTGCTTCAACTGATTCCAAACAACTTCCCCTGTCATAGGTCACTTCCGGTTTCCACCCATCCGTTGCATTGCATGCTGGGAAATTACATTCTTAGTTACACACAGGCCAGACAATCAAACCATTACCTGGCGGGACAGATCCACGGTTGCTACCTCAAGTGACTCAATTTCTTCTCCTATCAGAGAGCTACCCCTCTTTGCCCCTGCTCTCTCTCCCTATCACTTCTTGATTTCTTTCTCTTCCGCTTCCTACTTGTATCCACCTATTATCTCCTATTGCCTGCACTTCCACATTCCCAAGGAAGGGCTCAGGCCTGCAATGTTGACTGCTTTTTAGATGCTGTGTGACCTGCTGAGTTTCTCCAGCACTTTGTGTAGAGCAACTCGACAGGTCAAACAGCAGCAGAGGGAGTAGAACAACAGTCAACGCTTCGAGCCCAAACTCTTCATCGAGTCTCTGATGAAGTCGCGCTGGTCAAGGTCCTGCAAAGGCCAAGAGTCAGTGGAAAATCCAAATGCTTTCATCTGTAAATCGATAGTTTGAGTGCAGGATATATTGGTGTATAGAGAAATATTCAAATTTGTAATGCTACAAAATCAAATAGTGTAGTGGTTAGCATGGTGCCATTACAGCTCCAGCGACCGGGGTTCAAATCTGGTGCTGTCTGTATGTTCTCTCAAGGACTGTGTAGGTTTCTTCTGGGTGCACCGGTTTCCTCCCACTGTTCAAAAACAGAGGATTCAGTCAATTGGGTGTAATTGGGCAGCACGGACTCATGGGCAAAATGGCCTGTTACCTTGCCCTGTGTCTAAATTTAAAATTTATAAATTTAAGAAAGACCAAAATTCTCTAGTAATGAGCTTTTACTTGCTAATAAAAGGTCATCCAAGATGTTCAGAATAAAGGAAGCAGCAGGCACCTGGAAGCGGAGGAGTTTGGGGAGGTCCTAAATGAATATTTTGCTTCAGTATTCACAAGAGAAAAAGACCTTGATCAGGGTGAGGTCGGAATAGAACTGGCTTGTGAGCTGGACAATGTTGAGATTAAGGAAGAGGAAATGTGGATTTAAAAAAAAACGTTAAGATTGATAGGTCTTCAGAACCAGACTTGATAGAGGTCTACGAGAGGCATAGATAGGGTGGAGAGCCAGCACTTGTTTCCCAGGGTAGGAATAGCAAACACCAGAGGACATGAATACAAAGGGAAGGGAGGAAGGTTGAGGGGAGACATCAGGTGTAAGGTGGGTTTTTTTTACACAGAGAGTTGTGGGTGCCTGTAATGCCTTGCCAGGGATGGTGGTGGAGGCTGAAACATTAGGAGCATTTAAGAGACTCTTGGAGAGGCACATAGATGGAAGAAAAATAGGTTACATGGTCAGGAGGGTTATGGGTCAGCACAACATTGAGGACTGAAGGACCACTAGTGTGGTGTAGTGTTCTATGTTCCATGTTCTAATACTTGCAACATTAATTTTTCTGCCTATTCTGACCAGTGATTTTACCAGATAATTGTCTTGGTATTAAAGCTGCAGATTCCACTTTGTTTTGCATTATCGGCAAAGTTATTTTTATATAAATTGCAGGAGTGAAGACACGGATTGTAATTGCGTTGTTTCTCTTTTTCAATTCAGGGTCGCTGCATCAACTTCACCAGAGTTAAAGAAAACCAATCCCCGTCTCCTACGTGCAATACTGCAACTGCTCACGTGTCACCTCCTAACAATGAATATCTTCCTTTAACCCCCGAACCTCTGAGCCCACCTGCTACATCAGCAAGGCCATCTGTGAGGAGTCCACCTCCTGGACCACCACCATCTCGTGCGCCACCTCCTTTGCGGCCTCCCCCTCGCCCTACAGTAAGAGCCTGACCTTGCAAGGATCTATGCTGGCAAACAAAAAAAACACCATGGATAAATACTATTGGACATCAAGCCAAATATTTATTAAGTGTATAGATTTCTTTGAAAAAGTGAAATGTGTTGCTGTGCAGCACGTTTCCATCTGGAAAACCCTAATGTCTAAAATATTTGATCTGGATTTATATTGTGTCCATGTATGTGCTTTTCATTCCATTGAATCAGGACTTTTTATAAAATTCACTTTATTTTATAATAAATCCTGCATTTTTGTCTTTGAAATTTTTTATACTGAAGCAGAATTTGAGTTTACATGGTTTAAAGATCTACATTTCAAAGAATTACCAACAACGACTTTATTTATCTCATTATACAAGAAAGTCTGCAGATGCTGAGCTCAAGTGCAACACACAAATGTTTCACAGAAATTGGAGAAGTTGATATTAATTTGTGTCATGCCTCTATTATCTGATGTTCAAGTCTGCATTTTCTTGAATTCTTTCAGTGATCACATTCAACATCTGGTGCAAAATTGAAAAGGACTTCAAATTCCAACAACCAAGTCAAAACTCGCAACTTTGGCACATGGGGAAATATTGGAAAATCTAGAAAATGCATCGAGATTTATGCCCTTGTTATATCAATGTTTAAACTGCATTCAAATTTCTTGCTCATGTTATCAGCACATGACAAAGCAAACCCTAGCTCTGTGCACACAAGCAGCACATTTACCGACAGATCATTAAGAACTTGCAATTGTTTCAATTTTGGATATCCCGCTCCATAAAAAAATGCATTCAAAGAAACAAAAATATTTTTTAAGAAACTCAAAAAAGATTGCAGTAGAGTTAAATTTAAATTTTAAAGTTTAAAATTTAGAGCTGTGCCTTACTTAAAATTGGTAGAGAAAATATGGGGAGCTCAATTGTGTAGTTTTATAACTTGTACATGGGACTATTATTGTGTGAGAACAAATCAAAATATCATAAAAGATGGCATAATTTAGAGTGCATGATACTTGCATGTCAACTTTGTCTACATTTCCATCTTTTAGGATGTTGTACTGGCTTCACATTCTCTTTATTGCAATTTTCTGGGTAAAAGCAGGAAATTCCAGGCCAGTATCCCTATTTCTATTCAATTAAGAGTTCTTCACATGTACTGGAGCTTGTGGTCAATGAGCACAAGGTAATTAGGCCCTTGTTCATTATTTATAAAGCTGAGAGAGTGAAGCCATTGCGAGTGGGAAAAGTCCTCATTCGTAATTAATGTAATGAAAGCCATAGGTTAACTGACCAGTAGAATCACTAGAAAATTGTTGTGGTACAACAAAGATTGACCTCGTAACTGATTAATTCACCGAACTCTCAGCTGCGATTTCACTTATGCTTCTTTTGTGCATGGTCGGTGACCCTGAACTGTGCACAACCAAAACAATGGTCCTAATCCAGGGAGTTTTCTTGCTGTCCTTAGGTTTAAAGTGGAGCAGATAAACAATGGAGAGATGTGTGCAGGTTGTGACCCAAGTTAGTCAATTCTTCGTGTGTAAATTTCAATGTGCTCTTCATTTAGAATTTATTAGCTGGCGACCAAATAGCAAAGTTTTCTGTGGCAAGATTTGCAAAACACTTTTCACTGTGGGTCACAACTCATAGAATGCTTTTAAAAGTTTAATCAGGGGGTTTGGGAAGTGCTTAGCTGCTGGATGTTAAGAACCTTATAGTTATTTCAATATAAATTCCAAGGGTCCAGATCCTTTTTCAGACCACATCCAATTCCGGTGACCTATTCCCTTCCTTGCATTTTCCCCTGGGACAAGGCTCCATTTTGACAATACATAACAATGTCTGTCGTATTTTTACATTTAAAAAAATGTGTTTACAACTCGATTCTGGCCATTTAAACCCATGTCATCTAATTACACCCAAATTACCCTACAACCCCGCATGGTTTTGGAAGGTGGGGTGGGGGGGGGGAAAGAAACCGGGGCACCCAGGGAAAACCCACGCAGGTCACGGGGAGAACTCTTTACCAACGGCACTGAATTCAAACCCAGGTCGCTGGAATAGTGTCACGCTAGCAGCTACACTAACTGTACTGCCCATCGCTTTAGAAGCAGATAAGATAAATAAATTTCACGCTGGTAATAAAAATATTATAAGCGTTTGTGCTAATAGAAAATAAATCAAGTTTTACTGCAGGACAGTTAAATGTATTAATTGACTAAACTGTGGTCTAGGTGTAGGTACTTGAATCTCAGTAATGTTGGTCACTAAATTCTCAAGATGCTAGATGCATGCAAGCAGTCATCACAGAGCTTGAGAATATTTAGCATTAACATTTAGTACATAAACTTTGCTGATTCTTTCTTGTTAATCTTATTTGACATTAGTTATTTCCTGGAACAATCTGGTGAGCATCTAAATGGGGGTGGGGTGTAGGCACGAAATGAACAGCAGCTCCAGAAAGCTGAAATACATCAACAATTCACTGGCAAGGTTGCTCAATTGACTGGAATCAGGGATTCATGGCTAACGTCAAGATCTGGGCAGTTTGTGGAGCAGAAAGCAAAGGGATTAAATATGGCTAAAACTAGTAGTGTCCCATACAGACCACACTTACAATTTAAACTCACATGAAACATTAAATAATCACATACGAGGCTCAGGACATTTTATCTCATATAACTGATGGCATTTTTCCACACTGGGAACTTGCTTAGAGAAGTATGAAAATGCTAATAGCAATTAACATTCTTTTAGAGTAATTGGATGACCACATTTTAAAATTGTAAGGATTCTAACAACAATTGCTTCAAAGAAAAACATCTTTCCTAGATGCAGTCCTTTGTGTAGTTTTTAAGTATGTAATTATTTGACCACAGGTCTGTAGCTGCTTTACGACGTTGGTATTGATTTCTAATCTTTTTAAAGTTTACGATTGTTTTCTTAATGATGCCAGAATTGCAACTTTGTCAGCAGTCCTGAAAAGCTGTCGTACACGCTCGCTGCCTTATTTAAATAACAGTGGGGTATAATTACAATGTTTAAAAGACATTTAGGTACGTGGATAGGAGATGGTTTCGAGGGGAATGGTCTAAATGGGACGAGCTCAGATTGGCCACTTGGTTAGCATGGATGAATTGTGCCAAAGGGCCCGTATGCCTACTGTAGAATTCTATGACACTGTGTATATTTTCGGGGGGGTGGGGGGGGAAAAAACAGCGGAGAAACGGACAGCTGGAGAAGGTTAGAAGCGCACAGCAGACCAGGACTAACGCGTAAATATAATAAGTAGGCCTTTCAATGTCTGATCTGTTATGTATTTCAAATATTTTCTGATTCGGGGGGTGGGGGGGAAGCTTATCTTTTTGAATTCATTAGTTGAGGAGTCCAGCAATGTGTTAATTGGTCACATTTAAGGTAGAGAACATGTAATTACAAATGTAACAGAAAATTGAATTTTCTGCTTCCAGCACATGTTGGGATCTTCACTAATAGAAACGTATTTGGACAACAGAATACAAAGTTTGGCACTACACAAAAGGATTCATTTAATAGCTAAGTGGCAAAATTGTGTTTCATATTTGCGTTGCTATCTGTAATGATAAATTTATATTTTTCCCTTTTGTCTGTAATCACTAATAAATTGCAAATCTTTTACATACAATGACACAGTTTTTTTTTGTTCTGAAAAGGAGATATATTTAAACCAATAGACCAGCCATTCTCAACCTATTTTCGGATATGGGCCCGCCAGGACTTGGCTTCCTTCCCCGTGAGGCAGTCAAGTTTTTTTTTCCGTACTTCACTCCTACTGACTGTGTAAAGAATATTTATTTTATGTGGGGTGAAAAAAAACAAGGTTTTTATTTAAATATGCTGTGGCCCCCAGCAGGGGGTGGGTGGAGAAGTATAGGGCCCCCGTTAAGAATGGCTGGTATATGTATTAACCTTTATTTTTTTTCTGCCAAGATTCTCCCCACCCCCCCCCCCCCCCCCCACATTATAACCCATTTGCCAGATCTTTGGCCATTCACATTGATTAAAGCTAAAGGCCCTCCTGAAAAGGGGATCTAGATACAGTCAGGCCTGAAGTAAAATTATCTTTGCTATTCGTAAATTTTTAATTTTAAAATTTCGACATACAGCATGGTAACAGCCCACGAGCCCGTGCAACCTACCTACAACACCAGTTCGTTTTGAAGGGTGGGAGGAAACCCATGCAGTCATGGGGAGAACGTACAAACTCCTTGCACACTGCAGCAGATTCGATCCCAGGTCGCTGGCGCTGTAATAGCGTTGCGCTAACTGCTGCACCAGGGGTGGCCAAACTTTCTTAACGCAAGAGCCGCATATGATAAACTTCAGATGTTTGAGAGCAGCAACAATCACGCGATTCCTAGCCACGCCCACTAAGACTACCATTGTGAGTAGTGTTGTGGTTTTTTTTTGATGTCCAAAAGTGAGTCAGGAAATTCGGAGAATTCTTCAGAAAAGTTTAAGCCTTTACTTGCAAACAAAAGCTGAGAGAAATCAAAGCCTGGACTCTGAAATGTCTGTTGCTATGAGACACTGTCCTTTTTTATATATTCTCTTTCTCTTTGGCTTGGCTTCGCGGACGAAGATTTATGGAGGGGGTAAAAAAGTCCACGTCAGCTGCAGGCTCGTTTGTGGCTGACAAGTCCGATGCGGGACAGGCAGACACGGTTGCAGCGGTTGCAGGGGAAAATTGGTTGGTTGAGGTTGGGTGTTGGGTTTTTCCTCCTTTGCCTTTTGTCAGTGAGGTGGGCTCTGCGGTCTTCTTCAAAGGAGGTTGCTGCCTGCCAAACTGTGAGGCGCCAAGATGCACGGTTTGAGGCGTTATCAGCCCACTGGCGGTGGTCAATGTGGCAGGCACCAAGAGATTTCTTTAGGCAGTCCATGTACCTTTTCTTTGGTGCACCTCTGTCACGGTGGCCAGTGGAGAGCTCGCCATATAACACGATCTTGGGAAGGCGATGGTCCTCCATTCTGGAGACGTGACCCATCCAGCGCAGCTGGATCTTCAGCAGCGTGGACTCGATGCTGTCGACCTCTGCCATCTCGAGCACCTCGACGCTAGGGATGAAAGCGCTCCAATGGATGTTGAGGATGGAGCGGAGACAACGCTGGTGGAAGCGTTCTAGGAGCCGTAGGTGGTGCCGGTAGAGGACCCATGATTCGGAGCCGAATAGGAGTGTGGGTATGACAACGGCTCTGTATACGCTTATCTTTGTGAGGTTTTTCAGTTGGTTGTTTTTCCAGACTCTTTTGTGTAGTCTTCCAAAGGCGCTATTTGCCTTGGCGAGTCTGTTGTCTATCTCATTGTCGATCCTTGCATCTGATGAAATGGTGCAGCCGAGATAGGTAAAGTGGTTGACCGTTTTGAGTTTTGTGTGCCCGATGGAGATGTGGGGGGGCTGGTAGTCATGGTGGGGAGCTGGCTGATGGAGGACCTCAGTTTTCTTCAGGCTGACATTGCTTTACATTGCCAAACATTTTGGCAGTTTCCGCAAAGCAGGACGTCAAGCGCTGAAGAGCTGGCTCTGAATGGGTAACTAAAGCGGCATCGTCTGCAAAGAGTAGTTCACGGACAAGTTTCTCTTGTGTCTTGGTGTGAGCTTGCAGGCGCCTCAGATTGAAGAGACTGCCATCCGTGTGGTACCGGATGTAAACAGCGTCTTCGTTGTTGGGGTCTTTCATGGCTTGGTTCAGCATCATGCTGAAGAAGATTGAAAAGAGGGTTGGTGCGAGAACACAGCCTTGCTTCACGCCATTGTTAATGTTTTTATATATTATAGTCCTGACAATCACATTTCTGCACCAAATCATTCATAACCCCTTGGCTCACCACAACTATTTTCATTATACTCCAACCATCAATCTAATCATGTTTCATCATAAGCCGCTTTCGGATGGAATAGCTGGGAGAATGCGGCTCCGGAGCCAGCTGCGGGTGTGTGCAAAGTGACATTCAGGCGGCAGAGCTGTTCTGGCATCTGAGAGGTTCGCAGTGGGGAGAGGCGTCGCGGAGCAAACAGCGGCTCCAGCTGACTGTGGCTGTAGTCCCACCCGCTTTCAGGTGCCTAGGGGGGACCGCTCAGAAGTGGAGAATACACCTCCCCGAGGAGGATTAGGTCAAGGTTCTCCGCTTTCAGGTAGCCTCCCAACAGCCACATTCGGGTATTTTAGGTGGCTTTACATTGGGCCACCTGAAAGCAGCCACCTGCTGCCTTCTATTCATTACTGTAGCCTTATGTAGTAAATACATAATGGACTGTTACTTTTGTAAAATAGTGTGTAAATTGTTACACAGTAATGATTAATAGTTCATGTGGTTTATTTTCCATAGCAACAGCTCATACGATTACTGTCTTAGCCAACATACCGTATATGCTGTCGTATAGAATGACTCTTGTGTAGGACAACCCTGGAATTTCCACCCAAAATACCTTTATGCAAGACTAAACACCCACCCCCCACCACCAAAAAAAAAAATCTGGCACTGACCAGTGGCTGCTGTCAAAAGCGAATCACAATATTTTAATAACAAATCATCATTTAAAGGTTTTAATTTTATAGGGATATTTTAAAATTAACCGCTGTCGACTCCTGTAACAGGCCGATTAAAGCCTTTACAGAGCTGGCCACCGTCGGACTGGACGGGTGGACCCTGTGGAGGAGCGCCGAGACTTTGCAAATAACTAAAGGGGCATGCATTGGAGCCGGCAGGAAGATGGTGGAGGTGTTGTGACTTCATTGACAAGGTGAGAACTTTAGATCCTTTGTTTAGGACAACCCCGATTTTAAGGTGAAAATTTTGTGTCTGATCATCCTATTCAACAGTATCACCATTAACCGCACATCTTATGTCAAAGAGCCCCATGTGGCTCGCAATCCACAGTTTGGCCACACTGTGCTATGCTAACCCTGCCTCCCAATGCACTGACCCTGTCACCCATAATTTTCATGAGATAAAAACTGCAAAATATTTTCACAAGGATGTATTTGTGCACAAAGAATCTGGCAAAAAGTGCAACAGAACAACGATCTATGTTCCCTGGGTCGCGCATTGAGGAGACTGTGCATTGAGAGGGATGCCTGCATGGGGTCGGGCATGTTCATTGAGTGCACCTCAGAGTCGTGGTTGTCCGCGGGGCTTAGGGGTTGGGGAAAGCGAGGCAGGTCGAGATTCTGATTGGGCAGCCCCAGTTGGTATTTGGGGCCCAAAGTGAGCCTGTTGGTCATTCCAAATAACAGGATTGGCCCTTGCCTTGTTTCTGCATGAGTGGCCCACTCCAGTCACAAGCCAATGAATTTTGCAAAAGTGGCTTCCGAACCTCTTGCTATGTCCTCCCTCCCTCATCCACCTATTACCCCAAACCATTTTGTTCATGCCTTGATGAAAGGCTCAAGCTAGAGTTCATGGCTATGTATCTTTGCTAATATAAAG
Source organism: Narcine bancroftii (assembly GCF_036971445.1). Lineage (NCBI taxonomy): Eukaryota > Metazoa > Chordata > Chondrichthyes > Torpediniformes > Narcinidae > Narcine > Narcine bancroftii. The sequence goes on from NC_091474.1 coordinate 90,710,079, forward strand.
TACACTGTTTGACAGGCTGAGTTTCTCCAGCATTATGTTTCTACTTCAGTCACAGTGTCTGCAGACTTCCGTGTTTCATTTCACTGGGACTCCACAAAGTGCAGCTCCACAAAGGCAAGTAACAATCAGCGACCTCGACAAAGCTCATGAGTAAACAGCTGGTGTTCTTTACCAAGGGCACCAACAAAAATGTAAGTGTGCAAAGCATTCATGAGATTCCTCAGCGGGCAAGGAATAGCATGTGGCCACTGTAGACATGGAGTTGTACAGGCAGATGTTTGTCCCGCAGCCACACATTTACAAGGCAGCTGTGTCGACACCAGCCTCAACCTGGTACAGGGGAGCACCGCCAGCACTTTACAACAGCTGCCAACTCCATCTCGGCTCTATTGTTAAAAGATCAAGTGACATACCGATTGAGGAAGAGATGGGACAAACCGATTCAAGCTCTCCTAATTCATGAAAAAAATTGTTGCAATAATTTATGTTCTATTTTGTGACTTTTTCTAATCATTGATCTTCTAGCACTCCAAAAATTCATTCAAACAGTGCTGCACGATTTAACATTGCCCACTGCATGTCGGATCATTGGATTGGGAGTTAGTGGGTCGTCACTCGGCAGTGCTTCCCAATCAAAGAATCAGCACATGTGGTGATATTTTGTTCTTGGATTCTATGCACAGTCTCACCATTGCTCTACAGACGGCAGTCTGTTTTCAATGCAGACAGGTGCAGCAGCCAGGGGAGAGAACTTTGCATGCTCTCCTTGTGACCGTATTGGTTTCTTTCACATGCTCTCATTTCCTTCCACATGTCAACGATATGCAGATTGGCAGGTTAATTGTCTACAGTGTGTGTGTGTGTGTGTGTGTGTGTGTGTGTGTGTGTGTGTGTGTGGGGGGGGGTTGGTGAGGTTGTTGATGGGATCATTGCAGGTGGATTCACCAGAATGATTCTTGGGATAGTATGTTTATTTTATGAGGAGAGAGTAAACCAACGGGGGTCATATGCCATGGAGTGTAAGACATGTGCTCTCATTGAAACAAATGCAAGTTCTCTTGTGCTTGACGCAATAAACACAAGACACTTTCACACAGAAAATTTCTGCTCCGGTGGCAGTGTAAAAATGTCGGGACAGAATTTTTAATGCAAATTCCATCCCATAATTTTTCCACTCGTACCCCTGCACTGTAGCATAAATTGACCACAGCCACTCCGTAAGAAGCAGGCCTAATGAATACAACGTTTCCCCCTCCCACAAACTCTGCAACACAGAAGGCTGTGTAAAAGTGCCCCTGTGTAAAAGATCACATTGGGATGGAGGCAAGTATGCTCATTTTTTTTGCGGAATAATTCCAAAGTTTCTGTGTTTCAAAAAAAAACAGCCAACATTGGATGAGGATGGTGAATGTTTGGAACTCTCTGCCCACGAAGCCTCAGTTATTCAGTGGAGCTGAATAAGAGATTGATATATTTCAGGGTATTAAAGGAACCAAAGGATAATGGGCAACTGAATGGGAGAAGGCAGAGAGTAGTGGTAGATAATTGCTTCTCAGACTGGAGGCCTCTTCCTGAAGTCTGGGCAACATCCTAGTAAACTTTCTCTGCACTCTTACTATCTTATTGATATCTTTTTTGTGGTTGGGTGACCAAAACAGCACACGATTCTCCAAATTTAGCCGCACCAATGTCTTATACAACTTTATTAGAACATCCTATACTCAATACTTTGATTTATGGCCAATATTCCAAAAGCTCTCTTTACAACCCTATCCACCTGTGACACTACTTTCAGGGAATTATGTATGTGTATTCCCAGGTATCTGTTATACCACACTCCTCAGTGCCCGACCATTCACCATGTATGTCCTTTCTTGTTTGTCTTTCCAAAATGCAACACTTCACACTTGTCTGCATTAAATTCCATCTGTCATTTTTCAGCCCATTTTTACATCAGTCCAGATCCCTCTGCAAACTGTGAAAACCTTCTTCGCTGTCCAACACGCCTCTTAGTGTCATCTACAAACCTGCTGATCCAATTTTCCACATTATCATCCAGATCATTGATATAGATGACAAACAACAATGGTCCCAGCACTGATCCCTGAGGCACACAGGCAACAGATTAAGACTTCATTCCCTGGAGCATAGAAAAGTGAGGGGAGACTTGTTAGAGGTATTTAAAATTATGAGGATGACAGATGGAGTATGTGTAGATAAGGCTTTTTCCACTGAGTGTAGGTCCAAACCAGAGGACATGGGTTAAGAGTGAAAGGGTAAAAGTTTAAGGGGAACATGAGAGTGGTGGGAGCATGGAATGAGCTGCCAGCTGAAGTGGTGAATGTGGGCTCAATTTTAACATTTAAGAGTTTGGACAGGTACATGGCTGGGAGAGATAATGGAGGGCAATGGATTGGGTGCAGGTCAGTGGGACTAAGTAAAAAAAAATGGTTCAGCACAGACTAGAAGGGCCGAAGGATCCTGTTTCTGTGCTATTGTGTTCTATGGTTCTAACTGTGTGAAAGTGGCACTTTCTTAGTTATATATTGAATGTTAACCAAAACTGCTATTCTAAAATGCAAGGGCACAGTGATATCGGACAAAGAAATGTGTCCCACCAAGATGTACATATCCACAATGTGATGCAAGTAATTATATTTTTGGCTTTTGTTTTCAGTATTCACTCTTCAGTGGATGTATTGAGGAATGTGATTTGACTGGGAAGGTTCCTGCTGGTGTCAGGGTCATAGTGAAACTCTTGGAATTAGTCGTGAAAACACAGAATTGCTGGAGGAACTCAGTAGGTCTCACAGCATCCACAGAAGGCATAGATATATTACCAACACTTCGGGCCAGAGCCCTTCCTCAATGTATAAGCAAAAGGCAGACAGGCAGGCATGGGGGGAGAATGGGATGGGGAGGAGTCCAGACCACCTCCTTAGGATGCAGTGAGACCGGCCGAGTTCCTCCAGCATTTCTGTGCTCTTATGACAATTAGTCATGAAATTGCTTGCAAACTGTGAGCTTCTCTGCTTGCTTTACATAAAGTAGCTATCCATTTGGTAATTCAGTATTCCAACACCCTCTTCATTTTATGGCTGTTCTTTCGTAATCGATGAACTGGCCTCTGTAACATTACCTGAAAATTATACTTTCTGTGGATGTGTGGTTTTAATGACCTGCTAAGAAAACTCTGTCACTAAAAACCAATGTTACATGGATCTTGGATCTTTTCATAAATATATTTCAAAATTATGAATTTGAAACAAAAATATTTGGAAAAAGTTGGTTATCAACATTTCAGCTTCTGCATTAATCTTTGCTTTCAAAGCTGAAAACTTACTTTTTCCAAATATTTTTGTTTCAATCTTTATTTCAGGTTCTGTAAAAAAAATGAACAAATTTGCCAAAAAATTGACTTATTTCTTTTCTGTTTGAGAATGAGGGTTGTGCAGTTAGCGTAACAATGTGACAGCGCCAGCGATCGGGTCCGGGGTTTGAATCCCGCGCCATCTGTAAGGACTTTGTACATTCTCCCCGCAACTGCGTGGGTTTTCCCCGGGCACTCCGGTATCCTCCCTCCGCTCAAAACGTACTGGGGGTGGTAGATCAACTGGGTGACATGTGCTCATCTATGCTGTATGTCTAAATTTAAATGAATCAATTAAATTAGTTCATCAGCTAGTTTCATGTCATCACTGATAGTGGACATAAACAATTCCATTATGTCTAGCACAATTCCAGTGCTAGATGACAGGAGGCCCTCATGAGATTCTGCGTGAGGTCAATGTCAGCATCGAGACTTCTCCATTCTCACAAAATTGCAGGTCATAATATTTTACATATAATATATGTGATATATACAAATGTAAGTTTTTAAATGTTGACTGGAAGAGGGAAGCTATCTGCACTCCCTTCTTCCTTGTCACCTCAAGCTGATAATGACCTCCTTATTTGGCAAGGTAGTAAAAGACTTAACCATTGGGTAAGGGACATGGCCCTGATTAACAAATCCCAAGGGAATTCTATGAAATATGTATTTATAAGGAACAGTCTGTCCTGGGTAAACTTGTACCTCTCATTTTGTTCGTTTTAGATTGGTCACAGTGTTCGAGCTACTGAAAGAAAATAGACACACCCCGGAGCAGTTCAGCTTATACAAATCTTTATTACAAATTCAAAAGCTGATTTCAAACTACAATATGCAAGCCCTTGCAAATTATACTTATCAATGCCTGGACTGGTCCCAACTGCCGAAGCGAGGCAACGACTGCACCCCTTGTAGTAGGTTGTCGGGGCGCCGGTAGCAGCTTTTCCACCTCCCTCAACTGGGACGTTAGCTGTACTCTTGAAGTTCTTCTTCTTGCTGAGAGATGTTGTCACCTCTTGGAGAGTCTCAAACTTCAGCAGTGGGACCATGGCTTATATTACCCAAAAGTTGTTTACTTCAGATCTTATCTCTTTGAACAAATAATTTAATTATCTTCAAGGTCTCCTGACAGTCTGCGACCAACAAAAGAAAACTGCATCCCTGGGCCCCATAGTGTAAATTAGATAATGTCTTCTGATTCAACTGCATCCTGGGCCCCATGGTGTAAATTAGATTTGTCTGCTGATTCTAAAAAACAAGCAGGTTCTCAGCCTTGCAGAAGCAAAGGCTGCAAAAGTAAAAAACACAGTTTAAATCTTCCATTATACACTCTATTTGAATGTTCTGGAGACCTAGGGATATAAATATATAAGCCACGAGGCAGACTCTCCCAGGATGAGACTAGCTGCTCGTGGCAGTGCTCCTTGCTGTAACGGAGTTCTCACACTTTGCAAAGTGATTAAACATCTGTTTGTGTGGCTGTATTTGTGTTTGTTTGCAAACAACCAGAGGTCCACTTTAACAGTTGCTCACCACTCTCACTAAATTGCAGGCCATGATATATTTTATGTATAATATACAAAATACAGTACAACTCCGATTATCTGAAATTGGATTCTCCGAAATCCTCAGTTATCTGAAAATTTCTCAACATTTCGTAAAAAACAAGGATATCCGAGATCCTCATTCATCCAAAATTTTTCGGAGCCAAACTGACCAGGGATGTCAGGCTCCCGGCAGCGGCAGTGCCGGACCTCAGGCTCCCGGTGGCAGCAGATACCTTAAACTCCCAGGCAGGAGCTGCACCCTCAGGCTCCCAGTAGGAGTGGGGCCTCAATGAGGAGGTGTGGGTGATCCGCGGTGGCCAACATTTTCTTTTGGGAGAATTAAATATTATTTTAATGCTTAAAAAGCCTTCCTTTGTTGTTTAAACGCTGTTACTACTGGGCTGTTTTTTTAAAAAATGACCGATGCTCTGAAAAAAGCATTTATCAAAAATGGGCCTGGCCCCGATCATTTTGGATAATTGGAGTTGTACTGTATATATTTCATTGTAAAATATATTATACATGTCATATACACATAATTTATGTATTAAATTAAACGGCTGCTGCCCCTCCTCCATCAGACTCCTCAACAACAAACTCAATCAGGGATTCATTTAAGGACTCTTAATTTTGAACTTTATTGGGTTTTTTTTCCCCTCTCTGTATTGCACAGTCAGTTTATTGACATTTCTTTATTGTTTACATGGATATGTTGTGGACAGATTTATTTTGCACTACCAATAAGTGGTAATTCTGCCTCGCCTACAGGAAAAAGAATCTCAGGGTTGTATGTGATGTCATGTATGTTCTCTGACATTAAATCTAAAATGTAAATTATATGCATAAATTTACGCATAATACATATTATACATAGACATTTACATGTATAATGCAACATTTACATGGGCAGCCACCCCACATCACTGTAGACCTGGGTTCAGTCCTGACCTATGTTGCTCTACATGTTCTCCCTATGGCTGTGGGTTTCCTTTCACATCCCATTGGTAGGTTAATTCACCACTGTCAATTGCCCCTAGCGTGCAGGTGAATGGTAGAATCTCTGTGGGATGGGGGAAGGAGTTGGTGAAAATGAGGGGAGTATTAAATAAAAGTGAATTAATGCAGGATGAATGTAAATGGGTGGTTCTTGGTTGGTGTGGACTCTGGGCTGAAGGGTCTGTCTCTGTTAGCTTCCTGGCTAATGATCTATCATATTTTAAATGATGCATCAGGGCTAAAAGCAGAAAATAAATGAATTGACGGAAACCAAAATTGTTCTTAGAAGAGTTAAAACAGATGTTTCATATTTTCCCGAGTCACGTCAGATCATGCATTTATATAGCAGTTTCAATGCTCAACATGGCTTCACATGCTTGACAGCCAGTGAATTCTCTTCATTTTATTGCCTCTCTACTGTATCCATAACAATACTAGATTTTAGCTCCTCAGGAGGAACTTACATTTCAATTAAATTGAAACCTATTTAAAAAGGTGTGATCGCATATTAAAGATGTTTTTTCAGTCATCTATAAAAACTACAACTGTTTCAATTAAAGTGCTATTTTTCATTTGAAAGCATAACTCATCGCTGTTATAATTTTAACTGAAAGATTTGCTTTCAAGGGCATCTCATCATTCAAATAGGGTCACAATAACATTGATGTTCCCTTATGCAATAAATACCAATCTGCACGAACAGTGAAACTACAAGAGTTCCACGAATTAAATATATTCCAACATTACTTCCAGCTGAAGAGTTTCACTCTTTTAAAGCGATGTTGATCATTCTGCAGTTTCTAGGGCTTTTAACTTGGAGATCTCACAATAGTGCCATAAAGAAGGCCTGTCATTTAAGCCAGTTTTGCTTGTTTACACTAAATCAAACAATAACGCCAGGTCAGTGTGTCATTTTACACAGCAAATCGGCATTCCTGGAGCAAAAGAGGTGGGCCGTGCAACACAACAGAGTCGGCGTCTAGTGTGACGTATAACATACCGTATTTGACGGCATACAAGACCCACTTTTCTTCCCCAAAAATATCCCCCTGTGTCTTGTATGTCAAATTGAAATTTGGGTGATAATGGTGAGTAACACCGACAGTGAACATCGTCGTCGCGTAGCTCATTAGCACCACCGCTATCTATCGTTGGGGGCTGGTGGTGGGCGGTCGGGGAGGGACCAGGGTGGCAGGATCAGTGTGGGGGCTGGAGGCAGGCTGTTGGGAGACTCTCCCGGCGGCCCACTGTCAGTCCCCACACTGGTCCCACTGCCCCGTTCCCCCCCCACTCACCCCGGGAGGGCGACCAGGAGAGAGCAGGCAGCGGGCTGGGAGAAAGAGCAGGGCAGCGGGGAGAGAGAACGGGGCAGTGGGGCCGTCGCGAGAGAGAGCAGGGCAGTGGGACCAGTGCAGGGACTGACAGCGACAGTTTGTTTTTATAAAATGTTTTCTGTTATAGCAAAGCTGCTTTCGTTTTCTCTTGTAAATTGCAGCAGTGTAATTAAAAAGATTTCTCCTGTGTCCTAGTTGCATTTTTGTCCAATTTTTAAATGCTCACCTGTAAATACACCTGTAAATTCACCTGTAAATAGTTCTTCCTGGTCCCAGGCTGCAGAATCGCCCTCTTTACACAGACATCAATTCGGCGCTGTGACTACCTCTGCTGCCGGCTTAAAGGCAGGACTGCAATGACCTCCCCCCCGCCACTCCATGTTCGTACCTTTTACACAGAAGGCATGGCTCAATAAAGGCACAATATTCCCATTTTGAAATGGCTACGTTGAAGGGGCTACTGACTTCATCTTCATATAGACAAAGCATGGATTTAACTCAGGGCATTTACACGAGTAACATGTACGGAGATAAGTAACAAAATATTGCTTTTGGAATCCTGGTCAATTTACTTTGTGAATAAGTAAATAAATTCTGGGACTGTCAATATTACGATGTCTCAATGATGGTCACTGAATTTCAAATATTAAAATTTTTAAATTTTAAACCAACAAAATTTCACGGTAGCTGGCCCTTTCAGCCTTATGCTGCCAAATTACACTCAATTAACCTACGTTTTTGAATGGAGGGAGTAAACTGGAGCACTTGGAGGAAACCCACACAGACACAGGAGAACATGCAAAGTCCTTACAGCCAGCACTGGATTTGAACCAAGTTGCTGGCACTGTGACCGCATTGTACTAACCGTGCAGCCCCTTAGGAAAAAGTTGGGCAACTTTTGCACTGAAGTCAAAACAGCACATCTGATTATATATTTAAGCAAAAAGAACAGCTACGTGTAATCGCCAAAGGAGCGTGCAAATTAAAATCCTGTTTTAAACCTGACTTTCTCTTAATTGCTGTCTGAAAGTGAAATTTTGTCTTCAGTTCAAGGTGTGGAGCTCAAATGATGATCAGCTGTTCAAAAGTTGATTCACTCTACAGTAAGTAGCAGGCGATGATGAAGGGGCAGGAAAAATATCCTGTTACTGTTATTAATCAAAGAGGGGGAAGGAGAAACCGCGGTGGTATTGCCCTGAGCTTTACAGTCCAGAAATGAGCAAACCAGTAGACTACAGCGAGCTTTGTGTTTCATGCTCATCGAGATGTCATTCTGTGATTCCCTCACTAGCCATGAGTTCTTTATTATTTCTAGGTCATGGGATCAATCTGGTTACATGATCACTTCTTGAGAAAAATATTTAAAATTAGCTCGGGAGTCACGGTTAGCAACGCCTCTACAGCACCAGTGATCGGGACCGTACTGGGGTTCGATGCCCACACTGTCTGTAAGGAGTTTGTACATTCTTCCAATATCTCCAGTGCTCTAGATTTCTCCCACCATTAAAAATGTACTGGGGGGTGTAGGTTAATGGGGTGTAAATTTGGCAGTACGGACTCATGGGCCAAAATGGCCTGTCTAAATTTAATTTAATTTAAAGTAAGGTGCTGTTTTAGCTCTCTGTTCCAGGCAAGAGTTTGGGCTTTGATGTGGTTATAATGTACCTCTAAGCTCAATGGCTTTGTGCAGTTAAAATAGGATCAGTACAAACTTCACATTATTATCTCAGCTTGACAGAAAATAGGTTCAAGCCCAAAACGTCGGTAATAATCTTTACCTCCTATTGACGCTGCGAGACTTGATGAGTTCCTCCACCATTTCTACTACTATCACAGCATCTGCAGACTATTGCATACTGTAAATATGATGAAACTTCAATTGTGCTTTATGACTGAAGACAAGTTAAACTGATGTAGTCATAACTACTTATCCCACAATGTCAGGCATAGAAAATGCCTCTGAGCACCTGCATAACAGTAGCACTCTTGCCAGATCTTTGAAACTCCTTCCAGTGCCCATAACACCCCAGAGAGTGTCCAACAATTCGCACTCACACGCTGGGATACTTCGTGTAACTTTGGAGTGAGTGTTTGAGGTGGAGTTGCAATCTAACCATCAAACACTGAAGTGAACGGCAGACATTCTGTTTTGCAACCACAAATTTTATTTTAAATCAAACAAATCGTAGATTGATTCTCACAATCATACAGCACAGAAAAAGATCTTTCCATTCCGACCTCTTTGCTCAACTACACCACAATCCTATTTGCCCTGTGGCGACCCCCCATTTATCAGTTCATTTTATTATTATTTATTTAAGAGAACCGATTTAACAAACTGCCTGCAGGAGTTGAAGTGACTGTGAAACTAGCAACAGGCTTTGAACATCATGTTCTTTTTACTGGATATATTTTCAGAGTCAAAACAGAAGCCAGGTGCAATGACCATGTGACCAGCTATTAAAAAGACAGTGCATTGTTTGCTCAGGAGGCTATTTTAGGAAAGCAGCACAATAGTAAAGAGCTCTTCGATCTCCTTCGTGGGATTGAGAAACCCACTTGGCCTCCATTGAGTGATTATAAACAAACTGTCAGATTTCTTCCTGTTAGTATAGATGGTTGAGAGACTGACCCATGAAAAGGGTTCTAGTTGCAGAAGAAATACTGCACTTGGACCAGAGTGAGAGTCACTTGAGTTCGGGTGATCCACGAAAAGGATTCTGGAAGATTTGTGAGCATCATTTGCTTTTTGTCCCCCTTGCCAAAAAAAAAAGAGGGTAGTTTTGGTTGGCACTTGTCTAAAAAGGACGTTTCTCTGAAGCACCTTAACAAAGGTTTTGTGAGTTAATCAATATTCTTTCACGCACTTTATGGAATGCTCATTTCATCTAAGGCCTGCGTGTCTGATCCATCTAATGCCTGCGTGTCACATTCATCTAAGGTTTGCTTGTCTCGACCATCTAAAGCCTGCGTGTCACATCAATTTCAAGCCCACGTGTAATCCTGAATTTCCAAAACTGAACTTTGAACTGCCTTCTGAGAATTGAGCCTTGGGGTGTTCCACACAACCAATATATTTGCGCATAGTTAGAGTTTAAGATAGATAAATGTAGATAAATTTAGTTAAGTTTAGAATAAGGTGAATAAATCAGTTGAGGTTTTATATCATTGTTAATAATTAAAAATATTATTTAAAATATAACACTGTCTGGGCTCATTTTTAAATTGCTGCTGTCGGATGCATAACAGCCCACATTTCTTCTAGATCCTTCTAAGCCTATTTAAGCATACATCAGATCTCATTCACTCTCTGAATAAAACACTTATCCCATTAATATATGTTATATGTGGGCTTTCCACGGTTGTACCAACTGTTTGATGGAGGTACATGAGCTGGAAGGGCTGTTTAAGTCCCTGGATGGTGGTGTGGGACTTGGTGAATGGACAAGTGTTGCACCTCCTACAGATACAAGGGAAAGTAATGGGACAAGGAGGGATGAGCAGACCAGGAGTCGGGGGAGGGGGGCGTGGGGGGAAGTGCAGGAAGCATGGGTTGGGATGGATAGAGGGAAAGATATGACTGCGGCTAGAATCCTGTGGAAATGACAGAAATAGTCAAGGCTGATGCACTGGAAACTCATGGGGTGAATGAGAAGCAAGTGGTGATGATCACCAGTGAATCAAATGACTAGTTACTGTGCTGTCTGGTATGGAGGTGCCAATGCACAAAACAAGAAAAAACTCCAGAGGGTTGTTAATTTGACCTGCAATATCACGGGCACCAGACTTCACTCCACAAGAAAGCAGCCTCTATCTTCCAGGATTCCCACCACCCAGGCCATGCCCTCTTCGTGCTACCATTGGGAAAAAGGTACAGGAGCTTGAAGATGAGCACTCGGTGGCACATTCCCCGCCGTCATCGGATTTCTGAATGAACAATGAACCACAGTCACTATCTCACTTTGTATTTTTCTTGAACTATTTTTATGTATTTTGTAAGGTAGTTTATATTAAATGAAGGAACAAATTTTGTGACATGTTCACGACAATAAATTCTGATTGTAATTCAGAACCTTTTAAGTAGAGCAAGGGTGTTCTCCCAACGTCTGGTTGATACCAAGCCAAGACAGTAGAACTTGGTATCTGGCCACATTCTGTTTGTGGCCCTTGCTGCAACATTTCCTTGCATTATAACAGAAGCTAGGCTTCAAAGTAAGTCATTCACTGTTTGCAATAGGAGTCAAAGGCTATATCCAAACTTGTTTCTCCTTTGAGCCCCACTCGAGGTTTAGTTTGGCAAGAAACATCAAGCTGTGCAGGCTCACTCCTCGAGGAGGTAAAGCCTTCAGGATCACCGCACAGAACTTCTACCTGCTGTCTAGACAAGACATGGAGTTCAGCTGAATGTACACTCACTCGTGGGGTTTATTTAATTCACAGATAATTAAGGAAGGCGTTAATGTCTGTAACTAAATGTCAATTTTCATGTTCTAGCACTGCAGCCAGTAAATGAGAACTAGAGATGTTTAAGAGTCCCTGCCTGTTTTAAGAGGTTCTGCAATGAGACATTTTTCCACTGCAGAGAAAGAATTCTTGGAGTAGTTTGCTCTCCCACCTCTAGTGTTTCACCAGCATTTTGCTTGTTGCATTCATAAGAAATAGGAGCAGGCGTCAGCCCGTTGAGCCAGCTGTGCCATTCAATAAGATCGTGGCTGATCTGGTCATTGACTCAACTCCACCGACCTGCCTTTTCCCCATATCCCTTAATTCCTTTTTTATCTATCTAAATGAACCTTAAATAAGTTTAATGAATTCGCCTCAACCACTTCCCTGGGTAGAGAATTCCAGAGATTCATGACTCTCTGGGAAAAAGTGTTATTCCTCATCACTGTCTTAAATCTACTCCCCTGAATCTGGAGGCTGTGTCCCCTAGTTCTGGTCTCACCTACCAGCGAAAACAATTTTCCTGTCTCTATCTTTCCTGCCCTTTCATCATTTTATATGTTTCTATAAAATCTCTTCTCATTCTTCTGAATTTGAGGGAGTATAATCCCAGGCGATTTAGTCTCTCCTCGTAGGTCAACCCCCTCATCTCTGGGATTAACCTGGTGAACCTCCTCTGGGCTGCCTCCAAGGCCAGTATATCCTTCCTCAAGTGTGGAGACCAGAACTGTACATGGTACTCCAAGTGATGCCTCACCAGTACCTTGTACAGTTCCAGCACGACCTCCCTGCTCTTGATTTCAATTAGGGTGGAGGAATTAGCTTCAGAATTCAGAAGAGGGAATTCTGCCCCGTATTTCCCCACCTCTGTTCTCATTCAGGCAGACCATTGTCATCCCATATGACTGAACGATCTGATGAACGAGGAAGAGAAGATCAGATTTCAGATTTATTGTCAGAGTACATATGTGACATCACATACAACCCTGAGATTCCTTTATCCTGCAGGCATGGCAGAATTACCACAAAAAATAAACTGTACACAGCACAAACATGGAAACAAAAGAACTGTAAACTATAAACAAACTGACTGTGCAAAACAGAGAGAACAAAGAAAACCAATAAAGTGCATGAGTAAGAGCCCTTAAATGAGTCCCTGATTGAGTTTATTGTCTGGTGATGGAGGGGTAGCAGCTGTTCCTGAACCTGGTGGTGCGAGTCTTGTGGCATCTATACCTCTTTCCTGATGGCAGCAGTGAGAACAGAGGGTATGCTGGGTGGTGTGGGTCTTTGATGATTGCTGCTGCTCTCTGACAGCAGCATTCCCTGTGGATGTACTCAATAGTGGGGAGGGTTTTGCCTGTGATGTCCTGGGCTGTGTTCACTACCTTTTGGAGGGCTTTCACGCTCCGGGGTATTTGTGTTCCTTTACCAGACCATGATGCATCTGGTCAGCACACCTCAGTAGAAATTTTCCAGGGTTTCTGGTGTCAAACAAAACCTCCACAAACTCCTGAGGAAATAGAGGTGCTGACGTGCTTTCTTCACGATGCCATTGGCGTGTAGGGTCCAGGCAAGATCCTCCAAGATAGCAACTCCCAAGAACCTAAATTTGCTCACCCTCCACCTCTGATCCCCCAATGATCACTGGATTGTACCCCTCTGGCTTTCCTTTCGTGAAGTCAACAATCCACTCCTTAGATGTGGCGATATTGAGTGCAAGGCGGTTGCTGGTGCACCATTCAGCCAAGTTTTCAATCTCCCTCCTGTGTGCTGACTTATCCCCTTCCTGAATACAGCCCGCTACCGTGGTGGCGTCAGCAAATTTGTACACAGTGAAATAATGTAAAAGTGGGAACATGTGTGAAAGTGGGAAAATATCTTTGCATCAGAAGTTGGCTAGGGATTAGATTTCCAAAACTATCCTTGTCGTGTTTGGGGCAGATGGTTCTACATGAAATTGATCCACCCTCTAAGTATTAATGCTTTCCTACAAGGAACTTGGCATGTTAATAACTCACGTACAGGATTTCAAATTATTAACAAGCTAAATGATGTACTCATTAAATGGACTAGGACTACTGGGTTCAAAACAGCAGTCTTTAGTTTCATCCACATTTTAACACAAAGCCCATGTTATTATTGTTACTTGTTAATGGATTTCCTGAAGGCTTCAAGGGTGTCATGTTAACTTACATCATTCAACTGTTCCCCATGCTGACAAGAACTTGGCTTGGCATCAACACAGCCAACAGCAAATGAGACACAATTGCACTGTCTAGGTGCAATCAGCACCATCATTATGAATGACCTCAGAGTCAAAGACACTGCAGAAGAAGACTCATTTAGCCTTGGAGGGCAGTGCAAGCATTTCATACTAAGTAAAAAAAAAGACTGGTTAGATTCATATCCTATTTTTATTGCAAGTGATGCCTGGAAAGGCAGATTGCCGCAGGTCCCAGATATACAAACAGGCACCATGCTTTGCCTTGGTCAACGCCATGTCACAGCTAGAATTACCCAAGTTGCTAAATATTAGGGCCAGATTGTCAGATAAAAACGCTTGCAGAATTTGCATCACAAGTGATCAATGGATCTCATTCTGCAGTTTCCTGAAATTTTAATAAGTACATGACTGATCAAAAAAAAAACTCATCACTTCTGGGCAAGTAATGGTACTAAAGCAAATACAATTGCCTTCCCCAAATAGCTTTCTGTGACCTTGACAGTGGCATTTCTCAGCTTTGAGCTACCGTCAATCCTAATGTGTAAATAATTCCTCGAAGGAGTTCAATTCAAGAATCCTTCATCACCCACAACGCACATTGTCCCCAAGATGACTGCAGTGGAGAGGAGACAGCCACCCACCTCTTTGTAGATTGTGTGAAGGTTGCAAAGTTCCTTGTCCCCACACTCTTAGCAAAGCCCCCAGCAGTGAGGAACCGAGACTCTCTGTTCCTAGGGATGCACTCGGAGTCAGACGTCCAGAACTGCTGGAAGACCATGAGCTCAGTGAACGAAGCACTTTGGTCTACCCGAAACCTGTTGGTCTCCCGGCACACTGAGATGTCGTGAAGGAATGCTGCTGACTGGCACATTCCAGGCTGCTGGAGTACTTGCTGAGGGATGCACGATGCACTGGGACTTGCGGCAGTCAAAGCGAGAGTCCTCCCATTTTCAGGCATTGAGGGGCTGAGACCAAGGGGAACCCCTCAAACAACAGAGAGGGAAGAGGCAATATGGTGCCACAGAAGTGGCAATGGTATCAATAAATTTAACAAGATACAGCGATGGAAATGTACAGATATGAAACTAAGGGAGGGAGGAGGCTTCAAACAGTTCTGTTTATGTAAATTATTGTTAATAAAGTCTATTTATTGTAAAAAAAATTAAAGGGAATTTGCAAAAGAAAAAAAATCTTTCAACAGTAAACACTACAAATGTATCGTCATTTCTTAGCGATATTAAGATTTCAGAAAATTGAAAGGAACATCAAACTAACCACAAAGTCCACTTACAGCATTTTGTTACATCAAATGAACGCAGCTTCAATTCATTCTACAATGTAAAACCCGAGTGAACCTGATGAAAAAGAGCTTTAACTTTTCCCCAAAACACCAATACCTTTGACAATGGCTGGATGGGAAAAGCCATTGTTGTTTGTCATCTATATCAATGATCTGGATGATATTTTGGGAAATTGGATCAGGAAGTTTGCAGATGACACTAAGGTTGAAGGCATTGTGAACAATGAAAAAAGTTTTCAAGGATCTGAACCAGCTGTACAAATTGGCTGGAAAATGGCAGATGGAATTTAATGCAGACAAGTGTGAAGTGTTACATTTTGGGAGGACAAACCAAGAAGGGACGTACATGGTAAATGGTAGGGCACTGAGGAGTGCGATGGAACAGAGGGATTTGGGAATACAGATACATTATTCCCTGAAAGTGGCGTCACAGGTAGCTAGGGTTGTAAAGAGAGCTTTTGGCACATTGGCTTTCATAAATCAAAGTATTGAGTACAGGAGTTGGGATGTTATGGTAAAGTTGTATAAGACATTGGTGAGGCCAAATTTGGAGTGTGTGCACTTTTGATCACCAAACTACAGGAATGATATCACTATGATAGAAAGAGTGCAGAGAAGATTTACTTAAGATGTTGCCTGGACTTCAGGAACTAAGTTACAGGGAAAAGTTAAACAGGTTAGGACTTTATTTCCCAGAGCCTAAAAGCATGTGCATGATAGAGTAAATATAGGCATTTTCCACTGAGGGGAGGTGGGGTTGCATTGCTTGTCAGGGAAAATATTACAGCGGTGCCTAGGAAGGATAGATTAGAGGGCACATCCACGGAGGCTATTTGGGTGGAACTGAGGAGTAGGAAAGGAGAGGTTACACTTGTAGGGGTGTATTATAGACCACCCGGAGGGGACCGAGACCTAGAGGAGCAAATCTGTAGGGAGATAGTAGATATTTGTGATAAGCACAGGGTTGTAATTATGGGAGATTTTAATTTTCCACATGTAGATTGGGAAACACATTCTGTGAAAGGACTAGATGGGTTAGAGTTTGTGAAATGTGTGCAAGATAGTTTTTTACAACAATATGTAGAGGTGCCGACCAGAGAAGGAGCAGTGTTAGATCTACTGTTGGCAAATGGGATGGGTCAAGTGACGGAGGTTAGTGTTGGCGAGCACTTCGGGTCCAGTGATCATAATGCCATCAGCTTCAATGTCATTATGGAAAGAGAGAAATCAGGGCCAAGGATTGAGGTTTTTGATTGGGGAAAAGCTAGATTTGAGGAGATGCGAAAGGACTTGCAGGGTGTGCATTGGGACAATTTGTTTTATGGGCAGGATGTAGTAGAGAGATGGAAGTCTTTTAAAGATCAGATTTTGAGAGTGCAAAAGCTTTATGTTCCTGTTAGGTTAAAAGGAGGGGCAAAAGGTTTGAGAGAGCCGTGGTTTTCAAGGAATATTGGAAACTTGGTTCGAAGAAAAAGGGAGGCGTACATTAGATATAAGAAGCATGGAGTTAAGGAGATGTTTGAAAGATACATTGAATGTAAGAGGAATCTTAAGAGAGGAATTAGGAAAGCTAAAAGAAGGTACGAGAAAACTATGGCAAGCAGGGTGAAAACTAATCCAAAAGAGTTCTACAAATATGTTAATGGTAAGAGGAAAGCTAGAGACAAAATTGGTCCCTTAGAAAATCAGAGCGGAAAACTGTGTGTGGAGCCTAGAGAAATGGGGGAGATATTGAACAGTTTCTTTTCTTCGGTATTCACTAAGGAGAAGGATATTGGGAGATGTGAGATGAAAAAAGCAAATTGGGTAAATATGGGGAATATAGAGATTACAAAAGGTGTAGTTTTAAGGCTTTTGAAGAATATAAAGGTGGATAAGTCTCCGGGACCAGACGAGATCTTCCCCAGGACATTGACAGAAGTGAAGGAGGAAATAGCAGAGGCTCTGGAGGTAATTTTCCAAATGTCATTAGATATGGGGATAGTGCCGGAGGATTGGCGCATTGCGCATGTGGTTCCGTTATTTAAAAAGGGTTCAAGGAGGAAGCCTGGCAACTATTGGCCTGTAAGTTTGACGTCTGTGGTAGGTAAATTAATGGAGAAAATTCTTAGAGATAGTACTTATAAACATCTGGATAGACAGGGTCTGATCAGGAGCACTCAACATGGATTTGTGGGAGGAAGGTCATGTTTGACCAATCTGATTGAATTTTTTGAAGAGGTGACTAGGAATGTGGATGAGGGTAGCGCAGTGGATATTGTCTATATGGACTTCAGTAAGGCCTTCGATAAGGTACCACATGGAAGGTTAGTTAGGAAGGTGCAGTCTTTAGGTATAAATTTTAAGATAGTCAAATGGATTGAACATTGGCTGAAAGGGAGAGGCCAGAGAGTGGTAGTGGATAATTGTCTGTCAGGTTGGAGGCCGGTGACCAGTGGTGTGCCTCAAGGATCTGTATTGGGCCCATTGTTGTTCGTTATATACATTAATGATCTAGATGATGGGGTGGTAAATTGGATTAGTAAATATGCAGACGATACTAAGATAGGTGGAATAGTGGATAATGAAGAAGGTTTTCAAGGATTGCAGAGGGATTTGGGCTGCTTAGAAAAGTGGGCTGAAAAATGGCAGATGGAATTTAATGCTGATAAGTGTGAGGTGCTTCATTTTGGTAAGAAGAATCAGAATAGGACATACGTGGTAAATGGGAGAGCATTGAGGAATACAGAAGAGCAGAAAGATTTAGGAGTGACGGTACATCGTTCCCTGAAGGTAGAAACTCACGTGAATAGGGTGGTGAAGAAGGCTTTTAGTATGCTGGCCTTTATCAATCATTGCATGGAATATAAGAGTTGGGAGGTGATGTTGAGATTGTATAAGACGTTGGTGCGGCCTAATTTGGAGTTCTGTGTGCAGTTCTGGTCGCCTAATTATAGGAAGGATATAAACAGAGTGGAGAGAGTGCAGAGAAGGTTTACCAGAATGTTACCTGGGTTTAAGCATCTAGAGTATAGGGAGAGATTGGACAGATTAGGTCTTTATTCTTTGGAGCGTAGAAGGTTGAGAGGGGATTTGATAGAAGTATTTAAGATTATGAAAGGGATAGACAGAGTGGATGTGGATAGACTATTTCTGTTAAGAGGAGGAAAGATTAAAACAAGAGGACATGAGTTAAGAATTAAGGGGCAGAGGTTTAGAGGTAACATGAGGGGGAACTTCTTTACTCAGAGAGTGGTAGCTGTGTGGAATGATCTTCCGGGAGAAATAGTGGCGGCGGAGTCAATTGTATTATTTAAGAAAAGGTTGGACAGGTATATGGATGAGAAGAAGATGGAGGGTTATGGGCATTGTGCAGGGAGGTGGACTAGAAAGGGGTGATTGGTTCGGTGCGGACTAGAAGGGCCTAATGGCCTGTTTCTGTGCTGAAATTGTTATGTTATGTTATGTTATGAGATACAACCAGAGGACATGGGTTAAGGGTGAAAGGGGAAAGGTTTAGGGGAAACAGGGGTAACCACTTCACACTGAGATTGGTGGGAGTGTAGAATGAGCTGCCAGCTGAAGTGGTGAATTCAGGCTCAAATTTCACACAAGAAGAATTTGGATAGGTACATGGATGGGAGAGGCAGGGAGGGATAGGTGCAAGTCAGTGGGACTAGGCAGAATAATGGGTCAGCACAGACTTTAGAAGGGCTGAAGGGGCCTGTCTGTGTGGTTATGTTTTATGGTTCAAAATACAGGTGAAGTACTTTGGAAACATCAAGAGGCACATCTACCTCCCTAACCTGCATTGAAAGCTCATACCCTGATGGTCTGACCAAATAAGAACACAAGAATTATGAGCAGGAATTAGCTGCAGCTCCAGACATGTGGACCCAAGGATATTGAAGACATCGCTAAAGACGGGAGTTTGCATCAACTGCTGCCTTCTAGGACTGAATTTATCATTGGATTTCAATGCAGTGAAGGTGAAGAGGGACCAGAACAGATTCAACAGGAAGAAGTAAAGGTTAAACAAGATGAAAATGCAACTGCTGACAGAGGAGATACAATCAGACCAGATTGGGTGCTCAAAAAGTAAGATCTGAGACCTCTCTTATAATGGGAGAGCTTAAACAAATAAGATTGGACTTTAAAGAAAATCAGAGGAGATAACTACATAGTTAATAGAATGCAAAAAAGATATGAAGATATGGGAAGATAGAGTTAAAAATGGTGTTGAAATAGACCAAGATAGAATGCAGAAAATGGAAAATACCATGGATGCATATTGGCTCTTGAAAATAAATGACTGTCTGAGATAGTGGACTTTCTGGAGAATTTTAGTAGAAGGAACAATATTAAGATTGTTGGTCTCAAAGAAGGTGAAGGAGATAATATTTCTCCAACATTGGTGCATTGGGAAGGGCTGTGACTGTCATGTAACAGCACTGGCCCCTAACCAGCTGCCAATCAAGGTTTTGTTTTGCCCCTCCCATTAGTGCACACCTTGCTGTTGGCTTCATGCAAATTGCCTGGACTAGATTTGGCCTTGGGCCATTGGCTGTTGTAATTGGATTAACCCTCCTGGCACCAGGCCATTGGACTCTGCTAATGACCTGGGTGGAACCTCCAGCACTATAAAGGTGCCATGTGTTCTTTGTTCTCTCTTTTTGCCAGCTTGGGGACTAGAAATGTGGAAGCACACTGAAAAAACTTGATAAGATATGCTGTGTTAAAAGGGTGGGAGCATTTCATTAGTGTCCTTTGTAGCATTGAGCCATGCCTGCACTGAGTCGAGGGATGATGGGGCATCATAGTGATTTTTCCTTGATCATTGTATGTATCCAGTTCATTGTGTGTATTTTTTCCCTTGCTATTTTCCCCACATTCATTATTAATTGTCTGATATTTCTTTCCCATCTGCTGTAAACTGTGAGAGTATGTGTATTGCATCAGTTACTATTTCCCACACTTGCCTTCAGTAAATAAAATCCTTCCTTTACCAAAACTGTATTTAGAGTCCTTGACTTTGAAACCTACCAAACCTGTTTCCTCATTCACAACAGTTGGATTCTGGGAATTTTTGGACAAGGAGAAAGGGCACATAGAGCTTTCAGACCCAGGGCACATAGAGCTTTCAGACCCAGGCCACCATCTGATCAAAAGCCACAGCCTATATTAGTAAAGGTTCTTCATTTATCAAGTTCGTGAGAAGGTGTTGGAACTTGGGGAAAGAAGGAAAGAAGGGGACCATTGGAGTAAATGGAAATAAGATCATCTATGTTTTGAGTTGTGAAAGAAGGAATTCAATCCAGTGAAAAACACTCTTTGGAAGAAAGGTTACAGTTTTATTTTATGATACTTTGAGAATCTTAAAATTTTCATTCAAGAAGGGCGGAATAGATTCTTCACTGATCCTGGAAGTGCACAGGAGTTTGTAGATGCCTTGCCGAATATTCCACGCAAGGTTGAACAAAGAGCAATAGAGCAAGTAGGAGTTTGAAATTTTTCAGGTCCTAATTGATTTAAGCTGGGCTGCCTATTGGCTATGAGGCTGCCTATTGGCTATGAATAAAGTATTAATGACCCTTCAGGGGAGCCTGAGGACAATAGACTGACATCTACCAAAATGTGTGTGTTTGTCACTTGAGGCACTACCCGCAAAGAGGGGAGTAATGTTACATATTAATTTAATAACATTAACTTTTTTTTACTATTTTTCTTCAATTTTTTTTCTTTTTGTCATTACCTGGATTGATTAGAAGTAAATACCTTGCAATAAGTTTCAGATTAGAGGCAAAGTGCCAAGGAGTTAAAGGGGAGATGTTTCTTGTTGGATGATGAAAAATGTATCAATAAGTAAATTGTTAAAAGTTTTAAGTTATAATATTAATGGGCTTAATAGCACTGTTAAGAGAAAGAGTAAAAGGATAGTAAGGGACAAAACTGGTCCCCTTGAGGATCAAAGTGGTCAACTGTGTGTGGAGCCTCAAGAATTGGAGAAGATTGTAAATCATTTTTGTTCCTCAGTGTTTTCTCAGGAAATTGACATAGTACATAAAGGAAGGAAGGGAAGCCAACAGAAGAGGCATGGAATGGATGGAAATTAAGGAGATAGAGGTGCTTTCTTCCTTGCAGTGAATAAAGGTAAATAAATCACCTGGCCAGATATGATATTCCCTCGGACCTTGAAGGAGACTAGTGTAGAAATTTCTGGGTCCCTGAGGTGCCAGAGGATTGGAAGGTAACTTCTGTTGTCCTGTTGTTTAAAATGGCTCCAAAAATAAACCAGGTTATTATAGGCCAGTGAGCCTGACATCAGTGGTAGGTAAATTATTGGAAGGAGTTCTGAGAGACAAGATATATAGGTATTTGGACCGTCAATGGCTGATTAAGGACAGTCAGCATGGCTTTGTATGTGTTAGGTTGTGTGTATCAAATCATTTGGAGGTTTTGAGGAGATTATCAGGAAGGTGGATGAAGTTGTTGTCTACATGGACTTAAGCAAAGCCTTTGACAAAGTCCCACATGGAAGGTTAGTTCAGAAGGTTATGACACTAGGTATTCAAGGAGAGTTGGTAAACTGGATTCAAAATTGGCTGAGTGAGAGAAGGCAGAGGTTGGTCATGGATGGTTGCTTCTCAGACTGGAGGCCTGTGACTAGTGGTGTGCTTCAGGGACCATTGTTGTATACATCAATGATATGGATGATCACGTTGTGAGGTGGATCAGCAAGTTTGCTGATGATAGAGATAAGAGGCCTTGTGGACAGTGAGGAGGGTTATCAAAGCTGGCAAAAGGATTTGGACCAGCTAGAAGAACGGGCCAGAAAGTGGCAGATGCAGTTTAATGCAGATAAGTGGGAGGTGATGAATTTTGGAAGGGCAAATCAAGGTTGGACATGCATAGTAAATTATAGGGGCACTGAGGAGTGTGGAGGAGGAGAGGCATCTAAGAGTGCAGATACATTGTTCCCTGAAGGTGGTGTCGCACGTGGACTGAGTTGTAAAGAAAGCTTTTATAAATCAAAGTATTGAGAATAGGAGTTGGGATGTTATGTTGAAGTTAAGTTATTGGTGAGGCCACATTTGGAATATTGTATGCAGTTCTGGGCAATGTCCTACAGGAAGGATATCAATAAGATTGAAAGAGTGTAGAAAAGATTTACTAGGATGTTGCTGGATCTTCAGGAGTGGAGTTACAGGGAAAGATTAAACTGGTTAGGAGTCTATTTTCTTGGAGAAAAGAATGAGGGGAGATTTGATCGAGGTTTACAAGATTGAGAGGGATAGACAGAGTGAATGCGAATAGGTTTTTTTTTTACAGATTAAGGGAGATAAATACAAGAGGTCATAGTTTTAAGCTAAAAGGGGAGAGGTTGGGGGAACATTAAGCGGAAGTTTTTCAGAGGTGGGAGTGTGGAATGAGATGTGGTAAATGCAGGATCGTGTGTTTTAAGAGCAAGTTGGATAGGTACAAGGATGGGAGAGGCCTGAAGGGTTATGGTATGGGAGCAGGTCAGTGGGACTAGGGAGGTGATGGTCTGAGCAGACCAGAGGGGCCTAATGGCCTGTATTTTGGCCTGTAGCGTTCTAGAATTCCAAATCATATCCAAAATGCCAACATACCAACTTGTTTAGAGTTCTGAGACATTAAAAACCTGAAAAGTTAAGGTTTTTTAAAACTTCTTAGATCTTCCCATAGCAGAAAATTGGCTCGGAGCAGATTTTATCCCTGGATTTTGGTAACTACAACCCCAGCTGAGTTAAAGCTGTAAAAAAAAAGACTGACATTCAAAAATATTCAGTAACTCTTAAATGCCAACATACAATCAAAATAGTCATGTTCTTGTAAAGATATCACAAGTAGAATCAAAATACATACATCTAAATTCATTAAAAGTAATTCAATTATATCTAAGTAACTTCTCCTGGTTTCAAGGTTCAAAGATTTATTTTATAGTCATATAATATATTGAAAATGTAATATACATGATATACTTCAACTTTTACCTGCTGTAAGGCAAACAGTTGCCATGAGCTTTGCCTGATGCCCCAAGAACGAGAAGCAAAAGACAGTCCCTTCGGAGTTGCTGAGTGCCCACGGATTCCCCCTCAGGCCCTCCAGCCTTGTCAGCTGCATGGAATTCATTTCAAACTATCGGCAAAACTGAGCTCTAGAGCCAAACGTCGGATACAATTAGGAAGCCTTTGGGAGCCATTCTTGTCCTCCGAACCCCCTCGTATCCCATCCTGATACCTGGTTCCCATGAGCAAGTCTCCAGCGGCCTATCTGGGTCCTTCGACTGCAAGTCCTCTGCGGCCTATGTGTGTCCTTTGACTGCAAGCTAATTTTAACTGCTGAGCACCACCCTGATGGATCATCTCCTCTGCTTCTCTTTCTCAACTGGGGGAGGGGGGGGTATTTTCCCCTTTTTTGGTGCCCTTCTCCAGGCAGGCAACCTTCTCTATGCCAATGAATGGTCTCGGCTTCCTGTTGCTCTTAACTCAGCAGAAGGATTGCGAGTGGCTTTCCTCGGGACGTCTGTAGAAACCTGCATCCTCAAATGAAATAAGAAGCAAGCAGCAGAGTAGAATGAGGAACTATGATTGCCTTCTATCAGAGCCCTGGACATCTTCACACATGGAAACTATGGATAATTCGGGTCGCTAATATATAATTGCTCCTGTCAACCACCACTTCTAAATACTTAGAGGAATGGATTATTTATTGACTACTTGGCTCAATTGTTAACAAAACAATGAACCATGGACAATAGTTTTTATTCTTGCAATGAGATCCAAAATGTAATGATCTGGTGCCGGGACTTTGTGCAGGAAACAGCTGAACATCCTGCCAGACAGATTAATATGATCCATCTGGACAGTTGTGGTCTTTGGGAATGCAGTAACTCAAGTTTTTCATGTAATTTCTTCCACCATTTTCCAAAACACTATGTGGGACTAGCATTCCCAGAAGATTCAGGACTCTTGTGAACCATTGATTTGCACAGCCTGGGCCTGACCTCTCTTGAAGATTAGCCAATACAGATGATCAACTACTTTGATAGGTTGGATGGGACTGGCAGAGACTTCAGAGCAGGAACATTAAAATTTGGTCAAATAAAATAAATCTGCAGAGGCTAGGGTTGAGTGCAATACTCAAAAGTGCCGGAGAAAATCAGCAGGTCACGCAGCATCCACAGGAAGTTAAAGGGTAACCCATGTCAGGGGCCTGAGACAGTCATCAGGAATCAGGTCTGGGTTGCTCTGGAGAAAGGATTTCCTCAGTCAAAAGGAAATGATGACTTTGTTTCCCTACTCTTCTCGTAAAACAAACTGTTGAGGAATAATTGCAAATTTGAAATGTGCACCAAGTAAAACTTTCATTACATTTGTATATTGTACATGATATTCAAATAATTTGGGGTGGGGCGCCAATCAAATTACAATGCAGTCCAGCCATGTGCAACAGAACAGACTGGGAAATGCTGAATAGGCTTTTCTGTTCCTAGATTCCTGGGGTGATTCCGATGATAGGACTTACTTTCCACTGAAAAATGACTGTTTAATCTTCAGTAACTATTTAAAAGGTAATGATATTCTTATCAGAGATATTTTGCTTTTAAAGATAAACTTATAAGTCAATAGTAACCCACATACTTCCTTTTTAAACTTTTAATCTGTCCTGAGCCTGTGACAGATCATTTTTCTTGAAAGTATTGTTTGCTTTGTTGTGCCACAAAGGAAATTTTCATTTCAGACAGTCTAGACATAATGCTGTTGCGAGAAAGACTATAATTACAGTGTGCTCACATTCAGGCCTCATGTGAATCACTGAGAACCTTCAACTGTTGAACCTTCTGGGTACATTGCAGGGATGGCCAGACCAAAGCCACCAAGCCGACTGCAGCCCATTTGTAAGTGGCCTGTAATGGCAGCACTGCTGCTGGAGTCCCGGCGCTCTCCTGTGGCATCTGACTGCTGTCGGTTGTGGCTTGCTAAAGGAGCAAGGTTGAAAACCGCTGGGTTTAAAATGTTGTTTGGCCTGTGACTCCTTATATTTTTCTGCATGAGGCCCACAACCACAAAACGTTTGGCCAACCCAGCTTTAGGGGAAATCCAAATGGAACCAGGTATTTGTCCTCTCAAGTAGCTGACAAAATAATGCAGCGTTTCAAGTTGCTTATTCACAGGGTTCCAGGAATGGGGAGATTTCAGTAAACACTATTATCCAAGCAATCCATCATTTAAACTGTCACTAAGAAGGTCCCGGTCACTCTCAGCCTAAATGAAGGGAGGAGGTTTGGGAGAATATGATTGCTGAATATTCAGGGGTAGATACAGCCAGCCACTGACATTTAAAGTCAGTGTACATGAGAAAACAGGAAGAGGCCACTCAGGCCTTCAAGTCTGCCCCATCATCAAACGTGTTCAGGCCTGACCTACACTGGCTTCAGCTGTTCTTCAGTGCCAGTCCCCTATTGCCCTCAACTCTGCATTCTTCCAAATATTTATCGAACTGCACCTTAAATGTTTCTGAAACTGGATGCAAATCTTGTGCAAGTTCAAAGGTGCGCCAGGGAAGTACCGAATCAGAATTTATTGAACACGTCACAAAATTTGGTGTTTTGTAGCAGTGTCACAGTGTATAAAACACCTTACAAATAAATGAAAATAAGTGCAAGAAAAAGTTAAATAAGTCAAAGGATAGTAAGAGACAAAATTAGTCTCTTGCAAGATCAGAGTGGTCAGCTCTGTATGGAGCTAGAAGAGATCTTAAATGGTACAGAGTTCAAAGAAGTAAGGAAAATTAGCAGTGAACCGATACGGATTAAAGAGGAAGAGGTGCTTGCTGTCTTAACACAAATAAGGGTGGATAAATCTCCAGGGCCTGACAAGATATTCCCTCGGACCTTGAAGGAGGCTGGTGTAGAAATTGCAGGGGCTGTGGCAGAAATATTTTAAAAGTCCTTTGCCACTGGCATGGTGCAGGAGGATAGGAGGGTAGCTTGTATTATTCTGTTGTTTTAAAAAGGCTTCAAAAGGATCCCTGGAAATTATAGGCTGGTGAGCTTGACGTCAGTAGTAACTAAATTATTGGAAGGTGTTTGAAGAGGTCGGATATACAATTATCTGGCTAGTCAGAAACTGATTAGGGATAAACATGGCTTTGTGCCTGGTAGGTAGTGTTTAACCAATTGTGATGGATTATATAATTTTATATTGTATATAGAGATGTTTTAAAGGAGATAAATTGTGGTTTTTTTTTTACAAACACAAACACTTCACAAAACAGATCTCATGTACAATGCCAGAGCTCTGTTCAAGCCAGACAGTCTAGGCTCCCAGTCCCTTTGTAAGGACGATGGAAACGGCTTTGCTGAAGGACTTCACAAGTAGGTGTTAATTGGACATGCTGTGGAGTAATGGATTTTTGTTTTGAAAGCAATAGATGAACGGTGTCACAATCTGTCTGAATGGCTGGCTAGAGTAAGGGAAACAAAAAAGGAACTATGTGGTGACCTGCAAAAGAAGAGGTTATCACTTGGAAAACCTTGATGGGGCAAGTTTCTTCGGCAAGACCCTGAAGTGGCTGATTGGAGGGAATCAGTTTCTGTGTCCAACAAGCAACAAATCTCCCTGAAACCAACGAGAACCTTCCTGAGCAGTAACCAATTAATTTTTAAACACCAAAGCCTGGTGAAGATCCATAAATGTTAAATTCTGTGTACAGTATAAGAATTGCTTGATCACTGGTGAACTTGGAGGAGTGAAAAGTGAGATTGGGCTGTGAATCAAAGAACTTTTCTGAACTTACACACACATTACATACATGGGTGCTTAGAATTAGAAAGGGGTTAAAATAATAGTAATAAGTTAAGAGTTTGATCCTTTTTTCCAAAGAAAATCAAAAACTATTGTTTAACAATTTGTCTTGGTGAATTTCTATTGCTGCTGGGTTTTGGGGTTACCATGAAAGTTGATGAAGGAATGGCTGTGGATGTTGTCTACGTGGACTTTAGTAAGGCCTTTGACAAGGTCCCACATGGGAGGTTAGTCAGAAAGGTTCAAATGCTAGATATTCATAGGCAAGTAGTGAACTGGATTTGGCATTTATGACATGGGAGAAGCCAGATACTAAACACACCAAAATGCAAAGGAACTCAGCTGGTCTTTTCAGCATCCGTAGGAGACAAAGGTATATTGCTGATGTTTTGGGCCTGAGCCTTCAAGGAAAAATCAGAAAAGGCAGAGCAGGATAAATCAGAAAGTCTCAGAATTCTCAGAAATCGAGACCAAAGATGTTAACTGGAAATGATAAGGGACGAGATAGAATCTACATAAGAGACTAGGTAGATGAGGGACCAGAGAGTGGTGGTGGATGATTGCTTCTCAGATTAGAGGCCTTTGAATGGAGTGCTCCAGGGATTGTTGCTGGGACCATTGTTGTTTGTTATCTATATCAATAGGGGTTTAAAAACTGTGGCTGCTCAGGGACTGTGTTTCCAAATGGCCACCAGCCAATTTAAGGGTGATCTCACCCCTTTAGCACAGTATCAAGCCCTTTCAGCGCATGAGCCCATGCCATCCAATTGACCTACACTCCAGTTCGTTTTGGATGGTGGGAAGAAACCGGACAAAACCCACGTCGACACGGGGAGAACGTACATACCCTTTGCAGGCAGGGACTGATTTGAATTTCAGTTGCCAGTGCTAAAAGAGTGTTGCACTAACTGTGCCGTGGTGAAAAAAAATGGTATTTTGAAGATTTAGTCTGAGGTGACTTACAAATGATTTCCTTTTCAATATTTTTATTAACATTGAAATTTCACATCCAAAAATAGTGTGTTAAAATTCAAAAAGATACATCACACTTAAATCATATCATTTTATCCAATGTACTCCATATTTTAATCAAATAGATTATATTGTATTATTATAAAAAGGAAAATCTAAACCCACTACCAAGAAAGAAGCTGTTTGGCCAAAAAAAGACAGACAGAATTCTTATTATAGTTAACTCATTAGTTAACATTTCTATCTTTATAAGAAATCAGACTATAAAAGTAATTCAAAAAGTTCGCCAGTGTTTGAAAATTTACATTCAAATTGGAAATTGAGCATTTGATCTTCTCTAAGTTTAAATGTGACATGACATCACGTAGCCATTGAGCATGATGAGGCGCGATAACGTCCCTCCATTTGAGTAACACTGCCAACCCAGCCATAAGAGAAATAAAAGCTAATTCATGCAGCTCAGATGTCGTTAATGCTACGTCACTCTCTCCAACAATACCAAATAAAACAGTTAAGGGATTTGGTTTAAAATTAACTTTAAAAAAAAGTGTAGAGGAAGCTTGAAATGGTGTACGAGTCGACGTGCATTTTTTAAGCTTAATTTTAAGGGTTTTATGGTATATTTGGCATACAAGTTGACCCCAAATTTTTAGGCTTTCTGGGCCTCCCAGGAACAACCCAACATTTTTTAACCCACCCCCCTCACCCCCATCACAAGTAACAAAAGCTGTAAATTAAGTTTTTTTTTAAAAAAACCTCGGCCTACCAAATAGCAACGGCCCACGAAGTTGCAGTGGCGACATCGTGCTCCAGGCGGGAGCAGAAACCTTAGCCTATCAGGCAGGAACGGTGACAGTGACCTCGGGATCCCAGGTAGGAGCAGTTATGGCGGCAGCCAACGGTGGGGAGCAGCTGCGCTGGCAGAGGGGAGGTGCTTTCAGCATCGAGTTGTACACTGAATCTAGTTTTCTCAGTGAAGTTAAGGTCTCAAAAATATATCTGGCATATAAGTTGATCCCCCCCCAAGAGTCTTTTTAGGGTTTCAGATTCTACTTGTATGACAAAATATACAGTATTTTGATCCAATATTTCTTAAGACTCTGGCAACAATGATTTTCAGCTTAACTATTTTTAACTATTCAATTTGAAGTAAATATTTGGCTAAGATTTTTTTAAAAAAGTGAAAGAATGTGGACTAATCCTGGAAAACCCAAGCAAGCAAAACCACCAAAGAGCAAACCCCAATATCCCCTACCTTGTACAGAACTTGTACAACCTCCCAGACCATCTCATCAGCTGAAACCGGAGCAAAAATTTGAGCCGAATGTCCTCTCACCAAAAATTATCAGATAAAACACCCACAAGACTAGAGAATCTCAGCAGGTTAAACAGTGTACTTTATACAGCAAAGATAAAGATACGATCACTAGCCTACTGCAGGGAGTGATCTCTGTAACTTCAGGAAGACCACCTTTTATCTGAATAAAGCCTATTGTACAGTCTTTGGAGTTTTGTGCTTGCTTGATGCTACCTCAGCACACCACAGAGATAGTCTCCTGAACAAAATGGTGGAGAGGCAGGTGGAGGAGCACAGGCTGGAGATAATAGGTTGATGAGGGAGGGCACACTGAGGGTTGGAAGCCACTTCTGCAAAATTCAATGGCATGAGACTGGAGTGGGCCACCCATGCAGAAACAAGGCTTCTGAATGTGGCAAGGGACCAATAGGCAGAACCCTCATAACTTCTGTGCTCACCCCTCACTTTGGGCCCCAGCCACCAACTGGCCAGTGGTGACCCTGCCCAATCAGAATCCTGACCTGCCTCGCTTTCCCCAACCCCTGAGCTCCACAGACAACCAGAACTCTGACGTGCACTCAGTGAACATGCCTGACCTCATGCAGGCTTCATTGCACAGTCTCCCTCAGTGTGTGGCCCAGGAAAAATGGATCATTGTTCTGTTGTACTTTCTGCCGGATTCCTTTTGCACAAAATCATTCTTGTGAAAATATTTGCAGTTTTTATTGCATGAATATCAGAGATGCGTTTACTTCAGGACTGAGTGTATCCGGACACCTGTCTCTCTGTACCTTTCAGGAGGCCCTTAAGCTATATAAAGGACACTGTTTGACCAGTTGAGCTTACACAGCATCGTGTTTTTACTTCAATCACAGTGTCTGCAGCCTTTCATGTTTTACAAAAGTCATTAGATGTTTATTTCTCTTCACTCTGGCTTTCTGCTGCTTTTACAGAAATTGCTGCTCAATTTACAGAAAAATGAGGAGCACATTCCAGAATTAACTCTAGGTTTGATGGAATTGTTCTACAGGATGAACAAGAGTGGCAAAGAGGATCACTGGAATCTCCCTCACCCCATCTGCCCGCTCCCCCCAATCATCGACATGATCTACCAGGATCACTGTCTGAAGAGGGAATGTAAAATCCTTGAGGACCCCCTTCTACCCTGCACACAGCATCTTTCAGCTGCTCCCGTCGGGAAAGAGATCCAGGAGGATCAGAGCCAGCACCACCAGGCTGAGGAACAGCTTCTTCCCACGGGCAGTGAGAATGCTGAACGGCCAAAGAAACTGCTCACACTGACCCTCGAGATGATATTTGTATAGATAAAATATCTGTATGCAGAATGAGGTCCTGAAGTTCCCTGAATGCAGGGGATGGAATCTTTCCAAACCTCTGGCTGGTTTAAAAAAAAAGGCAAATGGGGCTGGTCCAAAAGCCCTTTTCTTGGCCTGCCAGACCCAGGAGCACTCCAGTGTATGCTTGAACCTGGCAAGTTCTGCTGACGGCTGACAATGAGAAGACCAAGAGATTCCCCTGAACTCAGTGGGGCAGACAGATCTTCACAGCAATTTGGGCTATGTCCTTTACACCTAAGAATGTAACCTTTTCAAAGTTTGTCATCTGATGAAACACAGCTCTCTGGTCCTCAATGCAAAACAATGCAGACACACTACCAGACATACAATACATAAGCAGGACAAATATTCATAGATACAAATAAATATTGTTTCATGAATATGAAAGTCTCTGATGGTCAGTGTGAGTCGTTCGTTTGGTCGTTCTCACTGCCCGTGGGAAGCTGTTCCTCACTCTGGTGATGTTGGCTCTGACACTTCTGTATCTCTTTTCCAAAAGGAGCAGCTGAAAGACACTGTGTGCAGGGTGGAAGGGGTCCGCAATGATTTTGTGCACCCTCTTCAAACAACAATCCTGGTAGATCACGTTGATGGGTGGAGGAGGGTGGGAGGGAGACTCCAGTGATCCTTTACTCTGCACCAACTGTGTCTCACTGTGATTCTGCCGGCCTGGACGCTCTCGATAGAGCTCCTGTAGAAGGGTGACATGACAGTGGCTGGTAGCCTTGCCTGCCTTCCGTCTCCTCAGGAGATGTCGTTGCTGTGCGCCTTCCTGACAAGGGAGATGTTGTTGTATGTCCACGATAGGTCGCTCAGTCATCGGGTCTTTATGCAGCTGTGATCAATAGGTACTTGGGCAATGAGAGAGCAGGAAAGTGATCAAGATGTAGGATCATCCCTAGTTGAAGTAAATTACAAAATTCTGTGGACACAGTGGTTGAAGTAAAAACAAACAAAATGCTGGAGAAACTCAGCAGGTCAAACAGTGTCCTTTATGTAGCAAAGGTAAAAGTACACAACCTACATTTAGGGCTTGAGCCCTTCATCAAGGTCAGCGTTGGTACCAGAATGAATGTTGGGGGTGGGGGGGAGGTGTGGGTTAACTTACCCATGTCGATGCCGCGAGGGCTGATTTTATGAAATCGAGTGTCATTAGCCCCTAGTGACACTTGATGCTCGCTAATGGGGCGGGCGGAGAGCCACTAGTGTGATGATGCTGGAGAGGGTGGGAGAAGGTCTGACAGCAAACAATGGCCATGACCATATGGGGGGGGGGGGGACAGCTCCTTGCTTGGGGGTGGATAATGTCTACAGAAGCACCCTCTCCTTGGTGCCAACCCTGATCAAGATATGGAAGAATGTCGGCAGGTGTTCGAACAAAAGGACTGGGGGGGGGGGGCAAAGGTAGGCGTCCGGGTGAGTACATGATTGTAGAGCTTGAGAGCAGCAGAGATTACAGGTGGGGAGCAGTGAGAGAGAATCCCACTGAACTCACTTCAGAGAGCAAAGGAGAACTTCAGGGTAGGCATCCCTGATAAGTGGCCACTTGAAGAGTTCCCATGGACAATTCCTGCTTCTATTTGCTGTGCCTTTAATCTCTAGCAGAGAACACACCCCTGCTGAAAGCAGGTAAGGCCCATCAACCCCAATTACAACAGCAGGCCTGCTTCTTTTGCCTCAGTTCCAGGCCTCTGGAGTTGTCCAGCCCAACACCACAAAGCTGTGAAGGTCGAACCATCACCTTGTAACAGCTGACTTAATATTTGCACAGATCAATAACTTTGAAACCTAGAGCCTGCCATTGCCTCAGGGTTTCAAAGCTTCATTTGAAAGGAGAATATGCATGATGCAAACAGCGGTTCCCATCTACCCAGGTCACTGGTGAGGCAGGTCCGCAGACACTGTGGTTGAAATAAAGACAACGTTAAGTTTATTGTCATCTAATTGTACAAGTACAACCCGATGAAACAGCATTCTCCCATCCTCAGTGCAAAACATACAGACTACAGATGAAAGACAGGTATTCATAAATACAAATATTTTGTACGATTGAGAGTCTCAGATGGTCAGCGCGAGCAGTTCCTTTGGTCGTTCAGTGTTCTCACTGCCTGTGGGAAGAAGCTGTTCCTCAGCCTGGTGGTGCTGGCTCTGATCCTCCTGTATCTTTCCCGACTGGAAAGCCCTTTCATCAAGGTATGGACCAAAAAAAGTCCAAACCTTGATGAAGGGCTCAAGCCCAAAACATTGATTATGTATCTTTGCTAATATAAAGAACACTGTTTAACTTGCTGAGTTTCTCCAGCTTTGTTTTTACTGGTGAGTCAATTCTGGGTCATTATACTTTTCAGCATTCATGGATGCTATGAGTCAGACACCAGCCTCATTCTTGGTTTCCATCCAGTGACCACCACAAGGTTCCGGTTAGTGTTGATGAGAAACCAATTCAGGTTTAACATGTAACACGCACTGGAGAGATGTTTTTTTTAAATCTCCCCCTTGGACACAGGAATCACTGTGTACAGTTAGTGAGGCCTAATAATGACCACTAGGGTTACAATGGGCTTTTTCTTAAAGACAATACAAAGCATGGTCTGAAGGTGCTGCCGAAGAGTGTTGGAATGCGGATGCAGAGACAAAGGAACGATACATTTCCATGTTGGATTTTGCGTTGGTTCCCTCTACCGTGTTGATGGCCATGGACTTGAATGTATTGGCATTAGGGGCTAAGGGCCAGCACGATTGGTGTAGTGGTTAGTGCAACGTTATTACAGCACCAACGACCTGGGTTCAAATCTGGCACTGTCTGTAAGGAGTTTAAGTTCGTGCTTCACTGGGTGCTGCAGTTTCCTCCCATCCTCCAAAACATACCGGGGTTGCAGGCTAATTAGGGTATTTGCGTGGCACAGGCTATTGGGCTGGAAGGGCCTGTTACCCTGGAGCATATCTAAATTTAAAAAAATTAATTAATGTAAAATTTAAATGATTATGTGGGTAGCATACAAGAAAAATGGCTGTGAGGGAGGGAAGGGTTAGTTCGATTGGAGTAGCTTTATATAGGCCAGCACAAATTATGGGCAGAACCGCTCATACTGTCCTATGAATACTCTTGTCAAAACTAGATTCCAGGGAATGACTTCAGATTTTATCCAACATTCTTCAAAGCAAACAAGACACCACTGGTTGACAGAATTTGTAGTTTAATTGGAATTACAATGTCAATGAGGGGATGAAGAAAGTGGAGCGGTGAAAATAAATGTCGTAGGCAAAGTAGAGCTGAATATCACCGTCATTTACAAAACCCTTTATTAAAGTAAATGCAATTCAATTTGAGGAAAGATTTGGACCTACACTTCCTTGTGACAAAATAGCTACTTACAAGTGGATGGGACAAATACGGTTGACCTAGTTGTGAATGCGAACAAAGGATAAAAAGTAAACTCAATCAAAATGAGCAAGAGTTTTAATAAAGTTTGCCCTGATATCAAGAGTTTGAGTCATTAAGAAATAGACCTGAGTGTGGTTTTTAAGACGGAAGAATGGGTCAAAATAATGTCAAGAATCCTGAGAGTGCGCCTAATTCAGTTTAAGATTCCGGACTGTTTTTGTTGGACTCCAGTAAGGTTGTACAGATTAAGGTTTAAAAATACCCCTGAATCCTGGTGCTGTGAGACAGACGAAGAGTAAAATTCAAAGATGTTAGATTATGATACACAAGTTTCAGGTATTTAAATTTCTTTTTGCCCAAGATTCTGATTGGGAGACACACTTGGGTTATTTTGAGGATAATATTCTCAAAAATTGAGCACGTCTTACAAACAGGTTGATAAATTGGACATCTATACACAAAACTGGGTTCTTTGGGGAGGAGGGGGGGCAGGAGAGGAGATAGTGGTGGAGCATATTAATGAACAGTGGTTTTTTTCTGTTATTAAAGATCAAAATAGACACATGGATATATGGATTTTTTTGCTGCCGTGTTTGATTATATTTTATGGATAAGTTTGTTTTGTCATTTATGATTTACATAACAAACAGACTCAAGGATTTGGGAAACTTTTGTAAAGAACTCAATAAAACTTAAATTATTGAGAATCCAACATGGTAGACCTACTTTCTGCTTTGGATGAGTGACTGGGAGAAAGTGGCTCGTGGAGCCCGACGTTATACCCAATTTTGCTTCTATTCATGGCACCCAGAAGTTCCAATGCTCTATGCCAAAAAGGCTTATTCTTTTGAATTAAATGTATTTTCATTCTCATGTTTGCCTCATCAATGAGGGGAATGCAGGGAAATGTGCTAGGGGAGCAAGGAAACAGATTATTTCTCAACATACAATAGCCAGAAGCAGGGGAAAAGGCAGTCTGATCTCATTTATACAAGTGTCCCAAAAAAAAGGGATTCAAGTAAGTGACACACACAGGAGGTAGTTCAAAACATCAACTATTGCAATTGAGGCCATATTTAAATGAAAATTTTGCAGATTTCACAATATTAGGCCTGGAGATGGGTCAGGGTGTATGTGAGGAAGAAAGAGGATGGGGGGGAAAAAAAGAAAAATAGTTTTGAACACAAAACATTTCAGCACAGAATAGGCCCTTCAGCCCACAATAGGTTGTGCTGACCTATATAAACCTTCCGTACCTCACACCTATAACCCTCTATTTTCGAGAGGACAGTTCAAAGAGATTTAGAGAGAGAAGAAAAAGGTTAGTGCGAGAGAAAAGAATGAGTGAGATCAGTGTGTATGGGAAATGCTGGACTTGATGTATTACCTGCAAAGTGAATTACCCTGCCAAAGAGGGTCAGTCGATGGGTCCCACTCCTGGATTTGAATTAGTGACCATGACTCCCCCCAGACCAAATAAGAGAAAGAGAGAAGTGCTTTAAATGATTTTTAAGGATACACTAATTCTGCAAATTTATCAGTTTCTCACAGCAAGATACTGTGTTATCTTATACTCCCAATTAAGAACAGAATCTGCATGCCACACTTTACATAGTTCACCCACCAAGAGCAGTTCCCAAAAAGTTGACGGTCTCTGTCCCCCGATAAATGCAACATTTCACATAGGCACGTAATCAGCCTCGATCTTCCTCAATCGCTTGTTGTCATCCACCTTGAATTGTCCAGAGACGAGTGTGTGTGTCATCATTCACAAACGGGGCATGGGGTTGCAGCCACCAAAAAGGTTAAAAGGAGGGGAAAAAAAGAACATAAGCTTTCACAAAATTGTATCAATTATTTTCTTCCAAAGAACTCCATCTCAAGCAGAGGGAAGAACAGACTGCACAGCTTACATTGGGAGATATTGTTTACACTGCAAATTATAAAAATAAAAGTGACATGGTTGACATATCAGTTAGCACAACGCCTTTACAGCACCAGCGATCCAGACCAGAGTTCAATTCCCGTGCTGTCTGTACGTACTCCCCGTGTCTGTGTGGGCTTTCCCTGGGGGCTCCAGTTTCCTCCCACCCTTCAAAACGTATCGGGAGTGGAGGTTAATGGGGTTGTAAATTGGGCGGCACAGACTCGTGGGCCGAAATGACCTGTTAGGATGCTGTATGTCTAAAAATAATAAAATTACAACATTTCGTGGAAGTCTGAGGGGAAATTAGCCCGTAAAATGAAACATTATTGGAAAATGTGCTGTGCGATTTTTACTTTAAGGGAAGGATGCTGCCCCACCTACTCATGATCAGTGGTTGTGTGACATTGTGCCCTGTTTGAACATGGAAAAGATTTGCTACTCAATTAATAATTCAGATGCAAGATTCCAGAAGTTATGGGGGTCATTTATGACTCACTATCTTACTTTATAATTTCACTTCAATGTAATTAAATTGTTTGACGTATTTTCCCCCACATTCTTTTCATTAATATTTTCTTCTACCTTCACTTTTCCTTTAATACTAATTATACATAGCACCTGGCAACGCGGTTAGGTAAGGATTTTGAGTTTCTCTATTTTTTTGTATTGGAGGATTTTTTCCCAAAGATATATTATTAAGAATATGAATTATGGGTATGATTAACAATTAATGTATGTTTTAGTTATACAAAATGCCTTATATCATTTTATCGAAATGTACCTTTAATCAATTTTGTATACTGTAATTTCTTCATTAAAATTAATAAAAATATTTTTAAAAAGAAAGGATAATGTAATATTATGAAGCAGTTTTTCCAGAATGACAAGGCTGGGTGTTGGTGGGGAGCAGGAGGAGGTGGTTAGAACCAGGGATAGAGTTTCAGAATAATAAGGGAGCCAACACTTCAGATGATGAGGAAGAACCTGTCGTGGATCCTGACTGAATACATCCAAGCCTAATCTGCTCTAATGCTTGGCCGATAGGAGAATTGTGGGTTTTGTGTAACAGGAGGCGGCCAAATCTGGCTCTGACCTTCTTCAATGGTTGAGCAGGCTCAGCAGCGGGTACTTGACTCGCGTTCCAAGTGGGACCTTCC
Organism: Narcine bancroftii; assembly: GCF_036971445.1. Taxonomy (NCBI): domain Eukaryota; kingdom Metazoa; phylum Chordata; class Chondrichthyes; order Torpediniformes; family Narcinidae; genus Narcine; species Narcine bancroftii. The sequence goes on from NC_091474.1 coordinate 90,747,202, forward strand.
GAACGCCAGCGCTCTGACTGCCCCAGTGTCCGCAGAATGGACACGTAGTTCCAACAGAGTTCAACGTCACCTTCCCACTGACAGTACTGAACATCTCAGAGCCTCGGGTCTGGAAGCAGCTCTGGAATCCACGACTAGGTTTACAAAGAGCATCACTTCATTAGCATTTATTGCTGGGACACAGCCTGGGATGGTCAAATTTTTATCACCACCGCACTGGCCACACAGATGACACCATCATCCGATCACCTTTTGGTCTCAGTGAGTCTGCCTGCCAAAACCAATCTGATTGCTTCCTTTATTTTTGGTCACAGATAAAGCAACTACTCACATCGTAGCCCCGAAGGACAGCGAGATGGAAAGCCAGGAGCTGAAGAGGGATAACGCTGAGGATTCCTTGCAGGCAGTCAACAGTGTGAGGAACTCTGATGGCTCGGTAGGCATTTTTCACTGTCTCCTCATCGTTCTTTTCACAGATCAGGATGGGTCGTCCCTACGGAGCAGAAATAGTCTGACTTGGAGCCTGCACACTAAAAATCCACTCTAGGCCAGTGACATTCTTCCAAACTGTATAAAAACTTTGGCATTTGGGGGAAAAAAAATTAAACTGATGGTTCTTTGTCCACTCGAATGGAGCAAAGAATTAAAATACTGAGTGAGCATCAGGGATACAGCCAAGCAATTTGACCTTCAGCACTCTGAGTATGTGCCGGTCATCAGCAATCAACCATCCCCCATCTCAACTGCCCCCCCCAGACTCAACCACAGGAGCCAATGGGCAGCAGCCGATCAACTTCCCAGCCAGTACTGCCTGGAGATATAGGAGGAAACCGGTCACAGGGAGAACGCGAAACCTCCACTCGGACCAGCGTCGATGTCAGGATTGATTCCAGGTCACAGGGCACCATGAGAGAGTGGCTCGGAGAGTTGTCCCACTGTGTCATCCATGCCAAGGCTCCAAGGAGAGTAGAGTTTGATACCAATCTAATTAGCAGTAACTGCGGTTAAAGTAGAGAACGGCAGTGCTATTGCATCTCTAATGTTTTATAGACTGCAATGTCAGGAAAAACGCAGAGAAATTTAACATAATTATTGCCTGTGTGGTCGTTCACACTGGGCGCCTTTTTAGACTGCAAGAACCTGAGTGCAATAGTCCCAGTGGTTGGACATGCAGGTGAGTGGAGAACTGTCAACAAATTTTTCCCCTTTAATTTACACTGCAGGCTCTCTCCAAAAAGTTGTAGGAGTCCTGCAGGATAAATCATGGACCAGGAACTGACTCAAAATTCCTGCATATTCTGAGTAGCTGCGAAATTCCTTGATTGTGACCTTACATGATTGCAGTCTTAAAAACTCCTGTCTCAATTCCTGCCAGCTTCTCTCTCTGACACACGCTCATCCACACAAATGGAGAGACTGTTACCCTGACTGACCTGTTACTCTTGTATAGCAACAGTGACTAGTAGGGGAAAGCAGAGTAAATAATTAGCCACCCACCTGATCACCCACAAAGGGAAGGGCATGAGAGATACCCACAGGGGGGGGGGGGGAAATCTAGATGAGGAAGAACTGTGGAATTTACAATGGGACAAGTGCACTCTCTCACTGGAAGATGCATCTTCCTTTGGTTAATTAGTCACACAGGCCCCTATTTCTACAGAGAAATCTAAAGGTAAACATTGCAAATACCAAGACAGCTACAGTCAATAAACACGAAGCTGAATCTCAGAGCACCCTTTCTTTGAGCTGGCAGGCAGGACTGTACACAGGCCAATGCAAACAGAACCATTTCAAAAGCCTTCAAATATGAAGGCTAAGCGTACTTTTGCAAGCGGTTCTGACATTCTGTGACCTCACAGCCACCCATCACAGGCTCAGAATCTCTTGTAAGGAAGGGAAAAGTTCACTCAGACAAATGGCAAGAGCAAATCTAGAAAGGTCAGTCACAGGTCTGCTGTCCATCAAGTCGAAAGAACACAACGTGCCCATCTCCACTCAGCTCATTGGCTCAAGTGCTCAGATCTTGACGCTGCAGGGTCATTGGATTCGCCGTCCGTTCATCTCGCTGAAGGAGGCAATGGGTGGGCTGACTCGAGTGCTCCGGTTGCTTGCAAAAGAGAAGGATGGGCTGCGACCCCCCCCCCCCCCCCACCCTTGGGTGCCAGGGGCCCCAGATCCGAGGAGTTTGTCCGAACCTGCCGAGAGTTACCTGGCGCGCGACCACCTGCTGCAGTGCATTCTGGCACTTGGTGAACACGGGATCCTGCATGACGATCATGATAACAGGCATTCGGCGGTCCACCAGCGCCAAGGGGCCATGCTTCAACTCTCCTGCCAAGATCCCCTCAGAGTGCATAAAGGTAATTTCCTTTATTTTCTGCAATTAATATTTGAAGGGTCAAATGTTATTTCCACTGGGATAGCAAAGAGATAGCAATTATTGCAACTCCTTTATCCAATATATAAACATTCTTAAATGAGTTGCTGTAGTGAAGAATGGCATTGAATAAATTCGGGATCTGTGAGCAGGAGTTCTATTTAAGCATTGATCATTGATTTGGCTTCTGTTGCATCCTTTAACCGATTGGCAGCAGCGATTTGGGTAGTTATTAACCATTTTATAGATTACTGAGAAGTAGACCTGTCTGTCAAGGAAACACAGCTTGCAGAATTAGGTGGAAAAGTGGCAAATGGAGTTCAATCTGGCTAAGTAAGTGGCGAATGTAATTTGGAAGGCCAAACCTTGAGTACAGGGTTAATGGACGGATACTTAGCACAAGAGTGACTTTAGGGTCCAAATCTATACATCCCTCAAGGTTGCCGCACAGGTTGATAGGATAGTTAAGGCAGCCTGTGGGATGGGCTTCATTAGTCGAGGGATTGAGCTCGTGCGCTGAGAGGTCATGTTGCAATTCTACAAATCTCTGGGTAGACCATAGTTAAGGCAGCCTGTGGATGGGCTTCATTAGTCGAGGGATTGAGCTCGAGCACTGAGAGGTCACGTTGCAATTCTACAAATTTCTGGTGAGACCACACTTAAAGTAGTACATTCAGATCTGGTCACCTCATAATAGGAGGTGGAAGCCAATAGAGAGGACACAGAGGAGATTTACCAGGATGGATCGGAAAACAAGTCGATGAAGCAAGGCTAGCAGAGCTGGGGTATTTCTATTTGGAGAGGAATAGGCTGAGAGGAGACTTCATAGAGGTTTACAAGATTCTGAGAGGCATGGACAAGGAGGACAGCCAGCACCTTTTTCCCAGGGCAGAAGTAGCAAAGACCAGAAGACATCTGTACCAAGGGAGGGGAGACATCAGAGGTTTTTATAAACACAGTTGTGGGTCCCCGAAATGTCTTCCCAGTGGTGGTAGCAGAGCTAAAACAAGGGTCGAATAAGTTAGACAGGCGCAAGGATGAAAGAAATATAGAGAGTTACAATGTAGGAAGGGTTTCATTTTTTTAAAATTTGATAGGAGTATATTGGTCAGCACAACATCAAGGGACAAAAGGCCTGTACTGTGCTGTAATATCCTATGAAATCTCCCCTCTAAGCTAAACACAGTCTGCTGGAGGAGATCTCCATCAGTGGGAGAAAAATAGCAGTTGACGTTTGGAGCCAACACTCTTCACTTGAACTTGATCGGACAAGTTCATCAGACTTTATCAGTTTCTCCAGCAGACTGAGTCTCGCTGCAGACCCCACAGTCTTCTGTGTGTCTCCGGACATTCCCTCGGCCCGAATGTTGCCATTACTCACCAGCGCCCCCTCCAGGCATGTGGCATAATGATAACCACGACCCATAATGAGCACAGACTTTTGTTGGTACAACTCGCTGGCTAATCTGTGGATCTCCTCGTCCAAATTTAGAACTTCCTTTATTTGATCTAGAAGAAATGCAAGCAGTGGTGTGGTGGGGTGGGGGGTGAACAGTAACAGCTTACTTCAGAGCAATTTGAACTGCATAACCTTGGTATTCTACTTTATGAATATGATATAGCATTGCAGGGACTTGTAGGTTTAAATTCATTGCAATTTACCATCAGGCAAAAGACTAAACATAAAGTACTGGTATGAATACACTAGTGTGAATCCAAATTCCATGACAATTTCCATTTAATAAAGTGGAATGTCCCAAACAGTCTAAGTGATCAGGACATCAGGTTGGTCATGAAGGTGAGTTTTCAAGAGCAGTATTTCTTTTTAAAAATTTATTTACAACACTATAGAAGCCAATAACAGTCATTTGAACCAGTGATGCTCAATTACACCCAATTAACCAAAAACCCCGTATGTGTTAAGAGGGTCAGGAAACAGGATCACCCAGGAAAAACACAGGTCATGGGGAGAATGAACAAAATCAGAGAGAGAAGGAAAGAGAGAGGGGGCATACAAACAGATGGGGAGCGGAGAAAGGGGGGAGGTGTGCAAAGAGGGGCAGAGCCCAGAGGCAAGGGAGGAGAGGGAGGGAGTGTGGGGTGAGGATGGGGAGGACTTATTCATAACAATACATTCTTATATTGATACTGAGAGAGAGCAAAGAGGGAGAATTTTACAATGGGAGTTTCCAGTGATTAGGCCTTTAGTTGGAGCAATTAAATTTGGGGATCCACAGGAGAGAAATGGATAAATTTGTTGACCCTGGAGGGGAGCAACCAAAAGGAGTCACAACAAGGCCATGGAATGTGTGGGAAAAGAAGAGTTATAATCCACGGATGGGTGAATTACAGAAGAGGGAAAAAAATGACCATCTACATTTGTCACCAGAAAAATGCATCAAACACGTGCAAATAATCAAAAGCATATCTATAGTGGACGATCAAACTCAAGATCTTAAGTAATTTCCTGCATCTGAGACCACTTCGAAAATACTACCACAGCTTCAAAACATTTTGGGATGTCCTGAATTGTGAAGGATGTGCATTCTTTTCACTGGGTGTTAAAGTTACTGCTTTCACAAACAAATTTGGATGGTGTCACAGCTGTGATGCAAGAAGAAACAGATCAGCAGAAAAATGTGACCAGAAACTTCAACACAGCTTTGATTATATTGGCATGGTGCATGGAAACATATTTGCATTTCTTTATAATACTGATGCGCAGGCAAACCAACCTCCCCCACTCCACTCCTGAGATAAACCCACAAGATTTGACAGAGCTGGTATTCTTCCCGGTGCAGGTTACCTGGCAGAAACTGGAGTCCCAGAATGATCTCCCTCCGTCTTTTCTGCATGGATATTCGGTCTTCTGACATCATGAGAGCAAACATTATCAAGGCCACAAATTGACTTGTGTAGACCTGCCGGGAAAATGAATAAAATGAGGTAGCTCGGATTGATTTGAACCTCACACCAAATCCCATAGTTTATCAGGGAAACTAATCAGAATTTATTGAACATGTCGCAAAATTAATTGACTTGCAGCAGCTTCACAGGGCAAACATTTATATAAACAACCTTACAAAATAAAGAAAAAGTGCAAGAAAAAGACAAAGTAGTTCATTGATCATTCAACAATCAACATTCAAGAAGCTGTCCTTGAGCTGCTGAGTGCTCGTCTTCCTGTACATTTCCCCCCGATGGTAGCAGAGTGAAGAGGGCATGGCCTGGGTGGTAGGAGGTCCTTGAGGATGGAGGCTGCTTTCTTAAGACATCACTTCCTGTAAAATAAAACCTGGCGCAGTTTGTCGCAGCAAGTCAACTATTTTATTTTCCACCTGATTAAAGCATTTGCTGCATAAAAGAGCAAAAATCTCTTGCCGTTATTTGGAGTGAAATTGAAACCCAACTGCAAGGGAATCTGCTTTCATTCTTTTCAGCTTATCACTTGATCCAGAAAAAAAATGACAATATTTCAGAACCCCTGCACATCCTCGAAACATGAACTGACAAAATGGAGTTTAATTAACAAACTTCTCAAGTCACCCAAGACTCTTACAAATTTCTGCAGGTGTACTGAGGAGAGCATTCGTTTGAAGAAGACCGCAGAGCCCACCTCACTGACTGTAGAGCTCGTCGAAAGAACCAAAGACTTGTTGATCCAAACCAAGGCTTTTATTAGCAAAAGACCGGAGCTCTTCACAGGTGGCCGACCAGTCCGGAATGATCCGACCTGGCTAGGGACACAACCCTTTAAGGCCCAAACAATAGGTGTGGCTTAGCTCTCAGCCAATCGCTGTAAGCACAGTCTAGATACAGTAACTATATACACTATGTACATTGGTGATAGATCTGTACTATCACATTCACCCCTTCTTGGAGAATTGACCCTGGGAAAAAAAAAACGAGGGAGAGAATGAAAAGGAAGGGGTAGGTCAAGGACTGTAGCGGTCAGGGGGTCTGACCATCCGGCGTGACCGCCGTGGTGCCGGGATTGGGGTCGCTGGAGTGGTGTCGCCAGCGGGCTCATCGGGTGCGACTGCTCCGTCGCTCAATTCCCCAGTCGTTTTGTCGGCAGGGTGGCCCGAGTCATTGGGGTGCTGTTGGTCCTTCTGTTGCGGCACGGGGCCTGGAGCATAAGGAGTTGGGGGGTTTGCTGGGTCTACCGCGTCCTGAGCTAGGTCCCGCACCGAAACAGTGTCCTCCCGCCCGTCTGGGAACTCCACGTATGCGTAATGTGGGTTCGCGTGGAGTAGAGTCACTCGGTCGACCAAGGGGTCGTTCTTTGAGTGCCGGACGTGGCGTCGCAAAAGGACGGGGCCAGGGACGGTGAGCCATGCCGGTACAGTGGTTCCCGATTCGGATTTCCTCGGGAAAAGGAACATCCTTTCGTGGGGGGTGGCATTTGTTGCAGTACATAGGAGGGAGCGGATGGAGTGTAAGGCACTAGTGAGAACCTCCTGCCAGTGAGAGGTGGGGAGACCTTTAGACCGGAGAGCCAGTGTAACCGCTCTCCATATGGTGGCATTCTCCCTCTCGACCTGGCCATTACCGCGTGGGTTATAGCTCGTGGTCCTGCTTGAAGCAATACCACACTCCAGAAGGTACTGTTGCAGCTCTGCACTCATGAATGAGGACCCCCTATCACTGTGGATGGAATTGGGGTACCCGAAGATGGTGAAAATACTGTGAAGGGCCTGTATCACTGAGGTGGCAGTGGTGTCTGGGCAGGCCACAGCGAATGGGAAGCGGGAATATTCGTCGATGGCCGTAAGGATGTAGGTATTACGGTTGGTCGACGGTAGGGGTCCCTTAAAGTCTACGCTAAGACGCTCGAAGGGGCGGGTGGCTTTGATGACGTGGGAGTTATCCGGACGGAAGAAGTGGGGCTTGCATTCGGCGCACACCGAACAGGCTCGGGTCATGGAGCGGATCTCCTCAACTGTGTAGGGTAAGTTGCGCGCCTTGACAAAGTGAGCAAACCTAGTGACCCCTGGATGACAGAGCGCCTCATGGAGTTTCCGTAGTCTGTCCATCTGTATGCTGGCGCACGTCCCCCTGGAGAGCGCGTCAGGCGGGTCGTTGAGCTTACCAGGCCGGTACAGGATGTCATAGTTAAAGGTGGAGAGTTCGATTCTCCATCTGGCGATTTTGTCGTTTTTTATCTTACCACGCTGGGTGTTGCTGAACATGAAGGAGACCGCGCGTTGATCAGTCAACAGTGTAAAGCGCCTCCCAGCGAGGTAATGTCTCCAACGACGTACCGCTTCAACTATGGCCTGGGCCTCCTTCTCGATCGAGGAGTGTCTACTCTCCGGACCCTGGAGGGTTCTGGAGAAGAAGGCTACAGGCCGACCGGCCTGGTTCAAGGTGGCTGCCAGGGCGAAGTCGGATGCATCGCTCTCGACTTGAAACGGGACAGACTCATCGATCGCGTGCAGCGTCGCAGCAGCGATGTCAGATTTGATTCGATCGAAAGCCGCTGTGGCTTCGGTCGAGAGGGGAAAAGAGGTGGTCTTGATAAGAGGACGTGCCTTGTCGGCGTAGTTTGGAACCCATTGGGCATAATACGAGAAAAGGCCCAGGCAGCGTTTGAGAGCTTTCTGGGTATGTGGGGGGGGTAAGTCCATTAAGGGACGCATGCGGTCAGGATCTGGCATGACTATCCCGTTTTCCACCACACAACCTAGAATAGCGAGTCGTGTGGTCCGGAAAACACACTTGTCCAAATTGTAAGTCAGGTTTAGCTGACGGGCAGTTTGAAGAAATTTGTCTAGGTTGGCGTCATGGTCCTGCATGTCGTGGCCGCAGATGGTGATATTGTCCAGATACGGGAAGGTAGCGGTTAGCCCGTTCTGGTCCACCATCCTGTCCATTTCCCGCTGGAAGACCGCGACACCATTTGTGACCCCGAATGGTACCCTGAGAAATTGATATAGCCGCCCATTCGCTTCAAAGGCCGTGAATGGTCGGTCCTCGCAGCGGATCGGGAGCTGGTGGTAGGCCGAACGTAGGTCAATAGTGGAGAAAATGCGGTACTGGGCGATCTGGTTCACCACATCCGTGATGCGTGGCAGGGGGTACGCATCCAGGAGTGTGAAGCGGTTAATGGTCTGGCTATAGTCGACCACCATCCGTAGTTTTTCCCCATTCTTGACAACCACCACCTGGGCTCTCCAGGGGCTTGAACTGGGTTCGATGATGCCCTCATCCAGCAATCTACGCACCTCACTCCTAATGAATTGCCTGTTTTCGTAACTATATTGCCGACTTTTGGTGGCCACAGGCTTCCAGCCAGGGGTGAGGTTTGCAAAGAGTGCTGGCGGGGCAATCCGGAGTGTGGAAAGGCCGCAGGATTGGCCCCGGGGCACGGGGGCGGGTTGCTCGGGTGCTTCGGGAGTGGGGCGATGGCAGACCGAGAGGGGGGCGTGGGGTCCCCCAAAGTGTAGGGACACCGTTTGGAACTGACACTGGAAGTCTAATCCCAGCAACACTGGGGCGCACAATTGGGGAAGGACGAATAATTTAAAGTGGGTGACCGTCACGCCCTGTACTTCCAGCGTGGCGATGCAATACCCCTTTATCCCAGTCGAGTGCGACCTCGTTGCTAATGAGATCCTCTGGGTAGTGGGGATAATGTCAAGTCCCCAACGGAGGGCCAGATCTGGCTGGATAAAACTGTCAGTTGACCCAGAGTCAAATAAGCAATTGGTGTAGTGTCCATGCACTTTAATCAGTTCCATTGCTCTGGTGAGGGGATGAGAGCATTGCTGGTTTAATGTTATTGAAGCAGTTGACAGGCGAGTTTTGCGCGATGACGTCACGCAACGGGATGACGTCACGCAACGGGATGACGTAGTCAACGCTCGAGAAGCAGGTTGGAGAACCTCCCGGAAGTGCTGTTGTGGCGGGTGAATGGTAAGTAGTGGGGTTTGTAGTTGCTCGCGATCGGCGGTCGGGCCCTGGCGGTCGTCAGCGATGGACGCTAGGGTGAGCGCCTGGTTGGCCGCGGGGGTGGCTGCGGCGGCGGTAGCGTCGGCCCCGGGGGTGTCTGTGGCAGCGGCAGCAGCGGCGGTAGCGTCGGCCCCGGGGGTGTCCGTTGCGGCGGCAGCAGCGGCTGTAGCGTCGGCCCCGGAGGTGTCCGTGGCGGCGGCAGCAGCGGCGGTAGCGTCGGCCCCGGGGGTGTCCGTGGCGGCGGCGGCAGCAGTGGCGGTAGCGTCGGCCCCGGGGGTGGCTGTGGCGGCGGCAGCAGCGGCAGTAGCGTCGGCCCCGGGGGTGTCTGTGGCGGCGGCAGCAGCGGCGGTAGCGTCGGCCCCGGGGGTGGCTGTGGCGGCGGCAGCAGTGGCGGTAGTGTCAAGTGTTCCGCACGGGGGCGAGAGGCAGGCCATCACCATGGTTGCGACGGTGGGTTGCCCCTTCCGGGTTCGGCGTCTCCGTGACGTCAGGCGTTGCCGTGCTGGGGAGCCCTCGCTCTCATTGGACGAGAGCTCTGGGGAAGAAGAGTTTGAATGGGATAGTGGCGGTTGAGCTTCACACGAGGCACTGTGTTTGCTGGCGGCCATTTTAGACCTACAGACTGCAGCAAAGTGGCCGTTTTTAAGGCACTTCTGGCACCTGGCTTTTCTTGCTGGGCACTGGGACCTGCTGTGCTTGTCCCTCCCGCAGAAATAACATTTCGGGTTCGCACGGGGCAGGGTAGCAGCAGCCGACAGGCCGTCAGGGGTAGGGTAGAAGGGCACTCTACTCACATCAGAATGTGGGGTCCAGTCCCTAGAGAGCTCGGTGGACTTTAAGGCTGCATCCTCCATTGTGATTGCAATCCGGGCCACGTCCTCTAGTTTTTCTACCCCTTGTTCGAGCAAACGCAGCCTCACTTCGTTCGATCGGAGCCCGGCCACATAGGCATCCCGGACGAGGTCGCTAGTGATCTCGGCAGCAGTTTTGTCCACACAGTTACAGTCCTTGCCCAATGCCTTTAATACTTGTAAATATGCCCTGCTGGACTCACCGGGCTGTTGCTTCCTCGACGCAAGCATGAGCCGGGCATGAACTCTGTTCACCGGTTGATCATACAGTTCCTTCAGTACCTTTATGGCTGCGGTGTAAGTGGTCTCATCCTGGATGTTCTCGTAGACTCTCAAGGACACCATAGACAGCAATGCTGTTAGACGCAGGTTATCCTCCTCTACCTGAATGAATCTCAGGAAGTTTTCAAAGTTCAGCAGCCAGAACTTAAAGGCTTTGAAGGCTGTAGCTGACTGTGGGTCGATATCAAGTTTTTCTGGCCGAGTTAAACGCTCCATCCCTTTCAAAAAAAAATTCTTTTTGCTAATAAAATTGTAGAGCTCGTCGAAAGAACCAAAGACTTGTTGATCCAAACCAAGGCTTTTATTAGCAAAAGACCGGAGCTCTTCACAGGTGGCCGACCAGTCCGGAATGATCCGACCTGGCGAGGGACACAACCCTTTAAGGCCCAAACAATAGGTGTGGCTTAGCTCTCAGCCAATCGCTGTAAGCACAGTCTAGATACAGTAACTATATACACTATGTACATTGGTGATAGATCTGTACTATCACACTGACAAAAGGCAAAGGAGGAAAAACCCAACACCCAACCCCAACCAACCAATTTTCCCCTGCAACCGCTGCAACTGTGTCTGCCTGTCCCGCATCGGACTTGTCAGCCACAAACGAGCCTGCAGCTGACGTGGACATTTACCCCCTCCATAAATCTTCGTCCGCGAAGCCAAGCCAAAGAAGAATGAAAATCTGTAGACACCATGGTTGAAGTAAAAACACAAAATGCTGGAGAAGCTCAACAGGGAGCTTCAAGGTGGTCTCACCTTGAGTTACAGGGAAAGGTTGAACAGACTGGGGCTTTTTTCTCTGGAGCGTATAAGATTGAGAGGGGACTTGATAGAGGTGTTTAAGATTTTAAAAGGGACAGAGTAAACGTGGATAGGCTTTTTCAATTAAGAGTGGGGGAGATTCAAACTAGAGGGCATGGTTTAAGATTGAAGGGGGAAAATTATAAGGGGAACGTGAGGGGAAATTTCTTTACGCAAAGGATGGTGGGGATGTGGAATGAGCTTCCGACAGACGTGGTCGAGGCGGGATCATTGGTTACATTTAAGGAAAGACTAGATAGTTACATGGATAGGAGAGGACAGGAGGGGTATGGACCGGGTGCTGGTCAATGGGACTAGGAGGGTGGGGATTTGTTACGGCATGGACTAGTAGGGCCGAACTGGCCTGTTCTGTGCTGTAAGTGGTTATATGGTTATAGGTGAAAACCCATAACCGATGTTTTCTGCTTGAGTCATTCATCAATGCATGGAAAAATGTCAACAGGCATCTGAGCGAAACAGTAAGGGGGTGGGGGTGAGGTGTTGCTGAAAAGACAGGAGATGATAGGTGGAGAAAGGAGGGAGGGGACAGCAGCAATGAGGGGAGGAGGAATGGCTGGGTGGATAAGGGGGAGAACTGGAAAGACAGGAAATGGGGCAAGTTTAGCAGAAAGTCAGTGTTAAAGCCATCTGGCTGGAGAGTGCCCAGATGGAAAATAAGGTGTTGTTCCTCCCTGTTGGTCAGGATGGGACAGTACATAAGGGCAAGGACAGACAGGCTGGGTGTGTGACTCAGAATTGAAATTGTTGGCTACTGAGAGGTCGCTGTTGTTGTGAATGGAGAGGAGGTGCTCAGCGAAGCAATCTCCCAATCTGTGATCAGTCTTTCCGCTGCAATGAATAAGCTAATGCATAGAACAGAAAGGGATGACAGAAAGTTGTGAACTCAGCCAAGCACCATCATAGGGCATCAATCTCCACTCCATCAAGGACACCTACAGCTCTAACCAGCCATTTTAGGCAAATCCGTACGGTTTCTGCAGGCTCGTAGCATCCGAGCAGAGTCCACGGTTGAGGAGGCCCATCATGCCCAGGAACTTACAGGAAGGTTTCGGCTGCGTCGTGACCAATCGGTTCGACCAACTATTTGATGATGAATCTGACCCATTCGAGATTTTAAAAGAGGCTGAGATCAAGAAAGACAAGAAGGAGAAGGACAACAAGACAGCTCCCTCCAAACAGCAGCCCAGGAAGGAGTCCCAGAAAGGTAGGAAGGTGCCCGTCCCGTCCAGCTACAGTAAACCAGAGTCCCAAGCGTCCGTGACCTTGAGGAAAGAAGGTGTCAGGGGAATTGGCAGAAAGCCTGAGCAGCAGCATTCTCAAGGAGAAGGGAAACCTGGTGAGAGGAGACCAGATAGAAGACCACAACCTCGTGACCGGCAATTTGATAGACCTGTGTTAGAAGAAGCTGAAGGTGGCAAATTCTCATCTGAAAATCGGCCTCATTACGTGGACGTGGAGGAGGAAGAGGACATGGACGTGGTCTGGGACGGAGTGATGGTTTTGACTCTTGTGGAAAACATGAATTTGACAGGCATAGTGGAAGTGACCGATCTTTCTCTTCCAGTAGCCTGAAACCAGAGGACAAACGGGGTGGCAGTGGTTCGCACAACTGGGGAACTGTGAAAGATGAACTTGGAGAACTTGATCAATCTGCTGTTACTGAAGAGGCACACGAGAGAGATGACCAACAAGTAGCTAATTCTGAGAACAAGGAAAATGAAGTAGAAGAAGTCAAAGAAGAAGGCCCAAAGGAAAAAAATGACTCTCGATGAGTGGAAAGCCATGCAAGATAAAGAATGAGCAAAAGCTGAGTTTAACATTCGCAAACCCAATGAGGGTTGTGACAGCAGCCAATGGAAAAAGGGGTTTGTTTTGCGCAAGCCTAAAACTGAGGAGGAATGTTTTGAGAATGAAGATGTCCATACCTTGGACTATACGGTCTCTGATGGATCTGGTCTGGACCATCATTTCTGCAAACCAGCAAATGATATAACCTCTCAGCTGGAGATCAATTTTGGTGATCTGGGTCGCCCTGGTCGTAGTGGCAGAGGCTGAGGTGCCTGTGGTTATGGTGGTGGTAGCGGCAAGAGCATTCGTGGAGTGAGACTAGACAAGTCTAGCATCTCTGTTCCAAATCATGATGACCCAGAAGCTTTCCCAGCTCTGGCCTAAGTGGAAGTCGCAGCCTGGCCTGAAGTCCTCGGGGGGTGGGAGGGGGGCACTCTGTGAGGCTTGCATGCTTAAGGAACTCTTCTCAACCATAATTACAGAAAAAAAAATAAAAGACTATCATCCATGCCATTCACACCTATGAACTGTTCACAAGGAATTGTTGAAATGGACTTCTCTTGCTACACAGAAGCAACAAATATTGATAGTTGATTTTATATCCACAAAAATTGGTAGCAGAGGGAAAAAAGCTGTTTTCATAATAAATTTTGAGAAATTTAAAAAATAGGACACCAACAAGTTTGGCATTGTCTTTAAAAAAAAAAAGCAGTCTCTATTCTCAAGAACCCTCTTCACACCGCTACCCTTGGAAAGGAGGCACAGTGGCCTGAAGCTGAGCACCCTGAAGACTTCTTCCCCTCTGCCATCATATTTCTGAACGGACAATGAATCACAGACACGACCTCACTTTTTCTTATTTTTGCATTAATTTCTTCATTTTAAAATGTAATTTTATAGAAATTTTTCCACTGTGACGCTGGTGCAAAACAACAAATTTCGTGACATGCACATGGCAATAAATTCTGCTTCTAAATCACAGGAGACCTCAGGATCTGGACACAGGCAAAAAAATAAATTGAGGAAACCAGCATTAGAAATCTACAGAAATTTGATGTATTGCAGACAAGATTTTTACCCAAATACTCAAAATGTCAAGTCACTGCAATTTTCCAAATGAAGTTGTACCAATCATTATCTACTTGGAATAATGAAGACAGGTATAGCACCCCTTATCCGAATACCCAAAGTCTGAAACTATTTTCGTTTGTGGTCCCACAAGATAAAACGGAATAGGGTTCAGAAATCCCAATCGGAGAATGGAACGTAAGCAGTGCGTTATTGAGTGTAGATTTTTCAATACATGTCTACCTCAGTTGATTTATGCATATGTAAATGTTTGTATTGTAATGTGAATGCATGTATCTTTAAGTCTGAGTGAATGAGTGCATTTTTTTTTTTAAATGGTGTACCAATATCCAAAAAAATCCCAAATCCAAAACACTTCTGGTCCCATGCACTTTGGATAAGTGGTACTCAACCTGTAGTAATCAATTCTCAGATGTTTTCTTTTATGATCAAATCCTCGGGACAGTCAATCCTGAGGAGATGATCAAGCCTCTTCCTGGCAGCTCTGATCATTGAGTCGTGCCAAGCCACAGAGGAGGGTAAGAGTTACAAAATAAGGCCATAAGGTTTCCTTGCAGTGGTTCTCAACCTCTTTTTTTGGTCAAAGGCCCACCTGGCTTCCGGCCTAACCTGCCAGGGCCCACTGAGCAATATTTTCAAGTCAAAGGCAGCTCTAAGAAACACATCTTTGAAAATAATTGAGAAAAGAACTCCATGAAGAAACAAAATTGAGATTCATTTCAGTCATGCTGAAATCATCTAATATTTTTTCCCCCAAAGTTAGTCAAAATTTATAAGATTAACTATTTTCTGGTTTATGACCCCATTGGTTACCTTATTTTTTATTATTAAAAGTGGTGGTCTGTCCGTGTTAAGCCAATAGTCTCTGTAGCATGGGGTTAAACTAGTACATAAGTAGTTTCGTGGGTTTTTTCACTTTTTTAATGTAACATAGGTTACAATATCATCTGCATTGTTCTATTAGATTTGTTCTATTTTATTGTCTTGTACCTATGTTTCATTTATATAATGAAACTAATAAAAATATTGAAAGAGAAACACATTTTAAGTATTATTGGACAATTTTAAAGACTCACATGGGATACTGTGGCCCACTGGTTTAGGAGTCTGTAGATTCACTGGAAATATTAAAGTGTATTCTGCTTGGGGAAGAAACGATTAATCGGAGAAGAATTGAATAGTGTTGAAAAGATTATTGTAGGTCAAAAGATGCATGGTGCAATTTTGAAAACCACCAACTTCAAGCTGCCAAATCCTTCCCAAGAATAAAGCCTCCATTTGGCTTCCTGAACAAGGCCACGTCTTTACCGTAATCATCTGAACGCTTTTTTTAAAAAAATCCTTTATAATTGGCTGAATTGACATTCAGCACACTCCCATCTCTTTCTTGTTCAGAGCCGATGCTCAACAGTTGAAGTTTGAAGCCAACTATTTTACTTTATTGCTCCAAAACGACCACAAAACAAAACAATACAGTGGAACAAGATGACAATGTGAATACTGTGGCCAGAATGAGGATAAAAGGCCAGAAAATACATCTCAGTATTTTTCTTTTGCTTCAGGATACTGTGGTTTAAGCCACATGCCAAGTATGTAACCCAGCCTTCCCATGAGAAATAGCAAGGGAATATTTCATGGTCGGAGATTTAGCATCTGAATGAGGTAATGAACAATCGCTCCATTACCAGACATCGCTGTGGTTCCTGGCTATCTCAGTTTCTTCAACTAAAATTAGAACATTGGTGAAGCATGGACAAGTATCTGCTGTGCTTGTCAATTATATCAGCAGCTCTAAGTAGGTTATCTGCAAAGCATGTTAAGCCTTTTAGGGATGGAGTGCTGCTATGGTAAAAGCCACAGCTCCATAAGTTTCAGAGTGTGATACCCAGGGGTGGACTCTATGCGAACAAGTACCAGACTCCACGTGCTCTAAACTTGCTGGGCATATCCCAGAGGGTGCCGAGGGCTTCCTGATCGTGTCAGAGGTTTGGATCTGGAGCTCGGGGTGCTGATGAAGGCTGTGCAGCTGCGGGAGCCCAGGAGGAGAAGCTGTGGACACTCAGCGACTCTAGGAGTTGGGAGCTCTCTTTTGCTTCTCTTTCTCTGGCTACAAGGGGCACTGGGCAATTTTTGCTGACAGTCGACTAAAGGAAGTTTCTTGTAATATCACATTTTCTGTTTTATTACATGATAATAAAATAATCTTTAACATACTTCCAGCATCTGGACCTCTCAGTGTGGGCGTTTCCAATATTTGGTTATATTGCAATGTTTGGCAACTGAAGGAGCATCTATTAATGTTAATAACCACTCACAGAAGTGTTCGGAGCACTTCTTGTACAAGTCAAGTCTGCACATGTTGTGATTATAGTAAAAACACAGGAATGCTGGAAGGACTCAGCTGATCTTGTGACATTCATAGGAGGTAAAGATGTATTACTGACATTTTAGGGCCTGAGCCCTTCAAAGTGTGTGCGAAGGTGTCTGAATTTAAAATAAAAGGCAGGGGAGGAATACAGACCAACAGACAAAAGGTGCTAATTGGATGTGGATAGGAGGACAGGAGAGAGGGAAGGTGAGATTGGGGGAGGGAGGTTTGGCTCTGAGGACGCAGAGCTAGGGGAAAGTCAACGCGTTCATCACATCAAATCTAAAGGTCAGGAGTCAACTGCACCCCAGTGAGATTATAGTTGCAGCACAGGCTGTAGAAAGGATCTGCAAGGCCCTTCAGCCCAGTGCCCCTGTACTAGTTTTTCTGATCAAAGGCAATCCTGCTGCAACATCCATGCCATGAGAAGGGACTGTACAATTGTGGGCAGCACAGTTCCTCAGCTAACTGACTCAGAGCTTTGGAGACCTGGCTTCAGTCCTGCTCTTGGGTGCTGACTGGGTGAAGTTTGCATGCTCTCTCAGTGCAGGATTCCCCCCAACCCCAGTGTCCTGGTTTCTAAAGATGGCAGGTCGTTAGCTCAATTGACTGTCATAAGTTGCCCCCTTGTGTAGACAGGTTGTAGAAAGTGGATGAAATGTTTTGTACACTAGCATCCTTCTACAATAGTTCTCCCCTCAATCTTCTACACTGCAGTGGGGTTAAGGCCCTTGCCGATATTTCTTCTCCTTATAACCAAAGGCCCCAGTTCCAGTCACATCCTTGTGAATCTTTTCTGCATCCTTCCCAGCATAATGATCTGTTACTCTATGATGCTAATGTATAAGACATTGGTGAGACCACACATGGATCTCTGCATACAGACTGGTCTCTCAGTAACAGGAGGTTATTATGCTGAGAAAGATCCACAAGGATACTACTGGAACTGGTGGCAGTTATAAGGAGAGGCAAGGACTTATTACCCACCGCAGCACAGAAGACTGTGGAGTGAATTCTTAAAGAGGTGCATTAAAAACTTGATGGACATAAATGAGGTGAGGCGGATTGGCAGATAAACTCTGGTGTGGAGATGGTGACAGAGGAGGGGCTGCAGAAGATGATGAGGAAGGAACTAAATCAGGGACTGATGGAGGCCAGATGGAGTGGGGAGAGGTGAGAGAAACTGGGAAGAACAGGCTGAAAAGAAAGAGGTGCGTGAGTGGCCATGGGTGAGTGGAAGGCGAGGAAGAGTGGCAGAGGGGTGCAGATTACCAGAAACTGGAGCATTTGGATTGTAGACTACCCAGGAGGAATACGAGGTGCTGTTCCCTCAGGAACGCATTTGGCCCAATATGTTATGCTTCTAAATCATCACTGGGTATCCAGAAGGTCAACCATCCTACCTTTGTGCTGGCCACACCGATTTCTGGTCCTGCGTTGACGTGAACTCCACAGTCTGTCTCACGGGAAATGGAACTCCCCACTGTGTTGGTGATGCCGACAGTCAGGGCTCGCCTCCCTTTGCAGTACCTCAAGGCCATCAAGGTGTCAGCGGTCTCACCTGCGCAACAACGGAGAATGGGTGACAGGACATGGGGCTGCTGAGCTTAACACTGACGACAGGACATGGGGGTGCGAGCTTATCACTGACACCTGAACCTCAAACAGTAAGCAAATGAAGAAACCACATTTTCCTCCCTATCAACAACTTTTTTTAAAATCAATTTTTATTTTTCACACTGTGAACCGTATCAACCAAAATATAGACAAACGCTGCTCATTAAATATACACAGTGTCATTTTCTCCCTTCCTCCCCCCCCCCACCCTCCCTCCTTCCCACCCCCCTCCACTATCAACAACGTTAACCTTCATCATTACAGGACATGGGAACATTATCACAAACGTCCAACACCAAAAACCACAAAGGGGAAGGGGGGGCTTAAAGTTTCATCACAGTAGTCAGTTCTAAGGACCGTACTAATTTTTTTGATGGAGGAGAGAGTACATTTCAGAGATTAAACATCATGGATAAGCACAAAGCCAGGTGTGGATACACAGTAAGATTTTAGAGGACAGAGACCATATAACGGCAT
The DNA here is from genome assembly GCF_036971445.1 of Narcine bancroftii. NCBI lineage: Eukaryota > Metazoa > Chordata > Chondrichthyes > Torpediniformes > Narcinidae > Narcine > Narcine bancroftii. The sequence goes on from NC_091474.1 coordinate 90,765,827, forward strand.
GAAAATTAATATAGTAAAACCCCTGGTATCCAGGTAGATGACGGATTAGTGAATTTTCTGGTTGATTAAGAGTGCAAGTTGCGTGATTGGTGAACTAACGGCAATTTTTCTGCAATTTCTTTTGCTGGTTGCTTGAATTCCAGATAACAGAGGGTTTTGCTGTATTATGAATCAATACAAAATAAACTTTTTCTACAAAAGGTCTTTGCAGTATCAATAATTTAAGTAATGTAAATCATTTAGCACCATGGGAATGAGATGCTGATACATTCCAGAACAAAGTGGAAAAAAATACAACTAAATTAAAAGCTGCAAAATGTTTAAAACTTTCTGAATCAGCATTTAGTTATCGAAGAGAGTGAACTAAAGCTTACTTTAGTGGTGAACTGATCTGCTAAATTTTTGGTGTACCACCACACAAACTACTTCACTGCCTGATCTATCAGATACTCCTGCTCCCCTTGTGCCCTGATCAGTAGTCAGAGAACTGGAGAAGTCAGTGTGAATGCTGACTTACCACCTGAGACTCAAATTTTCACAAAACAATATTTATTTTTATAGATACATATTTGTCTTGCATATGCATTGTTTGTCTCTATATGTATTATGTCTGGTTGTGGAGTGTATGTTTTCAGGAGTTTACAGAGCTTTGGCATGTCACCAGTAACCCTGGCAAATTTCTACAGAGCTGTGGTGGAAAGTGTGCTGACCGCCTGCATCACAGTATGCAGACACCAATGCCCCCAAGCGCAAACCCCTGCAAAAGGTTGTGGACACAGCTCAGGACATCACAGGCAAAACCCTCCCCTCTACTGAGCACATCTACAGGGAACGCTGCTGTCGGAAGGCAGCAGCAATCATCAAGGACCCTCACCATCCAGCACACGCTCTGTTCTCACTGCTGCCATCGGGAAAGAGGTGTAGGTGCCACAAGACTCGCACCATCAGGATCAGGAACAGCTGCTCCCTCTCCTCCATCAGACTCCTCAATGACAAACTCAGAGACTCATTTAAGGGCTCTTACTTGTGCATTTCATTGATTTTCTTTTTTATTCTCTCTGTATTATGTTTACATGCTTATTCCGTGTATAGTTTTTTTTGCACAACGAAATAGTCGTAATTCTTGCTTGCCCACAGTGAAAAGAATTTCAGGGTTGTATGTGATGTCATGTATGTATCTGACAATAAATCTAAAAATCTGAACTGAGGAGTGGAAAAGGTTGTTTCTTCGAGTTGTACTCTGCAATTGGATGATAATAAACTTGAACAAAGTCATCCTTGACTGCTTCAGTTGATAAGTCTGGGCAAGCAAATCTTCATAAAAATTCAAATGAGATTTCAGATATATTTTTCTTTAAAAAGATAGACACATTAATTTGCCCCCAAGGAGCATTAATGTGGCCAGATTTATAAAATAATGCTTGAATAATCACAGTACACAAAATTCAAAATGCAAAAGCTTCTTATCCACAGATGGAAACCGGCAGTAGGTACGGAGTTACAGGGATGGAAAACACCACTGAATGCCTGCTCCAGTCTGTGGGCTTTGAACGTCACACAAGAGCAAGAGTCATCAGTGAAGATGCTGAGATTTGGGCTCAGATGCCACTTTACGCCATTGAGTTCTGCCAGTAAAATTTAATAGGCACCATGTATAACATTGCTATTACATGGAAGACGGATGCCAGGAGACAGTTAATACTCATCTGGGTGTTAAAAGATGTTAAAACTTAGAAATAAAGAATGCCCTCTGAGCATCCTTGACTCTGAAAATCATGTGACCTCACTTTTCTTGCATTGGTGGCTTTTGTGCGACACTTTTAACAAATTAAATATTCCAAAGACACGTCAGGCAAAACACTGCCTGTAAAGTGACATTCAGGGAAAAGATCAAAAGCTCGGTCAAAGAGGCAGTTTACAGGCAATGCATTGGAGGGTTCAAGCAACTCATGTCCTTGGCAGATGCCCCTGGAGTTAGAGCTAAGGTTGGGGTTGGTGATGACATAATCAGAGGAAGACACAAGGCTACATCAAGTTGTGAATTTCATCCATTTGTGTGCCCTGCCATTCGGCATGGGCGATCACGCCTCTCCAACACAATCTCTGACCCTCTGAAATTAGTTGTTGCCTCAGTAAAGGCTCCATCTTTGAGCTGAGTCCGTAGTTGATGTTGAGTTCATGATTATACAAGGGAAAAATACTGAAGTGGTTCCCCATTGCCCTCTTCAGTTGCAGTGTCCATACTGGATGGATAACCCTGCCCAACAATCAGCAGATTCATCTGTCTTTAATCTTACAATCATAAAGTCCAATTTGTAGAATCTGCTTGTAAAAAACCATCCACCATGCAATCCATGGCTTCACAAGACCATGGGAGGTTAAACAGGCACCACACTTTGCCCAAGGGTGGCCTATAGGCTATCGGATGGAAGGAGCACCCTACACCTCCTTTTCCTGAGCAATTGCGCAGCACCGATTAGTCCAATTTAGTCCAAAAGTAAATGCAAGAATGAGGAAGATTAAAATCAGACAGGGCCCTGGAAGAACACAAGAAATGCATTGACTGTAGGATTTAGGAAGTCAAAAGGGACAATGAACATGTCCTTGGTGAGCAGGATTAAAGAGAACCCTGAGAAATTTTATACTCATGTTAAACCCAAGAAGATAATTAGGGACTGGTAGGATCATTCATTGACAAAGAGAGAGAATTTTATACTTGAAGTGTGGAGAATTGGGCAAGGTACTTGACAGAGTATATAGCTATGTTTTTGGGAGTTAAATGGGAAAGGTTTGTTAGATTAGGTTACATACAAACACTTTAAAACAGATCTTTTCTGAAATAGTGGAACTCTGCTAATGCTAGACATATCGGGGCCTCACAGCTTTTGCAAGAGCTTTGAAGAGTGCTCAAGAGACTTCACTAATAGATTGTTGTTTACAAAAGGCAACAGATGAAAGAGCATGTTGGAGCCGCTGCTGTCTGGAAGAGAACTTGCTGTTCTGAGAGGGTCATGTGGTTTTGCAAGCAGACAGAGTCAAACAGGCTTTCTCTCAGAGAGAGCAGAAGTAGCTGGAACTGGAACAGGACAATCTGGCAAGCTTGGGGAAAGCCTTTTAGAAGATGGCCTGGTCAAAGCCCTTGTGGTTCGTGCAAGAGGAGAGGACTGGCTGTCTAATGTTTCACTTGGAATAAGGGAAACAAAAAGGAACTTTGTGGTGACCTGAAAGAAAGAAGTTATCATCTGGAGATGCCTGAATGGGCAAGTTTTGTCAGCGAGACACTGGAGTGGCTGATGGAAGTACATCAGTTGAGGATGTCCTGGAATAACAAATCTCTCTCTGAAAACCAACAAGAACCTTCCTGAGTGGTAGCCATTTACCTTTCAAGCACCAAAGCCTGGTGAACTTCAAACATGTTAAATTCTGCACACAGTATAAGAATTGCCTGCAACCAATGAACTTGGAGGATTGAGAAGTGAGATTGAACCAAATAACTTTTCTGAACTTACACACACACATTACATACACGTGCGCTTAGAATTAGAAGGGGGTTACGTTAGGTTAAATAAGTCAATAGAGATAAGTTAAAGTTTGATTCGATTTTCATGTTTAAAGATAATTAAAAGCAATGTTTGTTTGAGTGACCATTTGTCTTGGAGAATATCTATTGCTGCTGGGTTTATGGGTCCTCTTGGCTCATAACAGTACTGAATACTTTGCATTGAAGGATGTGGAAAATAGAAATTGGGAGCAGACTATGGAGAATGCTCATGTGTGAGGACATTTTGAGATCAAGAGCCATCTTTTGAGGAGCATTAACAGTGGATAATCCACAAGGTCTGATGGGATACATCCTAGCTTACTGCAAAAGGCAAGTTCTGGGGCCTTCATGAAGATCTTTGTGTCTTCACTAGCAAAAGGTATGGTCCCAGAGGATGGTAGAGCAACCAATGTTGTTCCTTTGCAAAGGAAGTATGGGCAATCCAGGAAATTATTGCCCGGTAAGGCTCTCATTAGTGGTAGGGGCAACTATTTGAGTGGACACTTCAGGACAGGATTTGTACACATTTGTAATATCATAGTCAGATTAGGGACTATGTGGTTTTGAGTGGGGCTGGAAATGCGCCACAAACTTGATAGGAGGGATTTTCAGTTCAAGCCATTGTTAGGACCCGATGAAAAGTCAACAACAAGGAATAAACCAGCAGAAGCGGGAAATCCAAAATGTAAAAAAAGCTGGATTTATTCAGCAGATCAGAATGTAAGAGGTAATGGGTCGGGTAATGGAAGTGTCAGTGATCTGAAACATTTTTTTTTCCCTCTGTGTGGATAAAAGTCAATACTTGAAGGGCTCCAGCCCAAAAATTATCCTTGCTATATAAAGTACACTGTTTGGCCTGCTGAGTTTCTCCAGCCTTGTGTTTTCACTTCAGTCGCTGTGTCTACAGACTTTCGTGTTTAACTTCTTGCCGCGCAAAGAGAACAATCTGCTGGAGGAGCTCAGCGAGTCGAGTAGCATCAGCGGGAGAAGAAGAATAGTCGACATTTCCAGCAGGAGCCCTTCATCGAGATCGTCCACAAATAATTTTTCTTCATGGTTTCCTGACTTTGCGTTTCTGGAATAAAGTTCTAGTATCCAGCCTCTCCCCAACTAACGACCATCCGTATATATGACCGAAGAAAATAACAGCTGCATGTGTACGATAGTGACGGTCTCTCAGTTGCCATTCGGTAAGCGAGCAAGAGGGAAAAACCCATTCCCTGCTGATGGACCTGACAAGAAGCTGAGGAAGATGCTCGATTTGGAATTGAAAAAAACTTGATTTATGACTTCTACAGGCCACGCTAACATACTTCTGACTTGCATCCGTTTCGAGGTACGACTGGTCAGTCAGAACAGAGCTCGGGCCTATGTCGGGAAAATAGCGGTGCACCCATGTTACAACGGCTATGCCAATCCAGAAGTAATCGTCCACACTGCACCAGAGATTTACTAGTGGCACGAGCATTTGGCATCAGCATCGTGGTCGAAGTGCATGAGTAAATTGTCATAAAAGAAAAGGAGATGCTGTCGAATGTTGACAAAGAACAGGACTGATATACAATAGGTCTGGTTAAAAGACAAGGCAAATGAGACCTTGTATGACATTACCACTCTTCATCTACTTTTCCACAAATAATTAACTAACCTTCATGAACTCCAAACAGAAGTCTACAGAGGTTTCATTCAACAGAATGACTGTCGGTTAACCTTGATAAGAGTTTGCAGCTCAAGGCATAACAAACTACGATTCTGCCTTGATACTACAGCAGTGACCTTTAATAAACCAGACTGCTCAGAGCACAGCAGCTGTTTCCTGAACATTTTTTGCATGGGAGTATTTTTATATTTGTATCTATATTTGTGTCAGGAGGTTGAAGACCAAATGTCCCAAGGGTTCACAATCCTGCGAATACACTCATTAGATAAGGTTCCTTATAAACCAGTGTATCTCTACACCCACACACATTAGGCAGACATGTACACCCACATTAAAAGGATACCTGAGTGAGATACTCGAGAGGCCAGCTAAAGCTGGGCAATTTTTTTTTTAAAAAACTGATGAGGTTGAAAGGGAAACCCAATAATGATAATGTGTTATCCTGAATTCAAGCCAACCAGCAGCCTCAACCATCTGACAAAAAAAAACACAAGAAATAACTATGTTTAAAAAATACAGGTTTAAAATTGGCGCTCCTCGCCATAGGTTTGCCAATCATACAACCCGCATCTCAAGCAACCAGAAAATTCACTTATCCGCATCTACCAATCCCCATAGGTGTTGGATACCAAGGTGTTTTTTTTTACTGTATTAAAGATTGTTAAGTAATCTAATGTTACATTTGTTGAAGTTCATCACCAGAAGCATTCTAGAATGTTTTAATGTGGTGGGTTGGCAAGATGCTCTACGAGAAATGTTGTCTTGGACTAACACCCACTTGGCACTGCCACCCTAAAAACCAAGTCCACAGTTACACCTTTTGTTGATCTCCCAACGTGAACCAGCTCCAAGGTTCAGTGGGTGGAGCGATAACAAACGTAACTCACCAAGCTGTTCTGAAGTCTTTAACAACTGGGTGAATCACATCCTCGGCCCACAACGATCAAAGGAATTTGAAAGTCATTGATTAAGATGAAAAAATAGCATTCAAATAATTAATGGTCTAAAAAGTGCTACAAATTACTTTCATTCCTCAAACCTGGAGTCTATATCCACTTCCTATGCGAGTCAGGGCAGCAAAGAGGCTTTTGACAAATCAGCCATTATCCCTTTGGACTCCAGCCATTCTTAACCCTTCATAATATATACTCCGGACTGGGTCCATGGGTAAACTACGGTCGAACATCAGGTTGGGTATAAAACCAGGGACACAGAGTATATGCGCTTGTTGGTTGTCCCTAAAAACCTGGGTATGGAGTCCAAAGGGTTAATCCAGTTGTGGCAACTCCACGGTCATCTCAAGAGAATCAGCTGTTACGAAGTCCAGAGGACCCCACAAACCAGCAGCATTAGATATGCACCACAACACAGGGTTACTTAAACAAAAGTAGTTTTTAATTATAATTAAACAAGAAAACAGAATTAAACTTTAACTTATTACTTAATCTACCTAACCTACTTAATCCCCCCTCTAATACTAAGCACAGGTGTGTGCCATGAGTATTTAAGATTAGAAAAGTTCTTTGGATCACCGTCCAATCTCACTGGTGGCAGGCAATTCTTGTTCTGTGCACAGAAGTTAGTATTAACAAAGTTCACCAGGCTTTGGTGCTTAACAGGCAAATGGTTACCACTCAGGAGGGTTCTTGCTGGTTTTCAGAGAGAGATTCCTTTTCCAGGACATCCGCATCTGATTCCTTCTCAATCAGTCTTGCTGACGAAACTTGCCCCCTTCAGGGTTCTCCAGATGATCCTCTTTCTTTCAGGTTACTTTTCAGACCACCAGTCTTCTCCTTTGACCAAGCAGCCTTCCAAAGTTTGCCAGCTTGTTCCTCTGGAATTGATTTCTGTGACTCTCCTCTCTGTTTCACTCCCTCCCTCTCTGAGAGCCAGATTGTTCTGACCCTGCCTGCAAAAATCACATGCTCTCCCAGGCCAGCTGGATTCTGCAACTTGGTTGCTCTTTCTGCCAAAGTCCTGAAAAAGTTCTGGGTTTTAAAATGTGTGTGTGCAAGCTGCTCTAACAATTCCTCTCAAGCCACCTCTAAATACCCTGTCACACAGCTAACATGCATGTGGCCTGGGATCAAACAAGTAACCATCCACTTTGTAGCCCACCAGACCCACGGAGAGAGTATCAGTTCATTCTGGACTTGAAGGTCGTAAAAACCCAGATGGTGCTTTAGTCCTTGATGCCTCATCCAATAAAGGGTGATAATGACAATTCAATAACTACTGCCAAAGAAAGAAATTTGGGCGGCCAGCATCACTTGACATGGTTAAAGTCTAATACTTTCGGAATGAGCCAATCAAACCACATTGCGGGGGGGGGGAATTATTTGAGATCCTATAACTGTTCAAATTGAATCACCACTTGGGGATAACAGTCACACACTGGGACATCTGATGAACGTGGATGCCACCCGACATCAACATCAATTACATCAATTTTCAATCTCTGACTGCAGCACTCACCTTCACACTAACAGCAATTTACAGTGGACAATTCAGTGAAACAAGAAAGTCTGCAGCTGCTGTGATTGTAATTAAAACACAGAGATGCTGGAGGAACCCAGCTCTTGCAGCATCTAGAGGAGGTAAAGAAACATTACTGACATTTTAGGTTTGAGCCCTTCTTCAAGGCACAAGTAAAAAGCAGGCAGGCATCACCACCCACCTATCTTTCCCTAGGTCTTCTTTCCTCCAGCTCTGTTTCTCCCCCCTCTTTCCTTCTCCCAGCAGCCAAAAACAACCCTCCCTTCCCCCAATCAATTCTCACCTTTCCTCCCGCCTGTCCCCTTATCAGATCCAATTAACACTGGTTGTCTGTTGGTATGTACCCCTTCTCTCTCCCAGCCTTTTAATTCAGGTGCTTTTTACTGCTACTTTGAAGAAGGGCTCAAGCCAAAAACGTTGGTAATATATCTTTACCTCCTATGGATGCGGCGAGACCGGCCGAGTTCCTCCAGTGGACAATTGGCCCAGCAACCTGCACGAGATCGGTACATGGGACGAGACAAGAGCACATGGGAGAAACTCGCACAGTCACAGGGAGAAAGTGCAAGCTCCACCCAGGCAGCACCCAAGATAAGGATTGAACCTCAACCACTGTAGCCGTTAGCCTCAACTAACCGCACCACCCATACTACATATGGTCTTTCCAAATAATTTAAAAAATAAGATTACTTAGTAATCTTCTGATCAAAAAATATTGTAAGGATGCAAGAAGATGGAGGTGAGGAGTCACGTACCCCTTTTACACAGCGTTCCCATTGAATTGCCACATGAACAATCCGTATTTAAAGCCAGGTCGGTCACACTAAGCCAAGAAAAGCCAGGTCTGTGCGACCTTCTACATAGGAGGGACCCGGCATCCCAGCGCATAAGGAGGCAGGACCTGCAGCATTACGGCGTCGGTGTCCCGGGAAGGCAGGTGAGCTTTTTACAAGGAGCTGATGCGAAACACGATACTACCTACCTTGGCAGGATGAAAATGGCCCCTATCTCGCATTCGTCGCTTTCACACAGGTAAATGAAGCGGTTAAAAGGCGGTTGATTACTGTCTTTCAAGGGCAGTGTAAAAGGGCCTACATTCAGATAGTGTCAAACAGGCTTTTCAGCCCAACTCAATTTGGCATTCTGGCCTAATCCCATTTGCCTATATTTGACCCATATCTTTTCCATTAATCTGTCCAAATGCCTTTTGAATGTTGTGCTTCTACAGTTACCTTTGGCAGCTCATTCCAGATGTAGACTGCACTCCCAGTTTTAAAAAAAGGCCTCACGGGTCCCTTCCAAATCTTTCCCATCTCACCTTGCCCTCTAGTTCTAAAGTCATCTACCCTGGGAAAAAGATGATGCGCATTCACTTTATCCATCATAACTTTGTAAACCTTTTCAAGATCACCCCTAAGCTATCTGTCTTCCAAGAAAATAAGTCGAGTCTATCCAACCTTCGTGCAACTCAACCCCTCCAGTCCCAGCAGCAACCCAGCAGGTGAATCTCCTCTGCACCCCTTCCAAATTATTGATGTACTTCCTAGAGCTGACATACGACAAATAGATCTGTGTCCGTATCTACCTCCAGTCAGTTTAGTCTGTTATTTAACTGAATCTGGATTGCTCGGAGATTCTCAGGCTTTACTTTGCAAATTCGAATTTGAGGAGGAATAAAGACGAGATGGACAGGTAAATTTGGGTGGCAAGGTTAGCACAACGCCTTTACAGCGCCAGCGATCGGGACCGGGGTTTGAATCCCGCGCTGTCTGTAAGGAGTTTGTACGTTCTCCCCGTGTCTGTGTGGGTTTTCCCCGGGGGCTCCAGTTTCCTCCCACCCTTCAAAACGTACCGGGGGTGTATGTAATTGGGTGTAAATTGAGTGGCAGGGACTCGTGGACTGAAACAGCCCGTTACCGTGCTGCATGTCTAAATTTTAAAAGAAATTCATACTCATCTGTGATCCAAAATAGTGAGTGCACCCTCCTACTTCTCCCCCCAACATTGTCAAACTTCTGTCATCTCTCACAGTGAAAACTGATGCAAAATGCTTATCGAGTTTGTCGCCATTTCCTTGTCCCCCACTATTATCTCCCCAGCGTACCTTTCCTGTGGGCCAACCTCTACCCTCGTTTCTCTTTAGCTCTTTATCTATTTGAATACACTTTTCACATCTTTTATGTTACTTTCTTTCCTTTCTGTGGGACTCCAATCCCATGCTCTAAACTGCCCTGTGATGTGACCATTGGCAATGAACTGAGGAAGCTCAAGTTGGCTCGCCTCCATTTCCACTTGGCCACCGATCGCTGGTGTTGTTTAATAACGCTGCAAGCACATCTATGAATCGCAATTCATAAGAGCGACACGGTACCTGACTGGCTGAGGAAAAAGCAGACATCGTCCCGGAAGACAGGCGTACCGCGATCCAGGAAATCGCTGGAAAGTTCCACCATGACTGGCAGCTCGGTCAGTTCCTCGAGGATTTGGCGGGTCTGCGAGAATAAACAGGAACCAGGTGGAGGTTAGGAACAGAAAACAGAATGTCTTTTATATGATGAAACAATTTCAAGTGTGGATATGCAGAGGGATCAGGATGAAACACAAAGGGAACATGCTCATAGAAAGTCATGATTACGAGGGTTATGTTTCCAGCAGGATTGAGCACAGAGAGAGGAAGAGACACTGCAGTTTTACAGAACTTTGACAAGATCACTGCATTATTGCAGCTTTATGGAGTCGAACAAGTCTGCAGATGCTGGGGTCTAAAGCAGTAAAACTCAGCAGATCATGCAACATCCAGAGGAAGTCAAAGGGGATCAACGTTTCATGGCTGAGTCCCAAAAAAGAGCTCAGGCCCATAATCAGGCCCATTGGGGTCCCAATGGTGCTGTTGTTGGGGCCTCTGCTGAGGGGACAGTCAGGGCGAGAAACTCCCAAAGGGGAAGAGGTGGGGACCCATTTCCTATGCTGGAGGTAGCGGGGCACTAGCCAAAATGTCAACTGCCTTTTACCTCCTATGGGTGCTGTGTGATCTGCTGAGTTCCTCCAGCATTTTTGTGTATCACAATATCCACGTATCCAGCGAAACACTTGCCCAATAGGGTATGCCTCACACAAAGTTCTTTCTTGCATTCGCTTAAGAAGGATTACACCGGAGTTGCAGGGGTGGCTCAGTGCCAGAACTGGTAAAACTGCTGCCTCAAAGACGAGGTTTGATCTACGCTGGCTGCGTGGAGTTGGCGCATGATCACACGAGTTTCCACTGAAGATGCCTTGCTTTCCTCCCTTATCCCAAAGATCTGTGGGTTGGTGGGTTAATCAGCTATTGGTAAAGTGCCAGTAGTGTGTAGGGTGAGTACATGTAGGTGGAGAAATGTAGGGAGAATAAATAAATGCTTGCTTGATAGCCACCACTGACATCACTGGGCGATGGGCCTGCTTCTCTGCTGTGCTTTTCCGATTTTTGTGACTCTATGGCTATTTTCCATAATCAACAAAATATCATCTTAAAACTGCAGCAACCAAGCTCACCTGCTGAAAATGAGATTACATTGTGGTCTTAGTGAAAAAAACATCACTGACTTCTGATTTGCAGTATTGCAGTAAGGGATGGGACATCACACCTTGTGCTCCTCGAGGGGAGAAAAGAACACACCAATCTGGAGGAGAACCCTCAACAAAACGCTGGCAGCAAAAAGTGGACGTGGATCAACAAAGACTAGACCTTCCTGAAAGCCGAGCCAACCCACCTCCTCACTCACCCAGCGACGTCACAGGTTCCAAGAAAACATTCGCACGTAGACAGGAATGGCGCTGCATCAGGGAAGTTGGGCTGCGGGGAGGGGGGGGAGCAGCAATGGTGTAGAGCTTGACAGTGCTACAATTTACATATGAATTCAATTTCTGGAGAGATAATTGCTTCATTATAATCGAACAGGATTAATGAAGTGTGAAACACCTCCCCATCAGCCTCAGAAGACAATTTGTCACCATTAGACAACAGACAATGCCAGCTGAGAGACAGATCCCAGATAGAGATCTACAATAAATTAGACACATCAGAGTAATCAGTGGATGCTTGTCCCTTCCGAATACCAAAGGGACTTTTCGTTCCCCTTCCTCATCCATCATCATCAATCTTCTCTCCAACCTACTACTTCACTATCCTCACCCAACATCCCCCACCCACACAATCCACCCAGTGAATGAGGTGAGCAAAGCCACGCCTGTGCGGGAGTGGCAAGGGGCAGTGAAATGGTTGACAACCTGGGAGTTCTCTGGGCCCTCAGAGCACAGATCATCAACAGAATAGTCGCACAATCTGGGTTTGGCCTCACCGATATCGAGGAGGTTGGACAATGTGCACGTAAAGCTCTGCAGGTCTGTTTGTGGCCTTGGGTGGAGGCGAGGGGGTGAGATGTGCCAGTAGCGTTCTGGGGGTGGGAGTCTCAGAGAGACTGATCACTCCGAAAAGCAGATCGAGGTGGGAGAGTGTGGCGGGATGGCGCTGAAGTTGGTGGAAGTGCAGGAGAATATTGTGTCACATGCAGAAGCTGGTGGGATTGAAATTGTTCTGCCTATGGGGAAGAGAGGCAAGACAAAGTATGAGAAATTGGGATGAGAGAAAGATTTTTACCAAAGACAGTTGAGGGGGGAAAAAAAAATCGATTTATTGAAAAGAAACAAGGAGTTTTTCTTTTTTTAAACATATGGAAAGTAGTAGGTACCTGGAGTGGACTTCCAGGGAGAAGTGATCGAAGTGGGTATGATGGTTATGGTTAAAAAGAATTTAGACAGGCAGGCACATGAACAAACAGGTGATGGAGAGATCTGGGCCACATGCAGGCAGATGGGATTAGTTTGATTTGGTGGGCCAAAGAACCTGTTCCTGGGTTGGACATGTCCATGTTCTAAATGATAATCTTTCATCGCACAAGCGCTAAAGTAAGTTTCATTTTTGAAATCTCTTTTTTTAAAAAAAGGAACAGGGAGATCTGCTAATTTTCAAAAGGTAATAATGTGAACTGATAACACGGTTTCTCTCTCCACAGATGTACCCGACTTACTGAGTACCTTGAGAATTTACTAGTTGTACTCAGTTCAACATCTGCATTAGACTTTCACCAGGCCTGTGCCTAATACGAGCCGCACACCACCAGCTAACTCCCCACTACGTCCAGAGGACACCAAGCAAGAAGGCTGTTGAGTATTTTCACGGGCAGCTGGCAAACAATATGGGCCACAAGACCCACAACCAAGGAAGGAAATACAAATTAACCCGTGCATGGATCAAACAGAAAATAAACTGTTCTGTCCATATCATTGATTTAATAGGATGGTCACAGCAAAACCAATCTTTTTATATTTGCTCCAACTTTGATATAGTAAAATCCCCATTATCCGGAATTCAATCGACCGGAAACTCAATGACTAGCAGAGAGAGAGAAAAAATTGATAATATAAATAAATACGACTGGGTAAATGGAGCCAGTGAGGAAATGCTGAGACTTTGTTGGAATCACACAGGCTTGCCCCACTAAACTAGCAAAGCCCTTCAATGGGTGTGGATTCCTTTTTGCTGTCACCACTTGCGTGGAGGTGAGTTACGTTGTCAGCGTGAGGAAGGTACACCGAGGACCTGACCGGGACACTTGCACGGAGGTGAGTCGGGTTGTCAGTGCGAGGAAGGTGTGCTGAGGGCCTGACCGAGACACTTGCAGGTGGAGGTGAGTCGGATCAGCCAATTGTGCCCCACCCACAGAAGCTGTTTGCATAATATTTCAATAAAGTTGTGTTGAAATTAAATGGCGGCACCCAAGATGAAAAAATGGCCAATGCTGCTCACCACTGGGGCGACTCTCCCAAAGTGTCTCCCTATCCGTGTCTAGTAAGTCTTTATCTGTATTTGTATTAGGTATATTAGTAAGGCTTTATCTGTAAACTTGGGAGAGGGCAGGTTAATTTCAAAGGTTAGCATGGTTCGCAAAGCTGTTACAGCACCAGTGACCAGGGTTCGAATTTAAACTGAACTTTACATATGTTCTACAATAAAAAAGACTGCAGTACTGTTTTTTTTTCAAATTACTTTACATTTTTCACTGCCTTTTGTCTGTTAAACTGGGTATTCTTAATGCCGGTGTATTAGTTAGGCATTGTAAGAGCGAGTCTCAATCCAGCATCCACGATTACCGTACAAGCCAGAAAATGGGGATTTTACTATACATGAATGAAAACATACCGCCAGTCCAGAATGATAACTTGTTCCACAGGCAATAATTAGCAAGCGTCTGCATCTTCTGATTTCTTTAATTGAATCCTTTAATCCACCAAGGATCACTAAGAAGCAATAGGCAACGCACAGGTTACACTGCAGCGTGTACGAAGCTTCACTCAAGATCTTTATAAAATCATTCATTGCAAAATTGGAATTAACTAATGCATTAAGGGAATGACAGAGCTTTATTTCTGAAATTTCACAGTCAGAAGTGGCCATCATCAGGGAGTTAAGAATTACACAGCCACAATCCAAATACAATTTTGTGCTCGCTTGGGCCACAGCACTAGTGTACCACTGACGACAAATGGTAGTGCCAGCCTTCAATGTTAGGCTAGATTATACAACCCACAGGCCAGCAGCAACTAAGGTTGTTTCCTATTGGATGATGACTAGATTGGTGGAATAGCTTGCTGTGTATGTACACAGTTGGGAGGTGGAATCAACACCCCAGTCCAAAACTAGTTTGAAAGCCTTTGATACCTGGTGACCTGTGAATGGTCATCAGGATCTTCTGGGGGCAGATCTCAGAACAAGCTGCATCTTGCAGGACCACTCTCAGGGAAAGAATTTGACTTGGGCAGTAGAATGATAACATTGGACAATGACTTTTGCTCTCTGAACACTGGGTGTATTTTATGGATTTTTTGGGCTCCTGATAATGAAAGACACCTTAATTTATTTTAGATATAGCCTATTATTGTGATTTCTGGTCATTTTTAAAGCCTACTTCAAGCATACAAAACCCTGAAGTGCAACATGTCATTGAAAATTCATTTTCTGCATTTGTATTTGGACTTCGTTTCTGCTGATCCTGGTGCCGTCAGTGACGAACATGGTGAAAGGTTTCACCAGGACATTGTGACCATGGAAAAGTGGTATCTAAGATAACTGAAATCCATCAATGCTGCCAGACTATCGTTGGACCATGACAAGAGAGGCATCAGATGCTGAGTTCAAATGAAAATCAGTGGCAAAACATTCTTAGGGCAGTTGAACAAATGCAATGTGTTAGCATCATTGTGCAATTAAACAGGCTAAATTCAATGACAGATCATTTAATATTTCTCCAATTTTCAACGTGATACAGCAAATATGAAATTATCTTTGTGTTCATTTTAAAGTTGTCTATCATAATCCCTACATTTTTTCAGGAAGCAAACCTTTTGAAAAAATTTGTTGCCCTGATCCTGCTCCACCATTCAATTCTATCATGGCTGATCCAATCCTGGGCTAAACACTTCTTGTTGTGTCTAACGTAGCTCTTGATACCCTTGTCTTAAAAATATTCAATGACTCCACCTCTACTGGTAGAGAATTCCAAACATTCACAACTCTGAAGAAATTCTTCCTCATTTCTGCCTTAAATGGGCAATCCATTATGATGAAACTCGTCAAATCTTCTCAGAATCTTGTGCAAGATCTCTCATTCTTCTGGACTAAGGAATATAGGGCTAATTTGCTTAATCTATTCTCATACACAAATCTTTCCTCATCAGGGAGAGGCCAAAATGAATCCTCTCAGTGCTGTCTGACCTGTGAATCCCCCAACCTACTGCCTTTGCAACCAACGGCCATCGATACGTATGACCGAAAATAAAATTTAAAAACTAAAGAAAAAATATGAAAATCATGCTTTTATGGTGAAAGTAGGGGGCTATCTATGGAAAATAATGCCTACGGTAGGGGTGGCCAACCTCTCGCGAGAGATGGCCTCGGTGGTCGCCAGGTTGTATTTAACGAACGATAACATCCAATGTACATCCATTTCGAGATACGACCGGTCAGTCAGAACGGAACATGGACAAAAGTTGAGAAATACCTATACTCCATACCCTTGCATTGAAGGCCATTATTCTGCTAGCCTTCCTAATCACCGCCTATTTGTGTTTCTTGCAGGACTGCCCAATTGTTTGGAATCACATTTTTAGTCACCTTAAATAGTAATAATTTGTTTTTTCATTCTCCATCCCACAATGGACAACCTCATATATTCCAGACATGGTATCCAACTCCCATCATTTGTCATTCACTTCATCCTTATCCATTTGCAAGCTCGGTCCTCTCAAATCACTACCCCACCTATCTTTGCATCATGACCGAATGTGACTGCATTACACTGGGCTCCTTCATACAAATGGGAAATAGTTGAAGTCCCAGCACTGATCCCTGCTAATCAAAAAGTGACCCATTCAGCCCAACTGTATGCTTTATGTTAGCTATTCCCCTATCCATGTCAATATAATTACACCAGCCCGTACACTCCCACCTTTTTGTATGTCATCATCTCTAATACCTTCTGGAAGTCCAAATATTCCGCACCTTTTGGGTCCCCTTTATCCATTCGGTTTGTTAGATCTCCAAGATCTCTAGCAAATTTGTGAATCAAAATTTCCCTTCCATAATGCCATGTTGACTCCTTGATCATTGTATAATTTTCTGAATGTCCTACCACAATGCCATTAATTACCTCAATAATTAATTCCTCCATTCTCCCAATGACAGACGTAAGGCTAAGTAACTTGATTTCTCAAATAATGGGTTACATTTGTGATGTTCCTATTCATTTGCGATCTCTCCATAATCCAGGAAATTTGTAGAGTAAATCATGTCCTCCATCTCAAATAAAAATAGAAAATGCCTGAAATACTCAGCTCACCAAGCTGCCTCTGTGGGGAGAGAAACAGAACAAAGGTTCATTATCTCTGCAACCACTTTCTTTGAGACCATAGGATGCAGGACATGAGGACCAGGGAACTTATTTGCCTTGTCATTGGGGACCTCAGTCAGCAAGGTCTTGGATGGTGCAGCCCCGAGTAAAATTCCTAACGTGAAGGCTTCAATCAATAAAAACTGCAATGAAAACTTCATGCACAATGCAAGAGAAAACCTATTTTATATGCAATCATACTTTTAAAAGAAAAACTCAATGCTTGCAACCTGATGTTTGTCCTTAACTGCCTTGTGAGAAATAACTACAGCTTAAACAATTTTTAAAGGGGCAGTCATCCGTGCATTTCTCCCCTCCGGCCCCTCCTCTGGATTCTCATTATTTCTCAGGCATTCGTAATTTGAGTCAATGTAATGGATTGCAATGTTTCGAAGGGGTTAAACAGCGAGTAGGTGCATTTATGGAACAGTGTTATTACCTGTGTTATTTTCAAAATTGACTCTCCCTCTCATCGTGTTCACCACTGATTCTGGCTGCTCGAAGATTTCTTTCTGCATAAATGAACTGTAGCTTCCTATTAAACAGAATAATCACATGAAAATTACTTCATACAGAAAAGGTCAGGAAGTTTTGTCTACAGGATAATCATGTCTCAAAGCTATGCTTGTAACAATCCATCAAAAACCCAAGTCTAGTACTGGTTAATCAGTGGTTTTTTTTCCCCTGTTAAATCAATCCTAATAAATTTTATGATAACATTCACCTTCAGTATCTGTTTGGCCTGATTCTGGTAGCAAATTAGATATCATCTCTGATCTTACAATTATAAGACACAGAAACAATCTGATAATATGGCATCTGATTGTTCAGAGCTCCTGATAATCCGGCAGCTTGCACACTCCTTCATCCCAGAAAGAAGCCAGGGATCCAGACAGTAAAAGTCCAAAAATCTGGATGCCAGAAATCAGGATCATCAGAGAATCCGGACTTCTCGAGAACCGTCAGCTTTTGCGTGCGCACATTATGCAAGCGCCGCCGATGTACTGCCCGAGAATCCAGACCACCTCAATCCCCAATCAGTCCAAATTTTAGGACTTTTACTATATATACACCACACATGCAAAATGCATCTAGTTCAGTAGAGAATGTATTATAAAACTGTGTAACATGTAAAATCAAAAGTGTCATTAAAGTGTGCTTGGGATTGATGTCTGACATTTTGGAATATCTGCCAACACAGTGCTACCAAAATCCCAAAAGCCCCAAATAGTAAACCAGCGACAGAAAACATGGAAGTGTTCTCATTGGTTTACGGATACAAAACATGGCATGCCTGTTTCTGCGTTGTACATCACTGTAGCCCTATAACACTCCCTTTCAAGGAAGGAAATAGGCAATCTTAATCCAGTCCAGTTTGGATGCGACTTCAGATCGACCAAAGAGATAGACCATTAACTATCTGGACGTGACAGTTAGCATAGCAGTTAACGCAATGCCTTTCCAGCGCTAAATGGGGATCGAATCAAGCGCTGTCTTTAAGGAATTTGTATATTTTCCTCTTATCTTCATGGGTTTTCTCCAGGGGGTCTCTGGTTTCCTCCCACCATTCAAAAAAAATGTACCGGGGTACATAATTGGGTGGAAATTGGGCAGACAGGGCTTGTGGGCCAAAATGGCCTGTTACAGTGCTGTACGTCTAAATTTAAATTTAAAAAAAATTACTTCCTCTGTTCAGGAGCACAAAGTGAAATCTGCTTATTGTGATGTTAGAGGATGGATAAATTTGATCAGGACAGAAAGGAAAACGCTCCCATGATCATCCCAGAAACTTTGCAATGGGAGGCAGAGCCATTTTTTGAATCCTCATTTGCAAAGCAATGCAGACAGCAATTAAATAATCTGGCCTGCAGTTCCTCAGATGAGAGGTGACCCGATAATAGATGCATATAAAATTCTTAAGAGGTTTAACAGGAGTTGATGTTTTGTGTGGCAAGGGCATCAATCTCAAAACAAGAGAGATCTGTAGAGAAACACAATATGCTGGAATTTTGAGTGAACAATTAAAAGCCGGAAGGACATAGCAGATCAGGCAGCATCCACGGAGAGAAATCGCCTGCCACATTTCAAGTCAGCATCCTTTACCAGAACTGTATATTTGGAATTCTCTAGTTAGGTTAGCTTTTATGGGGTACAATGGATATGGCAGGAAGGTACAGCAGTGGCAAAACATCACATTCTTTATACAATAGCACAGTGAGTGTTCTTAACAGTAGCATTTATTGTCTTCAGGAAGATTCAATGCAGTAGGAATGTCTTGTCAATGTGGCAACAGCTGCGATACATTCTGTCGCATTTGTACACGCTTAAGGCTAAATTCAATAAAAGTTAATTTACTGTTTATGCAACATCCTACTTGATACAACCAATCTGAAATTATCTTTGTGTTCATCTTGAAGTTGTCGATCATAATCCCCAATTTTTTTTTTTCAGGACGCAAACCTTTTTAAAAAAAATTGTTGTCCAGTGTAATGTGCAAATCAATCTCTGGTTGAGTTTGTGGTTTAGGAGTCTGATGGTGGAGGGGTAGATGCTGTTCCTGAATCTTGTGGTAAAAGTTTTATGGCACCTATACCTATTTCCTGGTTTAAATAAAGGAGAGATTAAGTACAAGCCATTGAACATCCTATCAGTGTAAAAGCTGAGGAGTAGTTCATATCTGTTCAAGAACCATCAACAACATAGCTATGGACAGAGAGAGGAGGTGAAGTACCAAACAGCCTTTGGTTGCCCTGGACATTATGGGCTGAATGAACTCCCTCTCTGGAGAATGACAGACAACCTTACCCTTCATCATCTGCTGCAGCTCTACCTGCAGTATCTGGATGCCACGCGCTGGGCAATCACTCGCTGCGCGCTCGACCCGGTGAATAGAAAGACAGCCATCCACCACCGCGGCTACATCGTCGTCCTCCAGGAAAATTGCTCGGTTGGTGTGCTCGATGATCGCGCTGCAGAATAAAGGCAGGGTCACGAAGACGCCGCGCCCCCTCTCCAAACACATTGACCGACAGCACTGAAGGAACACCAAGGACCAACTTACAGAACAAGGTTCCCTTTCAACGCATGGAACAGAGCAGCCAACCTTTCTCCAGAAACCCCATGACACTGCCACCATTCAAACCACCCTGCTCCTGACCAATAGCAGCATTCCCTTTTCAAGCAAGGTAAACTAATGTAAAAAATTAGATTCAAAATTGTAATCTGTGAATTTTGGTTTTAATCACATTTTTAACTGATTCCATTCATTACAATGACACTCTGTGTGCTAGCATTAATGTTATCCAACATTTACAGGCATGCTGCTTATTGGCTTTGTTTGAGGGTCAAATTAATATTGGTTGTAATACATCAATGAGAATAAAGGTCTTTGGTGAATCTAGTCTTAGATTTCACCGCAGGATACTCTAAGCAGAGGTAACCAAACTACGCCCCCCACCCCAGCCAACTGCAGCCTGTTTCCTATTTTTAAGTGGTCCATGGTAAATTTTTAAAATAAAATGAAATATGGCCCAATAGGACATAATCTCTAACAATAAATTGCGCTGAATGTATATTGTGCTTCTTAGATTCAACACTAGATGTCGCTGCCATTTTGAACAACTACAAGACTGACCATTTTAATGTTACTCATCAATGAAAATGTTTACCCCAGTTTAAAAAAAAACACATTTACCTCAATTCATTAAACATGGCGGAACCAAAAAGACGGAAAATAGAAAAGAAGTGCTGAAAATTTCAGACATGGTGGGAAACTGAATACTTTTTCATAGATTTCAAGGGGAAGTGTGTTCATATGATTTACAAGGAATGTGTCAACTTCAATAGCTTATCTACAGATTTGTACATGGCATCATAATCATTAAGGTGGACACTTGGGCCGTGAACTGGATTCACTGAGAGTTGTGGAGGAATGTTGGAGACGGCCTTGTCCCTTTCTTGATCTTTTCTCCTGTTCTTATTTTTCTCCCAGCTTTTTATTTTGCATTGGTTTTTGAATGAGAGTTTTAACGAGTTTTATTGCATTCATTTAAGTTTAAGTTCAGCAGATACAGAAATATGTGAGCACATCAATAAACTACTGTAATGTCAACAGTTAAACTGTTCCGTCATATCATTCATTTGATAGAAAATGAATTTTTGATGGCACAGGGGTTTTCTGGTTTAAAAACACTGTGTTTCTTGCAGTTTAACTTGTTGAAACCTGCCAGACTAGATACTGTTTGGCTCTTTGACTCCTTATTTTTTTTGTGTGTGGCCCACAACCAAAAAGGTTTGGCCACCCCTGCTCTAAGCATCCTTATCTGAATATTAAAAGAGAAACATATTTTTAATCATTCTCTGGTGTTTAACTACTGGTCAAGGTGATGGCAACTTGATGTATGATGTGTCTGACCCAGTACAATTTGTTCAAGATTTCCCAATCCCACAATTGCCCTGTTACTTCCCAATATCAACTGTTGAGACCCTCCTGTTATATTGAAATTCCTCCTCCCTGCTCTTCCTCCTCATCCCACCATCTTCCCTCCTAGTAGGCCGCACGTTCCACGTCCGATCTACTGCTTCCACTTCTCCCTGCGCAAGTATCCCAATCATTTCCTCTCAAACCTCCTCTGCCCCAATCGTATGCTCCCTCCCAGAATCTCAAACCCACGTATGTCCTACTGATTACTCTCACTTTCCACTTTTAGGATGCCTTTATCACTTTTTTGATTAATACTAAAAATACTGCAGTAAAACCTCCAGTACCCAGAACCAATAGGGGTTGGTAAATGCCAGATAAATGAATTTGCCGGTTGCTTGAGAATGCATGCTATGTAGGTTTGCCTCAAGGTGCCAATTTGAAATTTTAGTTTTTTTACCTATTTATTTTCCACGATTTTGTTTGCCAATTGCTTGAGGCTGCCAGTAGCTTAAATACCAGATAATGGGAATTTTACTGTGTAACACAATATTCACAGGTTAACCAACTGGCATCCCCATTACAATTGAAATCTCACCTCCATAGCGACAGTTCTGCTTCAAACAATACTATTGACACACCAGACACCATCACAAACCATTAACTGACCCCTAATCCAGTTGCATTCCATAACGACCATTTCAAGACTGAGAACATGTTGCAGAGTTCAGGTAGTCCTCAAATTACGATGGGGTTATGTTCTAGCACTCCCATCATAAAAGTCGAAAAAAATTGGTAAGTCAAAAGAGGGCAGTGGGATCAATTTGGGACCGACATAGGGCTGTGGGGAGAGAGCAGGGCAGTGGGATCAGTGTGGGGACTGACACAGGGGTGTGGGGAGAGAGCAGGGCAGTGGGGTCAGTGTGGGGACTGACACAGGCTGTGGGGAGAGAGCAGGGCAGTGGGATCAGTGTGGGGATCGACCTGTGACTGTGGAGAGAGAGCAGGGCAGTGGGATCAATGCGGGGATCGACCTGGGACTGTGGGGAGAGAGCAGGGCAGTGGCATCAGTGTGGGAATCGACCTGAGACTTTGGGGAGAGAACAGGGCAGTGGGATCAGTGTGTGGGGATCGACACAGCACCATCAGGAGATACTGAACATCATAGTCTAGCCAAAATTCAAAGAACAGATTCAAACCATTGAAACTTCGAAAAATTGCAAGTCGGACCATCATAAATCAGGGACTCCTATATATGAGATCAGATTATACTTCAAGTACCACTGTCACATTGAAAGAGCCAGCAAATTACATCTCCAACTGGAAACACCTTACTGGCTAGGGATTCAGAACTACCCAGCTGCCCATCAATTAAAAAGTACTCAAGCATCCAGTTCAATATTTGACAGTAGCTTCACAACTATAAATGCCCTTTACCAAATTGCAACTGAAATTTCATAGTCCTCAGATTATCTCTGTAATAATTTGAGCAGATTACAGTACATGCGATGTCCTTGCAGTATTATAGGGAACAAGAGGTGGCAAGTAAAAGTGTAATAAAAATAATCCAGGCCCCTTTGGGACTTTGGTGCCAGCATGGGAGATTTGCTGGATGATTGAATATACATACCATTAATCATTTTTTTTTAAAATGCTGCAATAAACTTCCCATTAAACCCAGAAAGCTCAAAAAGACCAGGGGAAACGAGGCCCCAGGGAGCTCAAAGAGAGAGCAGGAAATGAGTCTCAGGGAGACAGAGGAAACAAGGCCCTATGGAGTCAGACGTTAAACCATTAGGATTTCTGAATAACTGTTCCCTGGGTTCCAGGACTTTTAATGTATTTAATTTGCTGCCATATGCCACTCACACTCTACACTTTGTTACAAACATAAAAATACTCTTCAGGTAAAAAACAAAATTGCAGGCCATTTCTTTGTTGACTTCTACATGAACCACAACTTTGTAAGTTTACCATCTTAAAGCAGTCAGTTGAAAATGACAGGCTTGGTTAATGTAACTCGCCTTGGCAACTAAAACAAAACTTGCAAACACTTGTTAATGGTCCAAGAGATCCACAAACATTTTAAGTTCAAGTGGAAATTTTACAAAAGTTTAGGCAAAGTTTTACTTTTTACATTCACCATTCCTGTCCACTAACACAAAATACTTGAGCATACACTTCACCTGGCATCTGACGTGAAGTAGTATTCCACTGACTGTTCTTCCCCAACTGGGTACAAGGAGGTCGAAGCATCAATGCGGGGCAGGGGGCATCTTGCCTTTAATTCTTTGCCTGATAATAAAAAGCAATCATCAGTCCAATTGAGAGACTTACATTTTTACTGATGATTTCTTCCCTGCCAGACTTTTCCCCAATGGATGTTCAGAAGCAAAGGGCAGTAGACAAACCTGCTCCTTTTGCTCCAAGCTAAAAAAGAAATGGATACGATGGACTGATGAAAAGCAAAAAGGCTTTATTCAAACCCAAGGAAACAAAGATAGCAGGATCCCAAGATGGTTCTCAACAGCCATTTAACCAGATCATCCAATAACCTCTTCAATCATTTTATTCCATTGTGTTCCAGTTGTGCCTCATGTCACTGTTCGAATAAATTCACTGAAACACATTCAATTGATCTTCCCATTAGAAGCAATTTTCCTTCTTCCATCCAAACTGAGAGCACGACAGATTTGCGAGACAATTCATAATCAGATGATATTCCCAGTCCTCAAGAGGTTTTGAGGTTATCAAATGAGACCTTGAACTATAGTGGAGAAGTACATTCCTTTTTGTTTTTTGCCTTGTTTTCTCAGATAGAAAAAATAATGAACGTCTTGATCCTTACTCCTGTGCTACTTACATGTGCGATACAGAATTGGTATGTGATCTGTTGAAAGTTTGTGTTTACTTCTCACTCCAATCATCAGTGGGCTTCCTCGTCTAAAAAAAACAGCATCAAGTGTGTCATCAGTCTATAGGAAAATCACCTAAAGGACGTCACTGTTAAGCAAGAGCACGAACTTCACCGGCCTGGGAAATTGTGATGTGCCTCACTGCAAATTAATGTACGTTTATGATCCAACCCACTTCTGCACAGCAATCAGATGTTTGGTCAGATAACTGGCATTCTCAATAGATAAATATGGGCAAGGTCATTGGGTCAACTCCCAAGTCTTCCTCGTAGAACCAGATTGTCTTGCAACATGGAAACAGGCCTCTTCAGCCCTTGTCCATGCCAAGCAAGTTGTCTCCCAAGGTTAGTGCAACTTGCCTGCCTTTTGCCATTATTCCTCCAATCCTTTCCTGCCCACATTCTTTTTAAAAGTTATAATTGGACCTCCTTTTACCACTTCCTCTGCCAGCATGTTCCATATACCCACTACCCTGTGTGAAAAGGTTGCTCCTCAGGTCACTTGTAAATTTCTCACCTTGAACCTCACCCTATAACAGTATGGCACCTTCTTCTAGAGCTAACATCTCATTTGTCAGACAGCCCCTTTATACTTTTACTTAAATGTCATTCTCCAAGTTTGGAGGAAGACTTGAAGCTGAAATCAACATCTCAACTGTGCTTCGAGTTCTATACTTCTATGCCTGCTTGGAGACACTTCTATTGTGGACACACATCTCCTCACTTGTCAGGAAGATGCTACAGCGACTGCACTTCCTGAGAAGACTGAAGTGGGCAATGCTTCCAGCCACCATCATGCCAACCTTCTAAAGGAGCTTGACTGAAGGCATCCTGGCCGGCTACAACACAGTGTAGTTCAATTGCAACAGAGAAATGGTCAGAGGTCAATCCACAGAACCATAAGTGCAGTAGAGAGGTTCACTGGAGTCTCCCTCCCCCTATCGACGTGATCTACCAGGATCACTGTCTAAAGAGTGTATGCAAAATCACTGAATACCCCTTCCACCCGGCACACAGCATCTTTCAGCGACTAATCTCCCATTTATATATTCCCCATGCCTGAAAGTTTCCTGTTTGGCACTTAGCTCCAACACAAAGCTTCTTTGAAGAAAGTTTTATAAATTTCCTACTGGCCAATTTTCAAATGCTTGAGGTCACTAAAGTCTAGTCAATACAACTCCCAACACTGTTGTTGATATTTCTCAGAGACCCAGTTATCAGTCACCTTTTTCTCTCGAAGTCAAAAGGGGGCTATATGCTGATGAGCGCGATATGCAAATTTCTTCACCCTTACTCAAATGAAGTATTAGTCCCACCACTGCTTCCGGTAAGATCAGTCTAACATCGAGCCTCAGCTGTTGTCACTCGCTGACCACCTCCAAGAAAAAGAGAGACAACCAGTAGCTCTTCCACTGTCGTGTAATTTGCCAAGAACACGTTGAAGGCTGCTGGTGTCATAACTCTTTACTGGGTATAGATGTTTCAATAGAACTCAAAGCTACCCAGACCCAGTGGTGCACTTAGTCAAATATCTCCTCCACTGGCTTAAATTTAGACATACTGCACAGTACAGGCCCTTCTAGCCCCCAGGCTGTGCACCCCAAATACACCAATTAAAACTATGACCACATATTTTTTTGAAGGTGGGAGGACACCAGAGCACTGGAGGAAACCCACACGACTGCCGATAGACGGCGCTGAATTCGAACCCAGGTCATTGGCGCTGTAGTATCATTGCACTATCCACTATATTAAACATCCCATCCATGTCATCCACTGTCACTACCTCCACAGCGATGGACCCCTGTAGCTTTAAGGCTTCTTCAGCTACATCTCCTCGACTAGAAACCCCCATCACCAAGACAAGGATGGAAAGTGTAAGGGAACACCATCAACTGCATGCCATCTCTGACGTGCACCAGACAGCTTGGTGTCTGGTCACCATTCCTGTCTCATCAAAATCAAGAAACTCCCTGTCCCACCAGCATTGTGGGAATACATTCACATGGGTTCCAGATGTTCAACCAGATTCACCATCATCTTTTGCAAGACATGTTGGCCTCTCTAATACCCTTCACCTCCCGACAAATTTTAAAACATTGTGGATTTCCAGATGGTCATTCAGTGCAATGATCAAACTAAAGGTCAAATCTTTGGATTACGTTTGTTTAAAAGTTACAAATTCCACCCTGCATTATTGGAGGGCTAGGGAACTTCAGGTTTATATAGGTTTACATTGAAGGTTTAATAAAATAGTAAAAATAACTCCCTGCTTCCTGTTACTGGTCAGTTTACTCTTAAGCCCCATTGAGCAAAGCTTGCAGGTTTCAGTAGAATGAGTTTTGGAGATTAGTTTATCCTGCCTGTTCCCACCCAGCATAAACATTCACATCAACCGCAAGTAAACTGGTTTGGGGAGATAGGCAGAGTGGCAACTGTGCTGGAATTCCTGTGGATTTGTCTTCAGATGGTATACTTTTTGCCAAGAATGACCACCATTTAGTAAATCTTTCCATCCAGCTTTCCTGCAGATTTTGAAATATATAGCGTGAAAGCCCAAGACAATTGTGAATACATTCCTGACATTTTTATCAATGACTTCAAATGTAAGCCACAAGAAGATGTGTGTATAAAACAACCTTCTATAAGAAAAGCCAGACATCCCCATCTGGGCACTTGAATGGAGCACCAACAACAACCTCAAACTCAATGTCACCAAAACCAAGGAGCTGATTGCTGACTTCAGGAAGGGAAACCAGAGATGTATGATCCAGTGATCATTGGGGATATCAGAGGTGGAGAGGGTGAGCAAATTTAAGTTCTTTGAAGTCACCATCTCGGAGAATCTTTCCTGGACCCTACTCACTATGGCATGGTGAAGAAAGCCCTTCAGCGCCAGTTGCTCAGGAGGTTTGGTAGGACATCGGAAACTTCTACAGAGGTGTGGTGGAAAGTGTGCTGACCGGCTGCATCACAGGACACCAATACCCCTGAGCTTAAAGCCCTGCAATAGGTAGCAGACACAGCCCAGGACATCACAGGCAAAATGGTCCCCACTATCGAGAACATCTACAGGGAATGCTGCCGTCAGAGAGCAGCAGCAATCATCAAGGATCCACTCCGCCCACCACATACTTTGTTCTTGCTGCTGCCATCAGGAAATATGCCACAAGACTCGCACCACCAGGTTCAAGAACAGCTGCTCCCCCTGCACCATCAGGCTCCTCAATGACACACTCAATCAGGGACTCATTTAAGGACTCTTAATTATGCATTTTACTGATCTTTTTCCTCTCTGCATTACACAGTTTGTTTACATTTCTTTAGTGTTTTGTTTTGCACTGCTAATAAGTGGTAATTCTGCCGCGCCCGCAGGAAAAAGTATCTCAGGGTTGTATGTGATGTCATGTATGTACTCTGACAATAAACCTGAAATCTGAAAGATATGCCAATATGTGACCACACTCATCGAAAAACCTTTCCAGACAACATTCACTTACAGCAGTCCCACCTATCTTTAACTGCATGTGGGACATTGCAATGGGGTGGTTCAATTTGTCCAAATTACAGTTTAATTTCAGCTTATGTAAATTGTGACCTTTTAGGCTAAATGATAGTTTTTTTTGGGAATGGGGTGAAGCCATCTCAAATCACAAGGTCAGATGATACCAATCCTGAAATCCCTGCACCAGTGTACTTCCAACAGATGGGATGTTTGTGGGGGGGCGGGGGGGGGGGAGGGGGGGGGAGGGGAGGGGTGTGAGAATACAGAAATCTGGGGTTGAGAAAGTTTTTTGGGGGGGGGTCATAGAATGGAGGAAGCAACAGTGAGAATGTGGCGACGGCGAAACATAAACACAAAGATGACCACAGAGGCTTTTCCCACTCATCGTTGCCCTGAGAATAGTGCAAAGTCCCAGAAATGCTGGAGGATCTCAGCCAGTCTCTCAAAATCCATGGGAGGTAAAGATATATTGCTGACCTTTCGGGCCTGAGCCCTTCTTCAAGGAATAAGCAAAGAACAGGAAGCTGCCAGAATGAATACTGAAGACTTACAGGGGGATGTAGTCTGGACCAACAAAATTAATTGGACATGTTCAGAGGGGAGAATTGATTTTAGCTCTGTAAAAGGAGACAGAGGGAAAAGGGAAGAGAGAGAGTGAAGGGGTGGAAGCAGGGGGTTTTAAACAGAAATATGATGTTAAACGATATTAATGCCATCCGGTTGGAGGGTGCCCAGACAGAAGACGCGGTGTTGTTCCTCCACTTTGTGAGTGGTTTCAGTCTGGCAGTGCATGAGACCAATGGGCAGACATGTCAGCAAGGTAATGGGGTGGGGAATTGAAATGGCTGACCACTGTGAGATCCATACTATTGTGGAAGACAAAGACGACGCGCTCAGCAAAGCGATCTTCCAGTCTCTCCGAAGTAGAGGAAACCACACAGCAGCACCGGATATAGTAGACAACCCCTGCAGATTCATAAGGGAAATGTTCCTTGACTTGGAATGGTCAGGAATGATGCAGCCCGATCAATCCAAATGCTGCTTGGCTTTATCATGCACAGACACTGCCCCAGTACAGAGAGTTTGCAGAATGTTCTTTCTACTTGCACCTTTAATTTCCACGGTTTTACTGCAATTCCAGCTTTTGCATCACCTTGTCCCTCACTCACAGGGTCCCGATGATTGGATTTTTCTGCAGGAGTTTGCTTATACATGCCTAAGTTTTGGTTCAGGGATCAACTACAGGGTGTAATGCATGCTCCTTGTGTGAAACTCTTTGGATGTGGGTGCTGGGTTGGTTTGACTGAAGTAAACAAAAGTATTTACAGAAATACATGAAAATCAAAAAGCTGCAGATGCTGAAAATCTGAAACAAAACCAGAAGATGCTGGAAACAAGCAATAGGTCAGGCAGCATTTGTGGAGAGAACCTTCGTGTTTTATCAACGACTCCTCAAGTTCTGACAAAGGGTCTTTATCTCACATATGAAATGTTTCTTCTCCATAAATGCAACTTGGTGGCTTTTGGAATTTTCCAGCCACGTCTGAGATACGTTTCATTCCATTGCTCATTTAAATTTAGAGATATGGTACGGTAATAGCCCCTTCCATCCCACTGGTTCATGCCCCTAAATACACCATTAACTTAAAAACCTTGAATGCTTTTGGAGGGAGGGAGGAAACCGAAAGACCCAGGAGGAAGCCCACGGAGCCACGTGGAGAAGTAAAACACAAAAGTCTGCAAACACCGTGGTTGAAGTAAAAACACGCTGCTGGAGAAACTCATCAGGTCAAACGGTGTTCTTTATGCAGCAAAGAATTCCTTACAGACAGCGCTGGATATAATCCCATATAACCACTGCGTTAACCATACTGCTTTATTTGCCAATTTCTCAAAAAAAAGCATCTTTAAGTGCTGAATTCAGATTGGCTGCCATTTATCACGCTGATTATGAAATGTTTGAACCTCTGTAGGGACCAGAACCATGGTATTTTACCTGGTACAGACTGCTTGCCCAGGGAAGTGAATGCTCTTGAACACCAAGGCAAAAGCACCTTCCTGTAAAAACATTAGAGTCATTAGTGTAGAACATATTGCGTTTTCAAACAAAAATCTGGAAACACATTTTTAACTTATCTATTTTAGTTCAACGGCCCAATCAGGCGAAAGGCATTGAATTTTTTTTCAAAAGCTATTTATAAAGCAGCTCAATCCAGCAGTTGAATTAACCCATTGTCAGATCTTGTTTGATTGCCTTTCACCAACTCAAACATATACTCCTGTGCCCTCATTTTTGAAGCTACTCACTACAGTAATTATAGCAAGGCCAGGTCAATGGTAACGTCATACCATAATGGGGGAGCTGGAGGGAGAGAGAAGTGAGAGCATGCAAGAACAAATGAGGAATTCACGTTTATAATGTGACTTTCAAACACTGTATACTGTTTTAACTCATGTAATTGTCAATACCGTGTAATAATTGACCCCACCCCCCGGCTTTTGGCCCAAAAATTGGGTGTTTTTGTATGACCTGTGTAAAAGTCAACCCCTCTATTTTTGACCCATCAGATCTCCTGACAGCAGATCCTCACCCTGGCCATTCACCCATCCAAGCTCCCGATGACCCAACTGCAGACTTACCACACGGTCCTGACGCCTTGAATGACACAGGTACTTAAGAGGTCAAAAGTTTGACCTCTGTAAAAGTCAACCCACCTCCCCTCCCATTTTTTTTTTAAACCACGAGTACATAAGGTAGTTTAAAAAAAAATCAAAGGTGAAATATTCATGGAAAGAATGGTTCAGAGAACCATCACTAAACAATCATATTCAAGTGGATGGAACAATCCACACACTCAACAGTTTCAGAAGCCTGATGATGCAAACCATTCCTACTCATGACAAAGCTGTTAGCCTTTGCTTATTCAATACTCTTGCACTATCTGTTTGAAGGCTTGAGGCTGGCCGGAGATCCCCAGCTCTGCAAAGCGCAACATGCCCCAACCAAGTGATGACCTCCCTGGTGATTCTCCTGGTCCTAGCTGAGGAGACTCCACTTATCCCTCCCATTCTCTGTCACTATCATCACCCTTCCTTCCTCCCAACCAACCCTCTCCTTATCTGTGTCCAACTATCAATCGACTCTCCCACTTCTACTGGTCACCTCCCCACTGCTCTTTCAGCTCAGATGCTGGACCTCAACTGTCCATTTCTCTCTGCGGATGCAACCTATCCCCCAAATTCCTCCAGAAGCTCATATTTTGCCCCTTTCTTGGATATGTTGCTCTATCATTAAAGATGGTGCCTCACAGCTCTGGTGTTCATTTCGGGCTTTAGACATAGACTATGGTTACAATCCTTTTGGTCCATGAGCTTGTGCCACCCAATTACAATCAAATGACCTACAACCCCCAGTGCGTTTTTGAGCAGTGAGAGGAAACCCACAAAGACACGGGGAGAATGTACAAACTCCTTTCTGTTACGAGCCCAAAGGACCCCAAAACCCAGCAGCAATATCCACCATGACAAGTAGTTTCTTAAACAAAAGTTGTTTTTAATTATCTTTAAACATGAAAACAGAATCAAACTTTAACTTATCACTATTAACTTAACTAACCCAACTTAATTCCCTTCTATTCGAAGCGCACGTGTATGATATGTGTGTGTAAATTTTAAAAAGTTCTTTGGTTCACAGTTTAATCTCACTTCTTATTCTTCCAAGTTCCCTGGCTGCAGGCAATTCTTCTACTGTGCACAGAATTTAACATGTATAAACTTCACCAGGCTTTGGTGCTCGAAAGGTAAATAGTTACCGCTTAGAAAGGTTCTTGTAGGTTTTGTAGAGAGAGATTTGTTGTTCCAGGATTTCCACAACTGAGGTACCACCATTAGTCACCTCAATGACTTGCTTTTTTTTTTTAATTTTTTATTTTTCACACCATAAATCACATTAACCATGGTACACACTTTTTCCTTTTCACACATATACAGTGCCATTTTCTCCCCCCCACTCCTCCCAACCCACCCTCCCCACCCCCCCGTCCATTTAAGGTATACAATCTAGGATACATTTAACCAGTCAGACAATGTTGTCACTCAACAAAAATACACCAGAAATTCTACTGAGTCCATTCTTTTCATTTCCTTCTCCTTCCATCAACTTAGGTAATGATTGTCCCCGGTAGGTTTTCGCTATTGTATTTAATGTAAGGCTCCCATATTTGTTCGAATATTTCAATATTATTTCTTAAACTATATGTTATTTTTTCTAACGGAATACATTTATTCATTTCTATATACCATTGTTGTATTTTCAAATTATCTTCCCGATTTCCAGGTTGACATAATACATTTTTTTGCTACGGCTAGAGCTATCTTAACAAATCTTTTTTGTGCACCATCCAAATCAATTCCAAATTCTTTGTTTTTTATGTTACTTAGGAGGAAGATCTCTGGATTTTTTGGTATATTGTTTTCTGTAATTTTATTTAATATCCGGTTTAGATCTTCCCAAAATTTTTCTACTTTCTCACATGTCCAGATTGCATGAATTGTTGTTCCCATTTCTTTTTTACATCGAAAACATCTATCAGATACTGTTGGGTCCCATTTATTTAACTTTTGAGGTGTAATGTAGAGCCTGTGTATCCAGTTATATTGTATCATACGTAACCTCGTATTTATTGTATTTCTCATCGTTCCAGAACATAACTTCTCCCATGTTTCCTTTTTTATCTCTATATTTAAATCTTGTTCCCATTTTTGTTTAGTTTTACCATTTGTTTCCTCATTCTCCTTTTCTTGCAGTTTAATATACATATTTGTTATAAATCTTTTGATTATCATTGTATCTGTAATCACATATTCAAAGTTACTTGCCTCTGGCAAACTCAAACTGCTTCCTAATTTAACCTTCAAGTAGGATCTCAATTGGTAATATGCCAGCGCTGTATCTTGAGCTATATTGTACTTAACTTTCATTTGTTCAAAAGATAAGAATCTATTTCCTGAAAAACAATTTTCTATTCTTTTAATCCCTTTTTTTTCCCATTCTCTAAAGGAAAGGTTATCTATTGTAAAAGGGAGTAACTTGTTTTGCGTCAATATTAGTTTTGGTAATTGATAATTTGTTTTATTTCTTTCTACCTGAATCTTCTTCCAAATATTGAGGAGATGATGTAATACTGGAGAACTTCTATGCTGTACCAATTTTTCATCCCATTTATATAATATGTGTTCAGGTATCTTTTCCCCTATTTTATCTAATTCTAATCTCGTCCAATCTGGCTTTTCCCTTGTTTGATAAAAATCTGATAGGTATCTTAATTGTGCGGCTCTATAATAATTTTTAAAGTTTGGCAGTTGTAAGCCTCCTTGTTTATACCATTCTGTTAATTTATCTAGTGCTATCCTCGGTTTCCCCCCTCTCCATAAAAATTTCCTTATTATTTTCTTCAACTCCTTGAAGAATTTTGCTGTCAGTTGTATTGGCAATGCCTGAAATAAGTATAATATCCTTGGAAAAATGTTCATTTTAATACAGTTTATCCTTCCTATTAGTGTTAGTGGTAAATCTTTCCAATGCTCTAAATCGTCCTGTAATTTTTTCATTAGTGGATAATAATTGAGTTTATATAGTTGGCCGAGATTTTTGTTTATTTGTATACCTAGGTATCTTATTGCTTGCATTTGCCATCTAAATGGTGATTCCTTCTTAAATTTTGAGAAATCCGCATTATTCATAGGCATTGCTTCACTTTTATTTACGTTTATCTTGTAACCCGACACTTCTCCATATTCCTTCAATTTCTTATATAATTCTTTTATTGATAGTTATGGTTCTGTTAAGTACACTATAACATCATCCGCAAATAACTGATTTTATATTCCTTGTCTTTTATTTTTATTCCTTTTATATTATTATCTATTCTTATCAGTTCTGCTAGTGGTTCTATAGCTAACACAAACAATAAAGGTGATAGTGGGCATCCCTGCCGTGTTGACCTGCTTAAGTTAAATTGCTTTGATACATGTCCATTTATTGTCACTTTCGCTAACGGTCCCTTATATAATGCTTTAATCCAATTAATATACTTCTCCGGTAAACTGAATTTTTGCAATACTTTGAACAAATAATTCCATTCTACTCTGTCAAAGGTCTTCTCTGCGTCTAAAGCAACTGCTACTGTAGGTGCTTTATTTCCTTCTACTGCATGAATTAAGTTAATAAATTTACAAATATTGTCTGTTGTGCATTTTTTTTGATAAATCCAGTTTGGTCTAAATTTACCATTTTCGGTACATGCTCTGCTAATCTGTTTGCTAATAGTTTAGCTATTATCTTATAATCTGTGTTAAGTAAAGATATTGGTCTATATGACGCTGGTGAGAGTGGATCTTTCCCTTGCTTTAGTATTACTGTAATTATTGCTGTTTTACATGAATCTGGTAAGCTTTGTGTTTCATCAATCTGGTTGATTACTTCCAGGAGGGGCGGAATTAATAAGTCTTTAAATGTTTTGTAGAATTCTATTGGGAATCCATCCTCTCCTGGTGTCTTATTATTTGGTAATTTTTTTATTATCTCTTGCATTTCTACTATTCCAAATGGCTCTGTTAATTTATTTTGTTCCTTTATTTGTAGTTTTGGTAGTTCAATTTTAGTCAGAAATTCATCTATTTTCCCTTCTTTCCCTTCGTTTTCAGTTCGGTATAATTGTTCATAGAATTCTCTAAAGTTTTCCTTAATTTCTTTTGGATTATATGTAATTTGTTTGTCTTTTTTCCTTGATGCCAATACCATTTTCTTAGCTTGTTCTGTCTTAAGCTGCCATGCTAGGATTTTGTGCGTTTTTTCACCTAATTCATAATATTTCTGTTTTGTCTTCATTATATTTTTCTCCACCTTATATGTTTGTAGTGTTTCATATTTTATTTTTTTATCCGCCAATTCTCTTCTTTTAGTAATATCTTCCTTCATTACTAATTCTTTTTCTATATTTACTATTTCCCTTTCCAACTGCTCTGTTTCCTGATTATAGTCCTTCTTCATCTTGGTTACATAACTTATTATTTGCCCTCTAATGAATGCTTTCATTGCATCCCATAGTATAAACTTATCTTCCACTGATTCCGTATTTATTTCAAAATACATTTTAATTTGTTTTTCAATAAATTCTCTAAAATCCTGCCTTTTAAGCAACATGGGGTTTAATCTCCATCTATACATTCTTGGAGGGATGTCCTCTAACTTTACTGTCAATATTAAGGGTGAATGGTCCGATAGTATTCTAGCTTTATATTTTTTTTTACTCTATCTTGCATAAGAGCTGATAACAAAAATAGGTCTATTCTTGAGTATGTTTTATGTCTAGCCGAGTAATATGAATATTCCTTTTCCTTTGGGTGTTGTTTCCTCCATATATCCAAAAGTTGCATTTCTTCCATCGATTTAATTATAAATTTGGTTACTTTGTTCTTTCTGTTAATTTTTTTCCCAGTTTTGTCCATATTTTAATCCAAATTCAGGTTGAAATCCCCTCCTATTAATATGTTCCCTTGCGTATCTGCTATCTTCAAAAAGATATCTTGCATGAACTTTTGATCTTCTTCGTTAGGTGAATATACATTGAGTAGATTCCAAAACTCCGAATATATCTGACATTTTATCATTACATATCTCCCTGCTGGATCTATTATTTCCTCTTCTATTTTAAATGGCACATTTTTACTAATTAATATAGCTACTCCTCTTGCTTTTGAATTATACGATGCTGCTGTTACGTGTCCTACCCAATCTCTCTTTAATTTCTTATGTTCCAATTCAGTTAAATGTGTTTCTTGCACAAATGCTATATCAATTTTTTCTTTTTTCAGTAAATTTAGCAGTTTCTTCCTTTTAATTTGGTTATGTATTCCATTAATATTTAAAGTCATATAGTTCAACGTAGCCATTTTATACTTTGTTTATCTTCCCTTTCCGTTTCTCCATCATTACTTTTCCTTCTTATCCATTTCTGTTTTCTTGTTTTGAATCCTTTATAAGACAACATTCCTAAAACATCAAACATTTTCCTTATTCTCCTATTTAAAACTTCTTTAGCCCCAATCCCCCCTTTCCCTCCTGAGTTGTCCTTTATCCCTTGTCGGACAACCACATCTCCCCTCTCCATTTGGATTTGTGAATTCACTCGCAAGCGTCAGCTGATTTTGCAGTGACCGTAATACCCCCCCCACCCAGCCCCCCTCAGAAAAGATTTCGCTTTTCATATGTGACAAAGGTCACTCTTTTAATTCCCTCCTTATTCCCTCTATTCCTTTTCCTTCCCTTATTAATTCTTGTCTATACTATCTATATTTCCCTCTAAATACGGATACATTCATGTATGCACATTATACATATACACACATATACCTCTTTACCCACATACATATAAATCGTGGTCATTTTTACTCTTATTACATGTCTTCATCTCTCTGTTTGTTTTGTAGTTGTTCTGCAAATTTCCTTGCTTCCTCTGGATCCGAGAATAGTTTTTTTTTCCATAAGATCGTTTTCGATGTTTTGAACTCTTTCCTCCTCTTCAGGAGCTCAAAACTTATGTCTTTTTAGTTTGCAGTCTTTTGTACTCTCATTACACGTCTTCATCTCTCAGTCTATTTTGTAATTGTTCTGCAAATTTTCGTGCTTCCTCTGGATCCGAGAATAGTCTGTTTTGTTGTCCTGGAATAAATATTTTCAATACCGCTGGATGCTTTAGTATAAATTTATACCCTTTCTTCCATAAAATCGCCTTTGCTGTATTGAACTCCTTTCTCTTCTTCAGGAGTTCAAAACTTATATCTGGATAAATGAAGATTTTTTGCCCTTTGTACTCCAGTGGCTTACTTTTTCCATTGTTTTCTCCAGTACCTTTTCTCTTGTAGTATATCTTAGGAATTTTACTAAAACAGATCTTGGCTTTTGTTGTGATTGTGGTTTAAAGGCCAATGCTCTATGTGCCCTTTCTATTTCCATTTCTTGCTGTAGTTCTGGACATCCTAGGATCCTAGGGATCCAATCTTTTAGAAACTCTCTCATATTCTTGCCTTCTTCATCTTCCTTAAGGCCCACTATCTTTATGTTATTTCTTCTGTTATAATTTTCCATTATATCTATTTTCTGAGCTAACAGTTCTTGTGTCTCTTTAACTTTTTTATTAGATTCCTCTAATTTCTTTTTTAAGTCCTCTACCTCCATTTCTACTGCTGCTTCTTGTTCCTGCACCTTGTCCATTCTTTTTCCCATTTCTGATAAGGTCATATCTATTTTATTCATTTTCTCTTCTGTATTGTTTATTCTTCTTCTTAAATCATCAAATTCCTGCGCTTGCCATTCTTTAAATGACTCCATGTATTCTTTAATAAGAGAAAGTATATCCTTTATCTTGCCTTTCCCTTCTTCTTCTATTTCTCTGTACTCTTCCTCTTCCTCTTCTTCTTCCTCTGGGTTGGCCATCTGTTGTTTCTTTGTTGCCCTTTTCTTCTCTTCTTTCTTGTTTTCGTTGTCTTCTGTGTTCTCCTCTTGCTGCAGGTGTTCTGCAGCTGTCGTTGCCGGCTGTGGAGATCGACTCCCCAGCTGGTCACCCCTCCCGTTGGTGTGTTTTTTTTCCATGCGCGGTTGCGCACTTTTACTCGGCTCAGCGAGCCATTTTTGTAGTCCATATTCTACCGACCTGAGGGAGCGGGTTTCTCTCTCCACTGCGGGCCTCTTCGAACAGGTAAGGCCTTTTCCTTCATCTTCTGTGTCTTCTCTTCCTCTCTTCTTACCGTTGGTTTCGACTTTTCTTTTTTCGTTGCCATCTTCTTTCCACCTTTATATTCACTTTACTTTGATTTTTATTTCTGTGCCTTTGTGTTTTGCTTTGTTTTTTCTGACTTTTCTGGAGAGGGCTGGAGTTCACCGTCCGGCCACTACTCCATCACGTGACTCCTCCTCCTCAATGACTTGCTGATGAAACTTGCCCCATCAGGGTTCTCCAAATGATAACCTCTTTCTTTCAGGCTACTACAGAGTTCCTTTCTGTTCCACTTATTCCAAGAGATAGATAGCACTTCCAGCCATCCGCCACTGTTTCAGTTCTAACAAGCTTCTCTGTATCAGCCTTCCGTGTCACACACAGTCAAAGACTTCCTCTGTCCCTCTCTTTATTTGAGATTCAAACTGCCAGCAGCATGCTCTTCTCTCTCTCACTTGCAAATCCACCCCCCCCACCTTCTCCAGCAAACAATAGGAGTGAGTCTTCTGGTCCATCTGTTGCTTTAGGTTAACTCAATGAGCACTTTGCAGAGAGGTCAAAAGCCTTGCGAAAAGGTCCAAAACAGACAACCTGGCTCTGGTTGTTCTTCCAAGACAATTGTCCATTCATTTCATGACATCATTTCAATTAGCACCTACTTGTGAAATGTGCATAGCATTCTCCAAGGTTTCTGTAAAGTCATTGAATACGAATTCTTCAGTATTTCAAATAAGATCTGTTTTAAAGTTTGTGTATGTAACCTACTCTAATTTTACCAATTTATCTCCCAAAAACATTCCCAATATTCCATCACATTACAGATAGCGCCAGATTCAAACCGAGGTCGCTGTCGCTGTCATAGTGTTGCTCTAATCGAGCTTAATCATCTTACAAAATAATATAAAATGCGCCCATTTAAAGAATAACAGGTTGGCCACTCACCAATTGCTGAATGACTCTCTCCACCAAAGTGGCAAAGCTGATGTTCTCATTCTCGCTGTTATCATACACATATTTGATCAACTTGGCGATAGATTCCGTATCGGTCTCTGACTCAAACTCGTAACCTTTGCTTTCCTGAAGGGGACAACACAGACTCTTACAATCATAGCAATAACTAGTTGCTCATCAAGGGATTCCCAAAATTATTTCATGAATATTGAAACGACAACATGCGATGGGAGGTCAGGGGGCATCAGCAAGTTTTGTTGAGGCAACAGGCTTTTTAAAAAGGCAGGCAGAAAGTTAGAAGGAAGGGGTTTCCAGATAATAGGAGTTTCAAAGCAGTTAAAAGAACAGATATCAGTCAGAAAAAAATATAATTGGCGGCTCAGTTAGCATAACGGTCAGCGCAAGGTTATTACAGCACCAACAATTCCGCTACTGTCCGCAAGGAGTTTGTACGCTCTTCCTGTGACCTGCGTTGGTTTCTACCGGAAACTCAGAGCTCCGGTTTCCTCCCGTGTTCCAAAGATGCATGGGGTTAGTAGGTTAAATGGTCACAAAGGTGTATTTGGGCGGCATGGGCTAATAAGACGGAAGGGCCTGTTACTGCATTGCGTCACTAGGCTCTTTCATGTGACCAGAATACCCAGGTGTAAAGCCACATATTCTACCTCTATGTGGCTCTCAGGGTACCCACCTGAAAGAGCAGGAGGCGCCTCCGAGGCGCACTTTGTAACCCTCCTCTGGGAGGGATAATCGCCAGAACACTGAAGTCCCCCTAGGGGCCTGAATGCAGCTGCCTGAAAGTGGCTGCTAAAGGGTGGACTGATGACGTCGCAGGGATGTCGTCAGCGTTCTGAACACTGAGAAAGGCTGAAACCATCATCAGTATTTTTCTTGCCTGCTCCGGGTCTCCCATAATCCTGTGTTCCTTCTGCTTCTCCTTCGTCATGCTTCAAATGACGTCACGGCAATGGGCGGGAGCACAGCTACAGTGGACAGGAGCCGGAGTGCACTCCGAGGCGCCTCCCGTGCAACTATCCCTTTCAGGAGGGCAGCGCAGCACTTTCAGGGCTGCCACCTGAACAACGATTCCTAAGCTCTGCTTCTGCAGGCACATTCTTGGCGGAAAATGAACTGAAAGCGGCTACTGTGAATAAGAAGTCAAAATGGGGCAGAATCACAGGACATGAACATTTAACATTATGGCAATCAGGATGAAACCACAAAATGTTCCCCCAATAAACCTCCTCTTGGACCCATCTTCCTCAGGAGATTCCTTAAATGTTCTGAGACCCTCTTCTAAAGTTCTTGTTCCATCTGATCCAGATTTTCATTTGCATGTAAATATGGATGAGGGACTGATTCTCTAGAGTCTGCGATGTGTGAAGCTACAGTTGATTGGTTCAGTGGAGTTATCATTGTAAATTTAAACATTTTTAAATTTGAAATTAAATTTTAGACATACACGGTAACAAATCCTTTTGGTCCACAAGTCTGTTCTGCCTAATTACACTCAATTAACCTACAACCTCAGATACATTTTGAACAGTGGGAGGAAACCAGAGCACTTGGAGACATGGAGAGAACGTACAAACTCCTTACAGGCAGCGCAGGATGCGAACCCTGGTCTTGGGCGCTGCAACAGCCTTGCGCTAACCACTAGGCCAACTGTGCTGCCCTTTTTCTGTGGAAAGAATACTGACTGGCCGAATGAATCTGCTCCCCTAATCGTTGATGTATGAAAGAATGCAAAACATTTTTAAAGGGAGTGTGCACAGGCAAAGACTGGGTCTGTGTTGGGCTCCAACATTGAGAACCAGAACGTGAAGCCCCTGCCGGAACGAGCCCGACAGGGAGACTGGTCCCAACCATTTCAAACTGTACTTCAATGAAGGGAGTGCAGCCTGAACTTTCAATCTTAGGCACGTATTCTAACAAATTACTCGACAACTTTGTCGTGGAAAAAGATTACCAGGTGGACAAAGAGGGAAAAAGAAAATCAACATCGCGTTCAGATCCCTTAAAGAAATGCAAAATCCTCAGTGACATCCGGCTGCCTCTGGTGGAAGTAGGGAGCATGGAGGACTTGGAGCTCACATATCGAGAGTACCTAAAAAGCCACTGTGAAGGACAGAAAGAGCTTAGCTGCTCACAAACTACAAATCCATCAACCCTTCCCATCCCATCTGGGAGAGTCAGCAACTCTCACCCTGGTCTCATTCGCCACTTCGGACCCCAGAGAAGTAAACCTTCTTCAGTCAGGAAAGGTACCACTTCACAGCACCATAGATCAGGAATCAGCCCCTCCCTTGTTCTACGAACAGAATCCCAATGATAATCGAAGAACGAGGAATGTTAAGGAATATTCAGGGAGAACCTGAGAAAGTTCGACTTGTGACTCTCAATGATTAAGATGGGCAGCACACAAGTGCTATATGAGAATGTTACTTCAGAGGGCTGTAAAAAAAAAAAAAAATCCTTGGGTGATTCCTAGCTGTATGAAGCATCTCGTTTATCTGACTATTGGAGAACTTTTATGTGTCAAGTCAATTTGGATAAATTACATTTTTTTAAATTTAAGTCATATAGAACAGTAACAGGCCCTTTTGGCCCACAAATCTGTGCTGCCCAATTAACCTACAACCCCTGAATGTTTCGAGCAGTGGGAGGAAATCAGAGCACACGGAGGAAACCCATGTAGACATGGGGAGAAGGTTCAAACTCCTTACAGACAGGATTCGGATCCCGGCCGCTGGCACTGTGACAGCCTTTCATTAACCACTACATTAACCGCGCCCATCATAACTTCCACAGGACAGAATAAATGTCTGAAGGCCACAAGTTGTGGGAGTAAAATTAGGCCATTCGGCCCTTCATTCAAATTGTGGCTGATGCATTTTTCTTCTCCCACCTTCTCCCCATAACCTTGGCCATCCTGAGAGAAATAATTTATTTACTTACACAGAAAGCCAATAGTTAAAGGTTACTAAGCACTTACCAGGAATATCCGTAGATTCTTGTGATTTGTAATTATTCCATTATGAATAACAATAAATTCTGGAATTTAAAAACAGAAACATTATTGCAAGGAAGAAATAAAAAATGTGCAATTTATTAGATACAATCTTCCCCTGGGGTTTGGGTCAAATTGATATGAACTTTTATTTCTAGCAAACACCATAGGACATTTGTACAAAATGAAGGGAGGAAAGTTTAAGGGAGCCATCAGGGGTACTTTTTTTTCCAAACCTAGGAGAAGGAGCAGAGGAGATTTACCAGGATGTTGTATGGATTGTAAAACAAGTCTTATGAGGCAAGGTTAGCAGAGCTGGGACTTTTCTCTTTAGAGCGTAGAAGGATGAGAGGTAGCAATAGAGACACAATAGATAAGGTAGACAGCCAGGGAGTAGCAAACACCAGAGGATATCTGTACAAAGTGAAGGGAGCCATCAAGGGCAAGTTTTTAAAAAAAATATAAACCCAAA
This sequence comes from Narcine bancroftii, assembly GCF_036971445.1. Classification (NCBI taxonomy): domain Eukaryota; kingdom Metazoa; phylum Chordata; class Chondrichthyes; order Torpediniformes; family Narcinidae; genus Narcine; species Narcine bancroftii. The sequence goes on from NC_091474.1 coordinate 90,807,556, forward strand.
GAATTGTGGGTACCTGGAATGCCTTACCAAGAGTGTAAGTGGAGGCTGGAACAATAGGGGCATTTAAGAGACTCTTCAGCACATGGATGAAAGAAAGACGGAGCTAGGAGTACATAGGTCAACACAGTCGGTGTAGCAATTAGCGCAACATCTTTACATCGCCAGCGATCGGGACTGGGGTTCCAATCCCACGCTGCCTATAGAGTTTGTACGTTCTCCCCATGTCTGAGTGGGTTTTCCCTAAGGGCTCCAGTTTCCTCTCACCATTCGAAATGTGCCCGGGGTGGGGGGGGTGGAGGTTAATGGTTTGTAAATTGAGCGGCACGGACCAGTGGACCGAAATGGCCTGTTACCATGCCATATGTCTAAATGAAATTGAAGGCCAAGAAGCCTGTACTGTCTGTAGTGTTCTATGTTAAGATGATTTAATTTCAAACATAAAATTTTTCCAAAAAAGATTAGATGCATGAAATGCAAAGCAGTACCTAGCATTCATTACCTGCATCATGTCATCAAGCTGGCACATTTGTAGTGCTATCATGAAGTTAACACATTCAATGTATGAAGCACTTAAGTAGCTTCCTTGAACATTGCAACCTTCAAGTGTTTTCCAGGGCTGTCCTCTCACTCTCCTGTGTTAGCAGGACCTTAGACTGCAGGTCTTCCCCATAGAACCTTTGTGATGGCTGCATCAAGCTTCAGTAAATCCCTGCAGGCTACATTGATCCAGTCAGCAGCATTTCCTTGTGCCACGTCAGACTCTGATGTTAATAGTGGCTGGTTTGATGATGTTTTATCAAACAACTACCAGGATTGTAGAGGTGTACTGGATAAACCCTAACCTTCTTAGAAGGACCAGTTCTATGCCGGAATCATTTATGTAATTTTCAGAGGGAGATAAGCATGAAAGTCCCTGTTTTGCCCTTAATATGCGTACACGCATACTGAGCAACAAGACCAGCTAGCAGTGTCGTCTTTACTGGAAAAGTGATACACCAAGCTTTTGGCAATCACTCTGGAGTCATTTGAAGCATTGTAACAGGGTATTTCCCTTGCTGACAGATCTGTCCATGGTTTCTGTACTGTCAGATGAGACCACCTGCAAACTAGAGGAACACATATTCCGTCTGGACACCTCCAACCAGATGGTATTAGCATCGACGTCTCCAGTTTCTGTTAGGACACCCCAAGACTCTCGCCTTCTCCTTTCTTTAACCTCTCTCTCTTCCTCCCTCCCTTTCACACTTGCTGGTGATCCCAGGAATCGAACGCCAATCAGCCTTTAAAGTGCCAAGTGCAAAAGTAAAATCAGCTCAATGCCAGCATCAGATGATATCACCTCACGCTGGGGATTGCCGCCCTTGACTCCTAGTGCAATCCCCTCCCCCCACCCCCCCCGGTGTCTCCAGACGCTGGCGTTGAGATCAGGCAAGTGTGAAACGGGCAGCAACATTGCAGGCACTTCCGATTAAAGGTAGAACGGACAAAATGCCGGGGATAAACCCTTGCAAGTGTGAAAGCATTCAGTGTCCCAGTTAGGAGTGGTCTAGTGTGAAAGGCCAAGCCCCCATTCCCATCCTGGGGCACTGAATGGCCGATTTACTGGGGGCGAGTGAAAGGGTCTTCAGTCTCCTTTCCTTGAGCACTCCTTTAGTCTCCTTCCTCCAGGCTTAATAAATGGTTGTTAGAACAACAGGTCCAACCTCACCTGTGCCTCCCAACTCATCATCTCAATAGTACACCCACCCAAGAATGCAATACCTCCAATTTCGCCCAATTTGATGTCAGTGACTTTCACCGTCTCCTCTCTTTGATGTCCACTGACTGGTACAGAGAAATAGATCGGTGGTCAATCCATGAGCCTACAAGAGTGGCAGAGAGGATCACTGGAGTCTCCCTATCCCCCTCCTCCCATCTATGTGATCTACTGGGAATGTTGCCTGAAGAGGGCGTGAAAAATTATTGAGGACCCCTTCCACTCTGCACACAGCATCTTTCAGCTGCTCCCGTTGGAGAAGAGATACAGGAGGATAAGAGCCAGCACCACGGGCAGTGAGAATGATGAATGACCAATGGAACTGCTCGCACTGACCATCCAAGACTCTCATATTTACAAAATTATATTGATTTATACATTTGTATATATGAATACTTATCCTGCATGTCTATTGTTTGTCATTAAGTGCATTATGTCTAGTTGTGTGTCTGTGTGTTTTGTACCAGAACCGGAGAACATTGTTTCATTGGGTTGTACTTGTGTAATCAGATGACAATAAACTTGACCCAAAGAGAGACTGTTCTTAATGATATGTCATAGGAAAAATTAGAGTTTCCACTGTGCCATCCCTCCTCTCACCCTCAATAGCACCCTCCCCACCCCCACCACCACAAGCTCCAAGATTGGTGGTGCTGTAGGAAGAACAGTTGTAGTGTGAACTGGGGCTGGGGGGGGGGGGGGGATGGCGGCGATGAAAGACAAAACACAGTTTAATAAACTTGTAGAAGATAATAATAGACTCTGCCCCAGTCTTCTGATTATGGAAAACATTACAGCGAAACAACTCTGGCTAGAAGTTTGAAATTGAGAGATTATGCAAGACAGGAACCTGTGCTTGTTCGGCATTTCCTGCTATGCGTTGATTAACACGACTTGTTTGTGAAATCACAGGTCTCAAACCTGAAAAGCCTGATTTTTCTAGCTTTGCTCTCTGTGAATCACTGGCCTCAGAAATACCCTTTAAAATTTCTCCCTCGCACCTGAAACCTATGCCCTCCAGTAGTTGAGGAAAATGACAGTTGATCTACCCTATCATTTCCTCTCATAATTTTAGATACTTTTTTCTGATCACCCCTCATGCCTCTGACACTCCAGGGCCAACAGTTCAAGTTAGTGCAATCTCGCCTTTTCTTTAATTCACTCCAATCCAGGCAAAGAGCTGGTGAACAGCTTCGACACCCTCTCCAAAGCCTTTGGGTTCTTCCAATAGTGTGGTGACCAGAACTCTGCACAATACAAGTACTCCCGACTTGTGACCTGGCCATCCGTACACGTCTAAATTTAAAAAAAATATATACGTATATAAGAAAAAATATAAAATTTACGTGGTTTATGTTGTGTTTGACAAACTATAACAGGGATACAGGGCATGTAAGAGCCAAAATCTGCGTACTTACCTTGTTAGTCGGCATCCGGGGTGCATAGACTGGGCGCGGCCATCTTGATTCCCATGCGCATGCGCGAGCCTTTGGTCGACGTATGCGCGGTGGGTTCCTGTATTGAAGTTCGGTTGGTGCACACGCGAGAGTTAAGGGCGCCAACCGACCTCAAATACATAAACCCACCCTGCATGCGCCGACCAAAGACTTGCACATGCGCACAGGAATCAAGATGGCCGCGTCCAGCCTATGGACCCTGGGGCCCTGGCTAACAAAGTAAGTGTGCACATTTTGGCTCTTATATGCCCTGTATCCCCGTTATAGTTCGCCAAATACATGTGATTAAAAAGTTTGCTTTAAGGCTTCGATACTTCACATGCCCAGATACAATTCTGACTTGCATCCATTTCAAGATATGACCTCTCCCTCAGACCCAATTACGGTTGTAATTCGGGGAGTACCTGTACTCCAAATCTTTCTTTCTTTGGCTTGGCTTCGCGGACGAAGACTTATGGAGGGGTAATGTCCACGTCAGCTGCAGGCTCGTTTGTGGCTGACAAGTCCGATGCGGGACAGGCAGACACGGTTGCAGCGGTTGCAAGGGAAAATTGGTTGGTTGGGGTTGGGTGTTGGGTTTTTCCTCCTTTGTCTTTTGACAGTGAGGTGGGCTCTGCGGTCTTCTTCAAAGGAGGTTGCTACCCGCCGAACTGTAGGCGCCAAGATGTAAAACAGCCCAAAGTTATGGCCTAAAGCCTGCTGCAACACAACTTCCCAACTGTTACACTCACTAACCCAACCAATCGTATTAATTACTATCCAATTTATGGGCTTGTACTTCAAGATCCCTGGGAATGTGTTTCCCGCACCACAAATAACCATCGACCATTAGACCTCCTGGGGACATATTTTCCAGGGTGCTCGCTTCCTCTGCAACAACATCGACAATTTCCCAAAACGCACGGCTGCTGGCTCCCCATTGTCCCACACACCCATCGTCAGCAGCAAATTTGAACCTAGCTACCGTACAACAGACTTCTCCCAGAAAAGAAAAGCTACATGGTTTATACACAAAGAACATAATTCCAGGGGTACAGTGCTACTGGAGCTCACCAGGAGGCCGCCCCGGTGCCTAAAAAAAAAAACGAGCACATAATTCCCCACAACATTTCCAAAGTACTTCACTGTCTGCAGTTTCCTGGGACATCAAGTGGTTATTTTAAATTTACTTAAATGTAGACATACAGCACAGTAACAGGCCACTTCGGCCCACAAGTCCATGCTGCCCAATTGACCTACACCCCTCGGTACGTTTCAATCGGTGGGAGGAAACTGGACCTTGAGGGGAAATCACGCAGATTCAGGGAAAATGTACAGACTCCTTACAGACAGTACTGGATTCAAACCCTGGTCCCAATCGCTGGTGCCGTAAAGGCACTAACTGCTATGCCAACAGAAGGGATCTTTGTACTAAAGGCAATTCACTTTGATGCTATTGCTCTATTCTGTGCAATATGTGGGCCTTAACTATGTAAAGAAACAAGATAATTACACCATGCGAATGGTGCTCTTGTTCAGCATGTTCAAACAATCTGATTTTAAAACAAGCAAGTACTGTTCTATCTGCAGGGAATGTCTGAGCAGCAACGGTGAAGGAAAACTGCAGGCAAATGTTGTCACAGGCTACAGCAGACAGGAAGTAACCACGTAGGTGTCTCTAACGGCACTGGAGGCACTTTACCCTCACTTGAAGCTGGGCATCCATAGCCTCACCACGCCACAGATTTAAGTGGCTTTTGACCTTACTCCTCGAACGACCGGTCCTGCAGGAGGTGGGTCGAGGTGGTGTGCTGGCACAAATACCAAACTGCTGATGCAATTGTGAAGATGGCTTGATTTTGGCAAGACTGCTTTGTGCAAGCTGACAAATTTTACGCTGCAGCCATCTGCTCAGACCACAAGCTTTGGAATCGTCAGCAAAGGCAGACGTTTGCAATTTGACAGAGCTCCTCGACCATAGACTTGTTCTGCAACTGTGATAGCCTGACACAAGTACTAGACATCCAACTTCCAGTTTCACATTATTTTGGGAAGAGACTTCCAGGTTTACTTGTGTGAATAAGCACTTCATGACATTGCTCTCGAAGAGCCATATCCTCATTCTGAACTTGTAATTACACATCAACAACTATGTAATGGAGACCAAGTTCCTTGGAGTTCACTTTACACAGCATCTCCTCACTTGTCAGGAACTTCCTGATAAGACTGAAGTGGGTAAGGCTACTATCCACATTCATGTCAATCTTCTACAGGAGCTCTATTGAGAGCGACCTGGCCGGCTGCATCACAGTGTGGTCCGGTTGGTACAGAGAACTGGATCGGAGGTCAACCCACAGAACATAAGGGTGGCACAGATAATCACTGGAGTCTCCCTCCCCACCCACCTCCATTGATGTGATCCATCAGGATCATTGTCTGAAGAGGGCACGGAAAATCATTAAGGACCCCTTCCACTTCCACCCTGGGCACAGCATCTTTCCCCGTTGGGGAAGAGATACAGGAGTATCAGAGCCAGCACCACCAGGCTGAGGAACAGCTTCTTCCCAAGGGGTGTGAGAATGCTGAACAATCAAAGGAACTGCTCACACTGACCGTCCGAGACTCTCATTTTTACAAAATAATTTTATGTATTTATCTGTATCTGCATATGTATTGTTTGTCTGTATGCTTGCTATGTCTGGTTGTGTGCCTGCATGTTTTGCACCGAGGACCAGAGAACACCATTTCGCTGGATTTAACTTGTGCAATCTGGTTGAACGTTTAATGGGTTTGGAGGGGAGTGGAAAGGAGGGAGGGAAGGTAGAGGGGGATAAAAAGGGGAGAAAATGCCACTGTGTATATGTAAGATGGAAATGTTTGTATGTATTTTGATTGATATGGTTCATAGTGTGAATAGTGGGGATAGTGCCGGAGGATTGGCGCATTGTGCATGTGGTTCCGTTATTTAAAAAGGGTTCAAGGAGGAAGCCTGGCAACTATCGGCCTGTAAGTTTGACGTCTGTGGTAGGTAAATTAATGGAGAAAATTCTTAGAGATAGTACTTATAAACATCTGGATAGACAGGGTCTGATCAGGAGCACTCAACATGGATCTGTGGGAGGAAGATCATGTTTGACCAATCTGATTGAATTTTTTGAAGAGGTGACTAGGAATGTGGATGAGGGTAGCGCAGTGGATGTTGTCTATATGGACTTCAGTAAGGCCTTCGATAAGGTACCACATGGAAGGTGCAGTCTTTAGGTATAAATTTTGAGATAGTCAAATGGATTGAACATTGGCTGAAAGGGAGAGGCCAGAGAGTGGTAGTGGATAATTGTCTGTCAGGTTGGAGGCCGGTGACCAGTGGTGTGCCTCAAGGATCTGTATTGGGCCCATTGTTGTTCGTTATATACATTAATGATCTAGATGATGGGGTGGTGAATTGGATTAGTAAATATGCGGACGATTCTAAGATAGGTGGAATAGTGGATAATGAAGAAGATTTTCAAGGATTGCAGAGGGATTTGGGCTGCTCAGAAAAGTGGGCTGAAAAATGGCAGATGGAATTTAATGCTGATAAGTGTGAGGTGCTTCATTTTGGTAAGAAGAATCAGAATAGGACATACGTGGTAAATGGGAGAGCATTGAGGAATACAGAAGAGCAGAAAGATTTAGGAGTAACGGTACATCGTTCCCTGAAGGTAGAAACTCACGTGAATAGGGTGGTGAAGAAGGCTTTTAGTATGCTGGCCTTTATCAATCATTGCATGGAATATAGGAGTTGGGAGGTGATGTTGAGATTGTATAAGACGTTGGTGCGGCCTAATTTGGAGTTCTGTGTGCAGTTCTGGTCGCCTAATTATAGGAAGGATATAAACAGAGTGGAGAGAGTGCAGAGAAGGTTTACCAGAATGTTACCTGGGTTTAAGCATCTAGAGTATAGGGAGAGATTGGACAGATTAGGTCTTTATTCTTTGCAGCGTAGAAGGTTGAGAGGGGATTTGATAGAAGTATTTAAGATTATGAAAGGGATAGACAGAGTGGATGTGGATAGACTATTTCTGTTAAGAGGAGGAAAGATTAAAACAAGAGGACATGAGTTAAGAATTAAGGGGCAGAGGTTTAGAGGTAACATAAGGGGAACTTCTTTACTCAGAGAGTGGTAGCCGTGTGGAATGAGCTTCTGGGAGAAATAGTGGTGGCGGAGTCAATTGTATTATTTAAGAAAAGGTTGGACAGGTATATGGATGAGAAGAAGATGGAGGGTTATGGGCATTGTGCAGGGAGGTGGGACTAGAAAGGGGTGTTTGGTTTGGTGCGGACTAGAAGGGCCTAATGGCCTGTTTCTGTGCTGTAATTGTTATGTTATGTTAAAAATTAAAAACTTGTGCAATCTGATAACAATAAAATTGACCTGACTTTACATCTTGTTCCAAGTTTCCTTATTATACTCAGTCACCACTTTAAACACTTTATTTCATTCCAGAATCTCCAGTGCATGACTGGTTACCAGTGTTGACTTGGTGGAGCTTGCACATACATCAGGATACCGCCAGGTGCTCAGGTTTCCTCCCACAATCTAAAGACATGAGAGTTACTAGGTGAATTTGTCAGTAATAAGTTTCCCTTTTTTTTCGTCAATGCAGTAGAATCTAGGTGGAGGGGGTGTGGAGGGTGGGGGCTACTGATGGAAACATAGGCAAAACAAAACAGGATTAGATGGATGTTTGACAGTTGGCATGGACTCAGGTTGATATTCATGTGTGTGACTGATACAATTCTGGTCTACACAATCGATCAATATTTAGCCTGATATTATACCAGTGAACCTGTATGACCACCTCAAACTTTAATTTCAAAGCATGGAATGCCCGAGCTCACATTGAAAGGGTTTCCTGTCCTACTGACGGTTACCCAGCTTCTGCCAACCATTTCCAAGATGGTCTGCAAAAATCCTGGGAGCTTTTCTTTCCATTTCACTGAACTGTAAGCGACTGAGGAATAATTTATGCAATCAATCCAATTCATTGTAGGTGTTATAAAGATGATCAACTTTAGTTACAAAATTGCATCAGACTGGATCAGAGCCAACACAAAAGTAATAGCCAATAAGTATGACAAGATAGAACGTACATTACTGCATAGTCCCTTTGGGCCATGACATTGTGCCAACCCATTTATACCTACCAAAAATAAACTAAACCCTCTTAACTTCACAACCCTCTATTTTACTTCCATCCATGTGCCTCTCTCTCTTAAATGCCCCTAATGTTCAAGCCTCCACCACCATCCCTAGCAATGCTTCCAGGCGCCCACAACTCTCTGTGTTTTAAAAAAAATACTTACCCCCAATTTCTACCCTAAACTTTCACTTTGAACAGATGTCCTCTACTCCCATCCTAGGAAGAAGGTGCTGACAGTCTACCTTATCTATGCCTCTCATAATCTTATAGACCTCTATTAAATCACCTCTCATCTTAAAGAGTAAGTATTAATCTTACAAAGGAACACATTACAATCGAGTAGCACCTTTAAAAATTCAACTGTGCCACCGGTTACCCAAATACAAGGGAATGTCTTTGTTTGTTACCATATGATTGGATTAGAGAAGACTCACCATTGTCCTTATCTGATCTCTGCGGATGAGCATTGACAGAATTAGGAACTCCATGCGTTGCCCAGCGAACATGGGCAATAGCAAAATGAGTTTTATATTCGACATCAAAATTAATATCTTCATGCTCTAAAAGAAAATGAAAACATTTACCATTCAATGGTGCCACAGTGATGGAACTTGCAAACACAATTACTCCCCACCTAAAGCCTGGAATTTGGAGTTACACTCACAAATGTTGAGAGCTGATTAACAGACAGAAGAATGAAGGAATAAAATCTGCTGTGACTAGTGGGGTACTGCAGTGATCCAGTGTCAACAATTTGTCTGAGGGGACAACCTTTCCAAGTTGACTGATAACATGAAACTATGTAGGAATGTGAGTACTCATGAGCATACAAAGAAACTTCAAGCAGAAGCAGACAAGCAAAGGCCTCAAGGTCACTCCACTTCAAAGCAGGCTTCCACTTGCACAAAAAGAACTGCTCGGTTCACGGAATTCTTCCTAAAAAAATAAAATATCATCATATCTTCAGGTTCAGGAAGGATTATGAGAAAAGCAAGAAGATTAAGAAAGGAATGGGGAAAGTTTGGGTGGAGTGTAAATTCTTGCACAGATTAACCGCCTGATGTCCAGACCTTGTGCTACACGTGCCCAGTAATTAAATAATGCTTCATCTTATAAAAGCAAATGCATCCAGTATAACATCAAAAAAATACTGTTTTAAAAATAGCCTAATAGCTATGTGACATCATGTCATGTTTAAATTTAGAGAAGATTAGATGCTCAGTTTCCAAATGGAATTCAAACACTGTGGGGACCCTTTTTGAATCACTTTTATAATCTGATTTGTTGTGAAGATAGAAGAGTTGACAAATGAGGTAGTAGAAGCCTAATAGAGCCTGAAATATGCATGATCTCAGAAGCTAAGGAGTCGCAGGCCTGGTCAGTTCTTGGGTGGGGTGGGGTGGGGTGGGGGGAGGGAGAGAGACGGCCTAGGAACACCAGGTGCTGTAGGTTTCTGTGAGGGGAGCTGGACAAAGTGGTGACTCTGTCTGCCTTACAGTAGATAAAAAGTTACAGAATTTAATGCATGTTACATTCTAAATGTCGTATTACATGACAATAGTGGAATCTTTACCTTTAATTTATCACTGATAAGAATTCTGTCTTTTTTTGCCAAACAGCTTCTTTCTTGGTAGTGGGTTTAGATTTTCCTTTTTTCTAATAAAATATCAATACAATATAATCTGTTTGATTAAAAATGTGGAGTATCTTGGATAAAATTATATGATTTAAGTGTAAATTATCTTTCTAACTTTTAACATCCATCCATATGTACCCTGTATTTTTGGATGTGAAATTTTAATGTGAATTAAAAAAAACAGCCATTTTATGCATCGCGGAAATAACTAACCCCTTGTACTTACTAGTCACTTCCTCTTCCAATATCTTCATTTTACCACTTCTTTTAATGATACAGATTTGTTTCCCTTTGTTTTCGCAATCCTTGTTATTTCCTCCATCGATTCCAATTCCTTGGAAGAAAGTCAGAAAAGGTGATTTTATTTTTTTTTTATTTTACTTGAGATAAACTGCACAGTACCAGGCCCCTCCTGCCCATGAGCCTTTACCGCCCAAATACACCAATTAAACGAAAAAAAAACCCTGTACCCTTTTGGAACGTGGGAGTAAACCGGAGTACTGGGAGGAAACCCACGCAGACCCGGGGAAAGCATACAAACTCCTTACAGACAGCTCCGGATTCGAACCCAGCTGTAAAAGAGTCGCGCTAACTGCTATGCTAGTCATCCCACCCTACTACAACATCTCCATTTAATTCCAGATAAACAATCTAATGAACAGCAGGAAGGTCAACCTGCAGTCGTCCTATCCTGCCATGACGTTAACATGATTGGCAAGAACTGTACAGATACAGAGCATAATGCCTACAGTTGGAGTAGAGTCCCGAAGGCTACACTGGGCCCAGTCTAAAGATGAGGTACTGTTCCTCAAGCCTGTGATGAATCTCATGCCAGAATACAGGAGATCACAGACAGATAGATCCATTGAGCAGAGAACTGTAAGCTTGGGATCACCCCTGCAGACTAAGTGCAGCTGATCAGCAAAATGATCACCCAATTAGCGTTTGGATTCGCCAATGTAGAGCTCACCACTTCGTGAGCATCGATTGCAGTGCGCCGGAAGTGAAGTGAACCGCTGCTGAAGCTGAAATGACCGTTTAAAGAGCTGGATGGTGGTAGGGATGGAGGGAAAGGACGTGCTCATGTCTCCTGTCCTGGCACACATAACACAGGACAATGAAGATTTTGCTTCCTGAACACTTTTACATTTATATAATGAAATTTGGGCTGCTGATCTCAAAAATCACCTTAAAACCTTCCCATCCTGTATCTTTTTTTTAAAAAAAGATATAACTTATTTTTGTGATTTCCTGTCATATTTTTAACATGGTTCGAGCGTACAAAATGTCATTGAAAATTCTGCATTCGCATTTGGACTTCTTCCCTGCTGATCTTGTGACGAACATGGTGAAAGGTTCAACCAGGACATTGAGACCATGGAAAAGCGGTATCAGGGCAACTGGAATCCAGCAATGACGGCTGACTATTGTTGGACACTGACGCAAGAGGCATCAGATGTTGAGTACAAATGAAAATCAGCGGCAAAACATTTTTAGGCCAGTGAACTAACACAATATGTCAACATCATTATGTGATTAAACATGCTAAATTCAATAAATGTTAATTTAATGTTTCTCCAACTTTCTTCGTGATACAGCAAATCTGAAATTATATTTGTGTTCAGCTTGAAGTTGTCTATCATAATTCCCAATTTCTTTTTGGGAAGCAAACCTTTTGGGAAAAAAAATTGTTCAGATTGCTACAAGATTGGGATGGAACAGTGAACATGGAGACATAAAGGTTGTTGAAATGGGAGGGGACAGAATGTACATCTGATGGTGTTAATGGTTCAGATCGATGAGCATTCAGTCAAATCAAAAGCTCAAATGTCACGCACCAGTGCTCAGCTAAGTTTCAACAGCAGGATATATTGTGTTTGATCAATAAAGCAACAGCTGTTGTTTGAAGTTAGTATGCCCTGTGAATATATGGTGTGTTTAACTGTCATGTTGCACCATTACCTGGAGGAATTATTTAATCCAACGCTGGACAAAGGTAACCCTGATACTGCTGATTAAATACTGCAAAATTAAATCTGGACTTCATCCTACTCAACACCAAAGTGCCCAAAACTTCATGTAGTGGACATCAATCACCCAGAGGTGGCTGGTTGGTTCAGGACAGAATGTTTGGGCGAAACCAACGCACAGATTAACCCTCCCAACTCTCAGTGCCCAACGTAATACCAGACCCAAGAGAGCCCAAAATAAATATGATCCGCTCCATGACCGCTCCCAGATTAGGAAGTACAAGACGGGGAGTGGAGTTCAAACATAGAGGTGGACCATTAAAACTTGCTCAAGGCAAGGGTGTCAAAGCCACCTGGGATCGGTTTCCTTTGCAAGACATCAGCTTAGTTTCTTTCTCCCAGAAACATGGCTATTTCTTGGCGACCAGTTACTGCACTGCTGTGTGAAACACTTTAGAATGCCAAGCAAATGCTTAAAACGTTCCCATTGCATGTAAAATAAAATTCAACTTGCCTGCAGAATCATAGCCTCTGTATTCAAGTCTCTGAAGCCCTTTGAATAAGATTTCAAGAATTTCTCTTCTTGTCCGTGGAACAAGATGGTTCAGGTAGGCAAAAATTCCTTGAAAACAAAGCAGGTGATTCTGGTGTAAAGTTATAGTAATAGTTTAATTTCAAAAAATATCTAAAAATGGTGGCTCATAAATCAGAGCAAAACTTTTGTGCCTGCCCCAATGCTTTAATAAGATGCTGGCTGATTCAAAAATTTATTATTCAAAGTCAAGTTTATTGTCTTCTGATTGCATAGTACAACCCGACGAAGCAGCGTTCTCCGGTCCTCGGGGTGCACGCAGACACACAACCAGACATAACACACATACAGACAAACAATACACGTGCAAGCACTTCAGTGCCTCTACTTCCTCATGAGTTTGCGAAGGCTTGGTATAATACCAGAAACAGTGGCAAATTTCTACAGATGTGTGGTAGAAAGCGTACTGACCAGCTGCATCACGGTCTGGTACGGGGAGACCAATACCCTTAAGTGTAAAGCCCTCCAAAAGGTAGTGGACACAGTCGACATCAGAGGCGAAACCCTCCCCACTGTCGAGAACATCTGCAGGGAACGCTGCCGTCGGAGAGCAGCATCAATCATCAAGGACACGCTCAGTTCTCGCTGCTGCCATCAGGAAAGAGGTACAAGTGCCACAAGACTCCAGGTTCGGGAAGAGCTGCTCCCCCTCCACCATCAGACTCCTTAACAACAAACTCAATCAGGGACTAATTTAAGGATTCCTACTTGTTCACGCTATTGATTTTTTTAATCCTCTCAGTATTGCAGTTTGTTTACGTTCATTATCTGTTTACAGTTCTTTATTTGTTTACACTGTGTACATTTTTTTCGACACTATCAAATAAGTGGTAATTCTGCCTGGCCCGCAGAAAAAAAAATCTCAGGGTTGTCTGTGATGTCATATACGTACTCTGATAATAAATCTGAAATCAGACAAGTATTTCATACTAAATAAATAAATAATGTTTCATGAATAGGAGAGTCTCGGTTAGTTAGTATGAGCAGTTCCTTTGGTCGTTCAGCGTTCCTCAGCCTGGTGGTGCTGGCTCTGATACTCCTGTATCTCTTCCCCGACAAGAGTAGCTGAAAGTAGCTATGCGTAGGGTGGAAGGGGTCCCGTGTGTGAGGTGGAAGTCTTCCACATACTGACCAGGTGAGAATCCAGTGTATTTACTATCCAGTGACTGACGACAATTTTCCATCCTCAATGACCAACCCCTTATTCAGAGTTTACGTCTGCCCAGCCAGAATAAAAGGACTGTGTACACCCACATTGTCCATCCATCTCAGAATCTTCTCTAATTCAATTTATTCTTCCATCCTATCAAATACACAGGCCAGTCTATACAATCTTGCTTCACAGGCAAGTTCTCACTTCAGCAATCAACCTACTGAATTGTCCCCAAAACTCTTCTTAAAAACAGAGATCAAAACTGAACACAGCATACTGGGTGTAGTCACACTAAAGCTCGAGATGGGCATTCCTGCTCCTGTTCAACCCTCATCCAAGATTCTATTTTAGTTCCTAATTCTCTCCCGTATTTGAAGACAAAATTGTGTCCTATCATGTAAAAGTGCACCTGATTTATTAAGAGAAAAATCAAGGTTCCTCTTCAACTTATTAATAATGCTGGCTATTCCCAGCACATCCCTGCAGAAATGGACTTTGCTCAGCATTAGCCAGGATTGACAATAGCATCTCCCACGTACTGCCTTTACTGGAATCTGCCCACAGTCCGGTGCTTTGTTAAGGCTGAACACCATCAAATAAATGGGAGGTGCTAGGGAGAAAGTTATGTTACTTTCAAAGATGTTAACATTAGAACACAAGAAACAGGAGAAGGTTTCTGCCATCCACCCCTTCAAGACTGCTCCGCCATTCAATGGCTGATCTGATGATAGGCTCATCTGCATCTTTTCCCCATATCCTTTAATTCCCCTACTTTGTAAAAAAAAATCTATCCAACCTGATTTTAAATATATTCACTGAGATAACCTCCACTGCTTCAATGGGCAGCAAATTTCACGTATTCAACATGCTCTGGGGAAAAACCTCTATCTTTTCTCTGCCTTTCATAATTTTATACATTCCTAAGATCCCCTCTCATTTTTTAAAATTCAAGTGAGTACAGCCCCAGACAACTCAATTTCTTCTCCTCTAGGCTAACCCCCTCATCTCTAGAATCCATGGACCACCTCCAAAGCCAGTACATCCTTTCTCAAGGAGACCAGAAAATTTGCTAAATTTTCATTATGTAGATGTGCTGTTTAAATGCTACAAATGTAAAGCAATAAAATTAACAATTTTAAAAAAAATTATACATACTCATATCAGAATGCAAGTTGCAGGGAAAGTCCCCAATGTTCCCAACCACATTACCAATCCAATATCATTTAAGATGGGACTTCACCAGCAGTGAATAGGGTTCCCGAAGTGACTCCCAGTGGGAGACTTGAGCAGGGCCTAAAAGTAGCTCAGAGGCCACATGGAGGCAATGCAAGATCTGCTCTTTTTCTTAAATAAATCATCTCAAAGGGTAAAATAACTGCAAATTAATATTTTCCCCTTAATACAAGAGGTTGCAATTTAGCCATGTTCACAATAACCTCACCTTTTATCATCTACCTATTCCAAGGTTAGATTATAGTTGCAAAGAAACCTACCGTATATATATTTGTGGAATATTTTCTAGATTCTCTGTCAAAATGCTTCAAACATTAACATACTATAACCAACAGAAACCGAACAGCCAAGCATGAACAGAGTCGAACAGGACAAGCGGACTGTGTCATTGCAAACAAATGGAACAAGTTGTTCAAGTGAACCGGTGTGGACTTGAAGGGCCGATATGGCCTGTTTCCACACTGTAAACTGTTATATGGTTATATGGAATAGTCGAGTTTTAGGGACCAATTTTTAGGGTAAAATTTAGAGGGCAACTATT
The DNA here is from genome assembly GCF_036971445.1 of Narcine bancroftii. Classification (NCBI taxonomy): domain Eukaryota; kingdom Metazoa; phylum Chordata; class Chondrichthyes; order Torpediniformes; family Narcinidae; genus Narcine; species Narcine bancroftii. The sequence goes on from NC_091474.1 coordinate 90,823,056, forward strand.
ACATGCATACTACTTTTGACCACAGTAAGTACCTGTCATTTGAGACGTTGGGAGCTTGGATGGTGGGGATGGGTGGCAAGTCCATGTTTGGGGAGTCGGGAGCTCGGATGGCTGGGCAGCTGAGGCAAGGATCAGTGGTTGAGATGCTAGGAGCTCCAGTGGGCAGGCAACTGAGGTGAGGATCCACTGTCAGGGCATTGGGAGCTCTGGTGGGCAGGTGGCCGGGTGAGGATCTGAGGTTGGGCCACCTGGAACTAGGATGGGCTGACGAGCGGTTCCAAGGCAAGTATCTGTGATCGGGGAATCAGGAGCTTGGATAGGTGGGTGACCGGGACCCGAGTGAGAGTCTGTGGGCAGAGCATTGGGAGCTCAGATAGTCGAGTCTCCAGGACCTGTGCAAGAGACGGCGGCCAGGAGCTCTGGTATGTGGAGGGCCAGAGACAAAAGCAGGGGGTCAATGTTTACGCGATATTCACTATTACACATGTACCCTTTTGCACTGGCATCCCAGTAAATTGGCCATGCAGTGTCCCGGGATAGGAAGGCCTTTGTGCCGTTTCCATTGGGCCACCCTTAACTAGGACACTAATTGCTTTTCCACTGAACACACTCATCCCTGGGGGATTGGAGTGTTCTACCTTCAACAGGAAACAGGTGATTTCCTGCTGTCCCTTTTCCACAGGGTTTATTAGCCCGCCGGCGTTAGCAAACACCGGGAATACGAGTAGGGGTCAAGGCGGTTAATCCCCGGCGTGAAATTCCGTCAATTGTCGCTGGCGTTCAGAGAGAGCTCCTTTTCCACTGGACCCTTTCCCAATAAATTCCCAGTTAATTCCTGGGACAGGGTGCCAGTGGAAAAGGGGCTTACATACCGTAAGCTGTGTAAACTACTACAATGTTCTTTGGAATATGGGCGAGCAGGCAGCACCAGAGGTCAGGTCAACACTGCACCCACGACCTGTGAGGGAAGGAACGTATTCATGAATCGCCAGATCTTCCATGAATAAAAACAGTGGAAACATCTTTCCTGTCTCCAACTTTACTAGCCTTTCATCTTTTTGCTTCTCTACATTTCCCCACCAACTCAGCCAATTGAAGTTGAACCCCACTGGCAATGCACGCCTATTAGTGAAAGCAACCCCCCCCCCCAAAAGTTTTCTTGCTCTCACTCACGAAAGTTGCCTTTAGAAGTTGAAAAGAAAGACTAGTAACTGCCACGCTCAAAATCTCGAGAAACATTTGTGACAATGAAGGGGGTCTTTAAAAAAAAATGACCCACTGCAGAGAGAGAGAGAGAGAGAGAAAATCCACAATTTAGGAAAGAGGGGGTGTTTCATCGGTGGTTTTACACTGGGTGTCGTTATTTTTTTAAAAGGGAACTTAAAAATACTACAATCAAACTCAAAAATTCCGAGGTTATACAGTCATTCGAATGACCTGCATCTCTGGATTGTCTGAACCCCTTGAGGACTTGAACCAACTCTGCCACCGCTGAGAAGAAGTCTCTTCGCTCCTCTCCGGGTTCGTGAAGGCGCTGGAAGGTCTGGGGACGGATAAACCATGTTCCCCAAACGCGTTTCATTGGCTTCCACCGACCCTCCCCGCCCAGCCATGGTGACACGCAAGAGAAAGAGACATACATCCCCATTTAAGGAAACTAAAGCGGGCGCCGCTTTAAATTTTAAAGGCAATTGCACAGTAACTCGCAGTCGCTCCAGAAAACGATGCCTGCGCTCGCTTCCCCCTGGAGAGAGGGTTGCAAGCTGTTTTAGTCAAGAACATGCCCACAGAGAAGAAATGCACGGTCTCCCTCGGTCCGAGCGTGGGCACTGGGAAGCCGAGAGCGCTGCGCGCACGGACACCCAGCCGCCTCTTACCGCACATTGTCTTCCCAAACGCGGAGTCCTTTGTGTAACCACTGTTGCTATCCGACCCTGGTAACTTTGTCACAACATTCTACGCGCAGAAGACTCGCGTCAGACGCATGGAGTGACGGCACGGCCGGTCCCTGTGAAGCCCGTCCCATCTGCATCAAATTGCATCACAGCCCTTCTGGCCATGGGCGTCCGTTTAGCTCCCCGAGATAAGCGCAGATGCCAGACCTCTGAAATCAATGCGAGCAAGAATGGCTGGTCAGCAGGTTTGGGGGCGGCGACACTTGAGTGCAAGTCTTGCAGGTGGAGTCTCAGTCTGGCAGCGCGTGTCGGCAAGGGAATGGGAATTGAAATGGGTGTCCAATGAAGCGATCTTCCCCCGTCTGAGTCCAGTCTCCCCCGATGTAGAGGACACCACAGCGGGAGGTCCGATTGCAGTAGATGGACCCCCCTGCGGATTGCCTGCCTGTCCACAGTCTCATACACTGCCAGACCGAGTCCACCTGCAAATCAGAGGGACGCCACCTCACCTTCCGTCTGGGCACCCTACATGGCATTAACAAGTTTCCATTAAACCCCCCCTTCCCCCCACCCTCTTCTCCCCTGTCTCCTCTCTCTCTCTTCCCTTTTCCCTCTCTCTCCTTTCAGAGCCAGAACCTTTCCTCTTATTGTATCCAATTAACACCTTTTGGTCTGATTTGTCCTCCCGCTCCCATTCTTCCCTCAGCTTTTAATTCAGCCAGTGTTTCCTCAGTCATACCTTAAGGAAGGGCTCAGGCCCGAAACGTCAGTAATATATCTGAACCTCCCACCAGGGCTGGATTAAGCAAGTGCAGGGCCTGTGGCTTAGGTTATAATGGGAGCTCCAAGGCCCTAAATTTTTAAAAAATACACATAACCATACAAACATTTAGTAGTTCGAAAGAGAGAATAAAAGGGACAAGTAGGACACCAAATGCCAGGGGAAGCTAAATTCAGGAGAGATAAACTCAAAGCAATAAAACACAGCAAATGCAGAAAGCCTCACACATTTTATGAATGGATACAAACTTATGTGCATGTTGGTGACTTGAGGATGTAGGTCTTCTGGGCCCGGGTTTCCGGCGACTCAGAGAAAGTCTGCCATGGTCTATTCTAAGCACAAGACGGCAGCGTAACAAACTGCTTTTTCTCGGAATGTTGGAATTCAAGGGGTGTGCTTTAAGTTTATCAGGCAGCAGGTGGATAAATTGTTTTCCCTTAGGGGACTGTGTCATTTTTAGCTGCTTTGAAACAAGTGAGGGGAGAGAGAGATAATTAGAACAGGACTCGTCCAATTAAATTTTTTTGCAAGTGGAATCTCAATGATTTTTATTTTGAGTCAACATTTTTATTCACCCAACCTTGCTGACCTCATTTATTACCTCTTCAAAACAAATGTACTTATTCTTAACAAAATGATGCTAGCTTTCTCAGATCACTACATATTCAGTGATTACATCCTTGATAAAAGGTTATAATAAATTTTGCTACCACCCTTTTAAGCTTTCATATTTTCCACCAATTTCACCCCCCCGCACCAAACCCAAACAGCCAGTGTATTACTTACACTTTCATAGAAATATATTTTAAAAACCCTACACCATCACATTCATCTGCTGATATAACATGCAAGTGGAACATTGCAGTATCTCCATCATTGCTGCCCAAATTATTCAACCAGTAGACAGGCTTGTCAATATGACTTGTCACATGCAGTTTGGATGGGTTGCCATAAAAATGGTGAGGCAACATTTCATTCAGCAATGATTTTCCAGGGAAGGATGATTTTTTAATCCATACCCAGGCTGTACAGACTCTTCATTGCCTTAATAGCTCAGCAAATTGATTAGTTCGTGGGGAGCAACAACAAATACCGCCGAGCCGATCATCCCCCCCCCCCCCCCCACCACCACCCCCCCCCTCCTTGAGCCAATAAATCTCGTGACGGTTCCTTCGGTTGCTGGTTTCCAAATGACGGTTTAAGTTTGAGAGAGTCGAGGAAAATTCCAACGCCCAACTGAGAGCGTCCCTGGCAAATCCTAAAACACTTCATGTAAGCAAATGACTTCAATAGGCACTTTTCTGGAAGAGAAAAGTGGGAATCGAGGATAGGGTTTCGGCAGACCAAGGCTATCTTCTGCATCTAAAGCTTCTCATCCTAGGAGTGTATTTTTATTCAGCAAAAAAATTAACATAATTAATCACCTTGTAATTGTATACACTGCACGCCTCAGCTTTCTGTCCATGTTACCCCTGGTGCTTTTACGTGGACCAACGCGGCCTGCACCATCAGTTGGACGTCAAATTCATGAGGTGAGCTTTGCAGGATAAATCACGGTGCAGGAAAAGTGACTAAAAATTCCTGGACTTTCCTTTTTACACTGCCCGTGTTAAAGGCAAATTTCATTGATTGCGCCGTTTCTCACCCGCAGTCTAAAAAAAAAACCATGATTGAGAAACACAATCTTAAGTCATCACAAATCGTGAAACGGCTGTGAGATACTGTGCTAAAAACCCCGATTAACGGTGATCATTGCCTACAATCGCTAGCCTTAAACGGGTATGGGTATCTCACAACTGCAGTCAGTCGCTCATAATTCAACGTACATAAAGTGACAGAGTAAATCAGCAAGCATTTAGCACAGATGCATGGGGCCCCCAGCATATGTTATTTTTGCTAGCACGTTAATCCGGCCCCTGCCTCCCACAGATGCTGCAAGACTGGCTGAGTTTCTCCAACGTTGAACTGAGTGACGTTCACTTTTTCCATGAAAACTTATCCTGAAATGTTGACTGCTCTGTTTTCCAAAGATGTCCATCTGGCCCAAGTTTTTGCCAGCATTTTCTGTTTTTGTTACTGGTCAAATGATAACAAATAGGGGAAATAAAGAGATACAAGAAATGAATGCAAGGTCCTTGAGCCAATGCAACTATCCTCCACCTTTACCTGTAGCCAAGAAGGTCAAACTAGCAATGACGTTCTAATAAAGGTGAAGTCAAAATCCTAGCTGATTTTTTTTTTTAACTCTCCTCTCCACAATGTTGCCTGGAAAATATGGACACTGAGGCGAGTGTTAAAATTGTTTAAAGATCTGTGGGGGTTTTTTTTTAACCTTTTTAAAGCACTGCTGCAGTTATGTGGAACATTGAATATAACAGCACAGGGACTGGCCCTTTAGTCTGTGCCAACCACATTAACAAATTCAACCACGAGAACGGGGGGGGGGGGGGTGGGGTAGAGTGTCAAGATTCAGGATGGTAGATTAAGCCAGCGATAAAGTATTGAATCCATGGAATTCTCTGCCCAAGATGCAATGGAGGCTGGCTCACTGAATGTATTTAAAATAGTTAGAATTTGAACAAAAGGAAAATGGGTTCAAAAGGATCCAAGAATATTTTTACTTGGGAATATATATGAAAAGCATGTAAAGTTGAAATTGGATAAATGTCAAGAGAAATGTTTAAGTGATAGCGACTACGAAGAAATATATAGCAATAACTTGGAAAACTGAAAATGTAGCATCATTGTAGAAGATGGCAGAGTGAAATGCAAAATTTAGGAAAAAATAACTAAGGAATCGAGTTGAAATTTTCTATAATATTTGGAAACCATATATGGATTTTATGAATAAATTTTCATCCACCTTACCCATCCCTCTCAATTAGACTATAAAATAACAATCAATGAATATGTATATGCTAATAATATTATATATGTAGTGATAGGTGTTCTTTGCTTTTCTTTCTTTTGGGAGGGAGGAGGGTTGAGGAGAAAATTTTTTATTGTATTATGCAAGACTAAGTAATTAATGTTATATTATTGATTTTTTTTGGTATTGATACAATGATAAATAAAATTTTCAAAAATAAAAGGAGAATGGGAATCAGGCAGGTATCAACAACCAAGACAGCCGTGATATTATTGAGTGACGAAGCAGGCTCAATGGGTCAGATGGCATACTCCTGCTCCTATATCTTATGAAATGCCATCTGCCGGCACAAGATCCAAATCCCTCCGTTCCCTGCATGTGCCTATTTAAATGCCTTAAAACATCAACCCTGTATCGGCTTCCACTGCCACCTTTGGTTTAGCACTACAACCCTCTTGGTAAAAGTTATGTATTGGACATGCCCTTTACATTGCGCCCCCTCCCCCCCCCCATCTTAAAGCTATGCCCTCTTGGATTTGATATCTATTGAAAGTACAAGCAAGAGTTCGAACACTCAGGCTCTTTTGCATGGCTATATAATTGACTGCTGATTGTGAGGGCCCCCTCTGTCCAATCCTTCATGCACAGGTGGTGTCAGTCCCACTGCAAACGCCTTTCAGGTGGCTACAGTGTGGATGAAACAATCATCCATATCCTTGCAGTCTGTAACTCTGTATTTTTGAATCGCAGACAAAATTAAATCAATTAAACATTATTTATTGAAAGACCCATCACATCCCAGACATAACACTCTCCTCTCTCCTTTTACGAATCGGGGAGGTTTAAGACTATGAAAGCGCACATCCACAGAGCTTAAAGGCAGTTCCTTTGCCACAGCAGTGGAGAAGGTCAACCATGGACAAGCTGCAGTTGGGAAATTGGGGGGCAGTGGGGGGGGGGGGAGTTCTGTTGATTTTGATGGGTCGCTGCATGGAGTTAAGCTGCCTGCCATGCCAGGCTCGTCAGCCGAAGATCTCACACCAGGCTGATGGTGACTGGCTTCTGGAAAGCAGGAATTGGGACCCCGATTAATTTACGTAGGTGCCATGATGAGCCGACCTTGCAAAGTGCCTCAGGCTCCCTTACAGTTTCTGGGTTTGGAACTACAGGTTGAGGATCCACGATCAAGCTATGGGGCCTTGAGCTCGGGTTCACCGTCCAACAACCACAGATGCCTACGTCAGAGGCAGCAGCGAGATCCACGACCACTCGGTGTCATGGAAGGGATTCTCTTTGCTTAGCTGCACTCTATTAATGGTGCCGGATTACTTAGCAACTCTTTGTTATGTGTGTGAAATTGGTTCAATGTGTCCTAACTGAATGCAGCTGATTGAACAGTCATGTTTTATTTTCACATGTAGGGAATTGCAAGAGGGTTAAAAGACACACACGTACACACACTCACTGCATTAAATGATACATTTGCAACTACTCATGGGGAGAAAGCTCTACAATCAAGTTATCACATACAACACTCACCACCTCTTGATATCCCTGGCAGGCACAGCCCTCATCTAACTAAACTAGGGCCACTAGGCACACCCCCCAACATTGCCCATGGTTCCCAACCAGGAATGGAGCTCGGGTTTGTCCCAAAAGAGAAAGATGGGTCATATGCAGTGGTCTTTATAGTGTCATCAGCTGGAGAGTCCAGCCCAGATATCGATAAGCCGATTAAAGGGACTAATGACCAGGTATGCGCTGACCTGTGGACAAGGACTGACCTTGATTGGCAGGTGAAGTGACTTCCAATCAGGTTCCACATGCCTCTCTGCAATCTACATTCCCACCAGGTTCAAGACGGAGAGGTTCAATGCCCCTCCTCAATCCACATTCCCACCAGGTTCGAGACGGAGAGGTTTAATGCCCCTCCTCAATCCACATTCCCACCAGATTCCAGACGAAGGAGTTATACGACCTTCCACAGTCCACGCTACTCTCTTTGCCTTTGCAGGGGAAAATGAACTATTTCAATGGATTTTGTGCACACAATACACTGAATTATAGAGGCAGGAAGAGCAATCTTCAGGCCAACAACATCCTATATAGTCAACTCCTAAGTATTTATTGACTAGATAAACATGGAGAGTTTACTCCAAACTCAGATCAGTTGGTGCCAATAGGCACAACTTCATCAGCTGTTCTAATGTGAAAATATTTTCTTTCTCCACAGAATTTACTTTAGTAATACAGAGACATCATTCAACTCCAAAATAACGATAAAGTATGGTGACAGTTTGTTATATTTTATATTGTATATAGATACGTTTTAAAGGAGATAAATTGTGGCAGGTTTTTTTTTAGTGTAGGTCATGTACAAACACTTCAAAGCAGATCTCATTTAAAATGCTAGAGCTCTGCTCAAGCCAGACAGTCCAGGCTCCGAAGCCTTTGCAAAATCTTTGAAGGATGCCTATAAGGACTTCACAAGTAGGGTGTTAATTGGACACGCTGTGGAGTAATGGATTATTGCTTTGGAAAGGAACAGATGAATGTAATTCAGAAGATTGGGTCCAGTGCCGCAGTCTAAGTGCAGTTTGCTGTTCTAAGAGGGTCATGTGGATTTGTTTTTAAAAGAGAGCGAGAGAATTCAGAATTCAGTTCTACAGTTCAGCAGCAGCAGCTGGGACTGGAACAGGACAAGCTGGCAAACTTGTGGAAAAACCCCATTTTGAATACGGGTTGAGAGTTCTGAGTTCAGCCCAGTCAAAGCCCTTGAGGTCTATACGAGAGAAGAGGACTGGCTGCATAACGTTTCACTTGAAATAAGGGAAACAGAAAAGGAACTTTGTGGTGGCCTGAAAGAAAGAGGTTATCATCTGGAAAACCCTGAAGGGGAAAGTTTCTTTGGTAAGACAGTGAAGTGGCTGATCTGAAGCAATCAGTTGTGGGTGTCCAACAAGCAACAAATCTCTCTCTGAAAACCAACAAGAACCTTCCTGAATAGTAACCACTTACCTTTAAAGCACTAAAGCCTGGTGAACTTTATAAGTATTAAATTCTGTGCACAGTATAAAAATTGCATGCAACTAGTGAACTTGGAGGAGTGAGAAATGAGATTGGACTGTGAATCAAAGAAATTTTCTGAACTCGCACACACATATGTGCGCTTAGAATAGAAGGGGGTTAAGTTAATAGTAATAGGTAAAATTTGATCCTGTTTTCATGTTTAAAGATAATTAAAGCAACTTTTGTTTAAGTAACCATTTGTCTTGGTGAATTTCTATTGCTGCTGGGTTTTGGGGTCCTCTGGGCTCATAACATTATGAAGTCCAATTATGTTTGCATTCTGTAATAGAAAAAGATGTTTTCACAGACAATTGTATGAAGGCATTGATGCTAAAATCAAAAAAATGTGATATCAAGTCTATTAACAATACACTATGTTGGAATTCCAATCCAGTCCATGAAGTTCCCTCCAAATGTTGAGCACAGAGAACACAGTCAGCATAGCAGTTAGTGCTGCTACAGTGCCCGCAATTGGGACCTGGCTTCGAATCTAGCACTATAAGGAGTTTCTACCCATGTCTATGTGGGTTTCCTCTGGGTGCTCCAATTTCTTCCCACCATTCAAAACCATACAAGGGGTTGTACGTCAATTTGGTATAATTAGACTGCACAGGCTTTTGGGCCAAAAGGGCCTGTTACCGTGCTGTATGTATGTCTAAATGAAGAATTTTTTAAAAATTTTTTTAAATTTCATTATGCCTTTAACATATTTTTATTGTATAAACGTTTTTACAATTTATATGTCTAAACTGCCAATTTTACAATATCTGTAAAAGTAATAATATAAATATCCACAATGTACAAAATAAATCATTTGCATAGTGAACAATTTAAAAATTCACCACCATTGAAGTTTGCTTTGGTTCAACAATCTAGGTTCAATGTGACCAAGTTAAAGCACTACAATTCAGATGTAGAACAGGTTTAAGATTTTATACAAGCCAGAGAATTGTGTTTTACTGAAAAAAGGTTCACAAACTGGCAAACTAAAGGATGAATGAAATGTTGCTGATGTTTTTATTTGACAACTGACTTGAAAAAAATAAACAAGTAGCTGGACTGTTCAATATAACTGAAAAAGTACATTAACTAAGAGTGTCTAAGATCTTTCACTAAACCTGGCAGTTAGTTTTCTTTCAACATTGTGCAGCATAGCGGTTAGTTAACACAATGCCTTTACAGTGCTAGCGGCATGGGTTAAAACCGGCACTGTCTGTAAGGAGTCTATACAGTGCCTGTGTGGGTTTCCTCTAGATTTTCCAGTTTCCTCCCACCCTTCAAAACATACCGGGGTTGTAGGTTAATTGGCGTATTTGGGTGGCACAGGCTTGTAGGTTGCGTTTAAAATAATAATCCCCTCTTCCATGTAATTTATGCAAGTATTTCATTAACTTTTATAGATTTAGAAAGGTGCTTGTAAAACTCTACTTTATAAAGCATCTCATTTGAAGCTCACTGAATGTAATGCTAGAATAACCCCAACATACTGGTGGGCAACATCAGTAGGTAACTAAAATATTTTAAGATCTTCATTATTTGTTGCATGGCGTTTAAGACTGTCTAAGAAAATGGAAACTATAATCTAGGCAATGCACAGGCCAAATTCGAGTTCATAAGTTGAGATGTGATACAAATTAATGTCCCAAAAAAATTGGGACCAAATCCTGTATATTTCTGCTGAGAACTGAGCAAAATAACGAATAAATTGTTCCCTTCATAATGGTCAATGTTGATCCAGGTAGTAGCATTTACGTTTCACAGACCGGTTACAAGAGAAGTATTTGCCTACCTTTTCCAATCAGGCAGTTGAAAGGCAAGAAAAAGCAATCATTCGTATCACAGTTAGCTTTTCTCGAAGCATAAACTACACACAGGACTGATAAAGTGGGATCAGTTTTACTTTCTATTGCAGTAGAACTGTGATAAATAAACAGACCTCTCAATGCAATTCGGAAGATTTTTGGTAAATAATTTATGTATCTTTTAATTTCTTCTCTAATTCCTCAAAGGCTTTAATGTTTACTTCGTCTATTTCATCCTGGACCTGCATTGAAAAATGGTCAAGTGAAAATCTCAATAAAATCCAAGGATTTTTTTTAATATAAATCATCTTGGATAAACATCTTCTTAAAGCAGAAAATCCAAAATTTCAATCAATGCAAAATTTAATAATCCTTCAATTGTCAAATTGTTTTCAACAACCATCCCAAAATTTGATGCGATTCAAAATGAACTTTCTGGTGAATACATTTGGCTTTGAATAGCATCAAACTTGAAAGCTGAGAAGAAAGGACTTGAAGTGATAGATAATGCAATAATGAAATGCCAGAAGCCAGAACAATATTTTTAAGACTGAAGAATGAAGCTATACTTATACAACAAGAAATATGAAAGTAACTGAAGGTGTTTAAGGCAGAGTATACTTTTTAGTACATTTTGAACGTTAGGTCATTTCACAGCTTCCTGCATATATTATAAACAAGAATAATAGATAAAGAAACCATAAAGATCAACATTAAAGAAAAGGATACTCTGCAAACAATCAAAAGAAAAACAAAAATAAAATCATTGATACAGCAGCAAACAGCAAGGTTAAAGGAACATCTTCGGCCCAAGCTAAATTTAAACATAGAATATTAAATAATGCTGAAAACTGTGGAAGAAAGATCAATGTCAATGAGACGTGATGGGGGGTAAACAGAATTAGGACAGAGGCTTTTGGAGAGTAGCATATAGAATGACAAGCTGGAGCGTTATTACTGAAATAATCAAGCCTAGACATAACAAAGCCACGGATGAGAGTTTCATCAGAGAGTGAGCTGAATAAATTTTTGCCATTATTGTTAAGGCTCTGAATAACTTATTCATAACAATGTCATAGTTTACCTGTTCAACTTCGTCAACTTCCGGAATGTAAAACTGTAACATATTTTGTATTCCACTTTTTAAAGTAATAACTGAGCTCGGGCAGCCAGTGCAAGACCCCAACAATTTTAGTTTCACAACACCATTTTCAAAACCTTTAAAAATGACATCTCCTCCATCTTCCTGTACAGTTGGCCTATAAATGTGAAAAAAGATACAGCATTTTAACGTTTTACCTGCTGTTACAAGTGTTGACATATTTGAACATTAGTCAATCAAAAAGAATTACAATACAGTCGTAAGTTCCACTAATTAAATTTAAATTTTAGATATACAGCACGATGACAGGCCCTTTCAGCCCACGAGCCCATGCTACCTAATTGACCTTCAACCTGGTACATTTTGCACTCAACTGTTCAATATTACTGATTTTAAAAGGCGCAAGACTAAAATGTCAGTTATCTTTGCTACATAAAGTGCACTTTCAACCTGCTGAGTTTCTCCAGCATTGTGTTTTTACTTCAACCATGGTGTCTGCAGACTTTCATGTTTTACCTCACTTTTACTGATATGTTTTTATTTATTAAATCATACTCAAGGGACTTGAGGCAGTGACGCTGGTGAGCAAAGCAGTATATTCAGAATTCTTCAAAAATCTTGTATACTGTAAAATATCTACTTTTTTCATTCCTCACATCCTTTTTTACTGCTTGGCTTCCCTGAATCTTTTATTTCTTCTCATTTTCAATGTTTTAGTTAGGAATTCCTGGGTGGTGGAACGGCATTTCACGGTATTTCGGCTTTGCACAATGCTGGAGATGAATTTCTGTTTTATTTTTGTTGGCAAGTGCACAAGAGATTGTATGTAGAGATCTGGGTGATGAAAGCAGGTTATCTCACAACACTTATGGATCTAGAGAAGCAGCTGAATTATCAAGGCAAATAGGATTGCTGGCAAATGGGCGGCACGGTTACAGCGCCAGTGATCGGGACTGGAGTTTGAACCCCTCGCTGTCTGTAAGGAATTTGTATGTCCTCCCAGTTTTTGCGAAGGTTTCCTTCGGGAGCTCCGGTATCCGCCCACTGTTGAAAACATACCTGGGGGGAGGGGGTGTAGGTAAATTGGGTTTAATTGAGTAACACTGACTTGTTACTGTGCTGCATGTCTAAATTTAAATTTAAATGGAATTAGAGGAGTTGGGAGGCCTGAAGAGCCTGTTTTTATGCTGTATAACTCACCATCTGCTAACTTCGCACTCCTTGGTTATTAGACACACACAGGTTTAAAATTTTGCATTTCTGCTGAAAGTGTGCACAGAGACTTTGGGGTTCAAATGAAAATCAAAACTAAAAATAGAGTTAGGGGATGATTTAATTCATAACCATATAACAGTTTACAGCGTGGAAACAGGCCATATCGGCCCTTCACGTCCACACCGGTTCACTTGAACAACTTGTTCCATTTGTTTGCAATGACACAGTCCGCTTGCCCTGTTCGACTCTGTTCATGCTTGGCTGTTCGGTTTCTGTTGGTTATAGCATGTTCATGTTTGAAGCATTTTGACAGAGAATCTAGAAACATTTTGTAAAGAATCAAATCCTGGAGATTTGAGAAAGAGAAAAATCCTCTTCTTGTAAGAAATGTTATAAGTGTGAAGCACCCGACAGAAAAAAAAGCCACTGGTTTTAATTAATAATTTGTTTTTTTGTTTAGATAGTTGCCGGCTGAGATCGTCAAAGGATATGGTGGGGAAGATTGGATTTAGGGTATAGACCAGCCATGAAGGGTACAGAAGGCTTAGAAGGCTGCATGGCACATAGAAATAAGATTGACCGTCATTAAATGCAAATAATGGCTCAACTCTCATGAGTGCTGACCTAGGTTAAGTTAGAAGCAGGCATTTGGGTTCTTGAGTGGTGCTGGCAATTTTGACTGGTTCCATGAAATCAAGTAGATTCTTTTAAAGACCACATTGAACATTAATGGAGAAACCTCTGTCAATGAAGTTGAAGAAACATCCAATGCTGTTGGGTCAATATCTTTGATTTCCATACACAACACGACAAGGACAGTCAGTTAAGAAGTCCCACTCATCCTCTCAGGGGAAATAGGAGTAGTATTTAGTGAGCACATCTCAATGAAAACCAGATAAGTAAGGAATAGAAATAAAATACCTTATTCTTGTGTCCAGCAGTTCCTTGATCATTGCAACCACTTCGTCATCCTCCTCATTCTCTGATGAGGCTGGGTGATTTGCAAAAATGAAAATATGCTGTCAAATAAACCAATTCCACCTTCCAACTGCATAATTAGGTAATTTCAAAATAACCACAAAACTGACCTTTAGCAACAACTAGATCGCTTGCAATGGAATGAAACTACAAGCTACAGCAAAATTTCAGTGGAAACAATTAATATCTGAATAAACAGAAGAAATAAGAACAGGAGTAGGTTATCATCCTTCATTCATGTTCAATCTGGTCATGGACTCAGCCTTATCACACATAACCCTTAATTCCCTGATCCTTTAAAAATCTGTCTTTTCTGTATCTTAAATATAATCAATGAGGCAGTCTGTATTGCTTTAATGTATGAAAATATTCTTATAACAATAGTACAGTGAAATTTCCAGCATCTGGGGTTTGGTAGATGCCGGGTTAGTGAATTTTCCAGTTACTTGAGATTACGTGTTGTTTGATTGGCGAACTATCCGCTGGGGACGCCAATTTTAAATGTTCGCATTTTTTTTTACCTATGTAAGTTCCGCAATTTTTTTTTTGCCAGTTGCTTGAGGTTGCCGGTGCTTCAGTTCAGGATAACAGGGATTTAACTGTATTATATAATATTTTGTTTTCAAACAGATTTAAGGTTTATGTGATGTGAATGCTGAGTTTTAAAATGCCACATGAGATTTGGCAAAGTTTGAGTCCCTTTTTACTCACAGGAGGGAGGCCACATACACACATTATTCATGAGCACGTGAGGAAATTAAAAAGCTGTAAGGTATTTGTTATGTCTCATCTGGGACAGAGTTGAAATTAATCCAAAATTCTGTCGAAACTAATTACACTGCCAGTATGTGACTAAGTGAAAGACTTTTCTTTAAAGTGAAAAAGTTGCAAGATCTCTTATTTGAAAGGAAATGTCACTTGAAGATATCACTGTGTGAGGCTTGGCCTTATTATTCACTCCTTAAAAGTTTTATTTCATAATGGAATTAATTTTTTAAACCTTTAATTATGTTCAAAATCTAAAAGCAGGAATACACAAGTTCTTAATTATATTAGTCCTACAAATACAATGTTTCAAATTTACTCCCCCCCCCCCCCAAAATCAAATATTATCTTGGCATAGTTCCTGCATAATTGTCGGGTTGAAGTTCAGAAATCTCAACTGAACAGCAGTATGGGAAAGCTTCGTAATAACATTGCAGATGTTTGACGTTGCTCGACACCAACATTTCAAGGGCAATGCAAGTTATGTAATAGATGCAAGGATGATTTCTACATCCACATTCATCAAAGAATGAAATATAATTAAAGGTAATGAAATTCTTCAACTCAATATGGAAACAGGATCCCATCAAAAAAATAGTTCTGATGACAGTAAAAATTGATTGATTTGGAAATCCAACAGAAAAATTAATGACTGAAATTTGTAAACTGTAAGGAAGGGAGAGAACAAAAAAACTGCCTGTGACAGAGTGATGACTAAGATGTCAATTGACAGTAATACGAGGGTTTGGCTGCAAAAGGGTGATGTGGCTCGTTAAACATAACTAATTTGTGGAAGATGCAAGTACAGTAAAACCCCTGGTATCCAGCACCTATTGGGATTGGTAGATGCCGGATAAGTGTATTTTCTGGTTGCGTGAGACTTACTCTGACAATCCCTAACTAATACACCTGCATTAAAAATACACAATTTAAAAGACAAAAATAGTACACTGTACTTGAACTGAACAAACTTCTCTTGCATAAATATATAAACCTTAAAGAATTTTACTTTATTTTCAGTCTGATTCTTTGAAAATATTTAAACCATCGCTGCATCTGCAGGTTTCTCCCCCTCCATGGAGCCACCCGAAAGATGAGCAATAACAATGTAGATAATTAAACCCCCTCCCCCCGGCCAAGTTTACAGATAAAGCCTCTGACCGGGGCGACTCTTACTAAGCAGGGATAAGGAGACACCATTCAACCTGGGCGACGCCACTGCTGTTTCACACACCTTTATTCAAACAGCTGCCACAAGCAGAGCACAAACAAGATAATCCGCTGGCTGAATACTTGCTCCCATCGTCTCCAAAGGTTTATGTGGTACTTCAGTAAAAATTTACTTTTACAATTTTAAACTTATTCTTTACCTATTATTCTATTCTTATTTATTTTAATTTTTTAAATTTATTTTCCTCAATTTTTTTTGCCTGTTGCTTGAATACATGATACCAGGGATTTTACTGTAATAAGAAATAATTTAATATTTTGTTTTAATTAGATGCTGGCCAAAAAATTTTCATAGCCATATGCCTTTCCTCCCAGTGCTTCCAACTCCAACTTATTCCATATGGATTCCAACATACGCTGTCCATCATAATTTGGATTAGTGATATGTTCAAGCTGTTCGGCACTCCTTGACTCATTGCATTCTGAATACAGGTTCTGAATTCTCTCGACCTCAAAAGGTCCTTGGACCAGTTTCATAATCTGTCCTTAGCAGGGACCTCAGCTTCATCCCTTTATAATCTCACCTCAATTAATTCAGATGGTTTCTTCTCTAATGAAGGCATTTTGATAATGTACATATACTGTATGACCATAATTCTTATTTGCTGCAGCCAAACAGGTACTTTGTAAAGATAACATCTGCAATACATAATTGAATTTTAAAAAAAGATAATAAATACAAAAGATAGTACCACAAGGAGAGGTTCAAGAGCCTGATAACCATTGGAAAGAAACTGTTCTTGAACCTCAAGGAGCTGGTCTTCAAGGCTTCTGTACTACCCAAAGGTCGCGTTTTCTACATTTTCCAAGATGCCTTCCATTTTCTGTCTTCCAACACAGTTGACTGGGTTCTCAAAAATGCTTGTTTAATTTTCACAGTCAAACTCTAACCCAAAGGATAGGCTTCTTTAACCTACTGGCCTCCTGATTCAATATGATTTCCACCACTTTCAATGTGCCACCAGCAGACACATCCTACTCACCCCTCCCTCTTCAGCATGCTAAAAGGACAATTTCTTCCAAATGCAAGTTTACTCTTCCAACAGATTTGGACATCATGTTCACACTGACACGTGGGCCAAAGGGTCTGTTCTTGTGCCAAACTATTCTATGTAAAGAATGAAAAAAAATGGTGGCACCAACAGACCCGCTGTACAGCAATGCTGCCACTGGTGCGGACCTAGGGAGAGTGGGGAGCAGAAACACACCACTTCCCCACAGGGTCCTAATGTCCAGTCCTACTGCCAATGGCACCATACAGGCTTTAAACAGCCTACTAAAGGAGCCAACGGTGTTTTATTTAAAAACCTGCAACTGCGGGGTATGGCCCAAGATGGCAACACCTGTGTTCAGCAGCAGCCACAAGGAATTGCAGACTCCGGGGAAGCATCAGATTGGTGCAGGGCACTAGTGAAGGGAAGAACACCCTCCCCTACCCCGTTGAGAAGGAGAACCAGAAGAGACGGCAGTAAGGACAGTGACGGACAAGCGAGGAGCTCTGCGGCTCAAAGACACACACAAGCCGCGAGCTGCTGGCAACTAGAGTCAAAGGACTCATACCAGGCTGTGGGTTCATGAAAAACAGGAATCGGAACTGGGGTGATGAGGGCAAGAAGAACTCCCGAAGGGCCCTGGGCATTGAAGGCTTCCTCATTGTGTCAGAGGTTTGGATCCAGGTTGTTGAACTGAATTGGAATCTTGTGCAGCTGCAGAGGCTTCAGGAGCCCTGGAGGTAAATTCATGGACACTCAGTGACTCTGGGGGAACTCCACTGCTTCTCTTCATCTTTTGCTCTGACTGTAAGGGATGCCAGGCATTGTTAATGGTAAATCTCTGTCTGCCTCATGGCAGACTAAAGGTAATTTTGTGCAATATTACATTTACGTTTTATTACAGGACAATAAATAGTATCTGATCTCCACCCATCCCACCATCCAGGGTCCTAAAAATTCCTTCCAGGTGAATTTAATTTTCTTTTTCCTAATGAACTCCATTCAGAAACTGACACCACGGTATCCTCTACAATGGAGAAACCAAAAACATTTTGAATGATTCATTTGTAGAACATCTCGGTTTAATGTAGCAAGTTACCTGTTGCTTAACACCTGAGTTCTCCAACTGAAGCAGCTCTCCATACCTTTGCTTATTTCAACATTTCAATTAAGTCTAACACAACCTTAAAAATTCCTACCAGGTGCATTACTGCCCTCAAAGTAACAATGCATTCAACAGCTTGAAACTAATTAGTTCCGAGAAGGGTGCAATATAATTCAGTCTTTGTTCCCTGACCTGCTTGTATTTCCAGCAATTGCTCTTCAACAATTTTTCCTGTCCTCATTAATCTTCCACTCGCATCTTTACAGGTGATTTGTTACAAACAAACCTTCTACATTCCTCTCTCAGTCTAATCCTGTTATAGTATTTAGGTGGGTCAATTAAACCTTTGGACTCGGGCCATTTTCAACCTTTCATAATATATACTCCACACTGGTTCCATAGGTAAACCAGAGATAGTTAATGTGTTCAGTCACTGATACCACATTATATCTGGCCAGTCACTGTTAATTTTTAATTTGGACAGACAGCAGAATAACAGGCCATTTCAGCCCATGCCTACACCCCCAGTACATACTCATTGGCCAAAATGGGCGTGATGTATGTCTAAATTAAAAAGTTGGCCACCCCTACCCTACATAGTCCTAGATACAACAATTTTAAATGTTTTTACTGTTACTTCCAGTAGGGACTCCTTTTGTTGTGGAACTTGGCAAAGCAGCTGTTTTTATCCCAGCCATAACAAAGATACACTTTACAGTACAAACACCTGTACAAATCAGCTGGCGGTTGAGAATAAAACCAGTCCCAGAAAACCGAGACACCGAGTATATGCTCTTGTTGGTAGTCCCAGAAAACAGGGACACAGAGTATATGCACTGGTTGGTAGTCCAGCAAAACCAGGACGTGGAGTATATGATCTTGTTGGTAGTCCTGGACAGGACACAGAGTATATGCACTGGTTGGTAGTCCCAGAAAACCAGTCCAAAGGATTAAGGAGTTTGAGGTAGAGTAGATTTGCAACAGATCGCAGACTTTTTTTGTGTCATTCAGTTTAATTCTATACCAACCACGACCTGAAAAGGGAAATCCTTACCAGAATCTGGTTGTAGCACATCTGATATTAATGGAAGGCCACTATCAAGGAAATCCACAAGGACTGCAGAAACTTGAGGCTTAAGAATGTTCCAATCCTCTTGGCTTTCCTGTGAGCATTTAATACTTTAATTATTCTCCTGCAGTATGTTCATATGTTATCTAAAGCAAAAGCAAATAGTCACACTTACCCTAGTTATTGTAATAAAATCAGGCCCAAAAAATACACTTTTAACCCCTTCAATTTGAAACAGCTGCCTGAAAAAAAGAACGCAATATGAATGTTTGATCCTGAACAGCTACCCTTCCTTGATATGATTTATACTCTTTCCGAATGATTGCCAGATTCTGCTTAGTACAATTGTAACTCTTCAGTTACAAGCTGCAGATCTGGCCACTTAACAAGCAAAATATTACTTGCTCACATTGTGTTTGAAATATGCAGCTTGATGGTGCAGACAGGCAATTGAAAGAATGGAAAAGGTTCAGAACACTGTGAGCAGGTGTGATTGTTCATGTTTTAAAGGCTGCACCAAAGGTAACAAAGACTTTCTATAGCCAAACAGTTTAGAAATTATTCCTTTCAAATTAAATTTAAATTCTATCTCAGACTTCCCACAAAGAAGTTGTACTTGGAATGATTATTAGACAGCACCAGCAAAGAATCTACATTTCTCGAGGTGGTAGCACCTGAGTTTTCAAAAAATTTGCTGGATGCTCTTCAGGGTATACTTACACAGACAATATCCCATTTCGAGATTAAATTACTTGTCAACACAAGGATAGATGATTGTTCTAAACAGGGAGTAACATCACATATGTACTACAAATCTATAGGGTTCTCTAAATTCAGAAGATCATGGATGCAGGTCGCACTACAGAGACATGAGCAGGCACTTAAACCATGTACTAAGGGAATGCCAAACTGTCAGACATGCCATCTATTAGGACCTTAAGTTAAAACAGCGGCTGCTTTTTCTTTCCCTCAGTGAGCCAGCCAATACATCTGGAATTCCAATCAATACTAACCTCAGCCAATATCTAGTCATTTAATTTACTGAGAGTTTACTGTTTACAAGCTGATAAGCAGCCTTCTTCTTGATGCATCAGCTGTTTAACTATACATAAATAACTTTGAAATATTATGCAGTGGTATAAAAGGCAATTTATCAATGCTCATATTGTAGTGCTATAGATCAACCACATTAGACAGAGAGTTGTGATTAATAGACTTTAATCACCTTAAGACATCAACACATTTTGCAATGTTGCTGGCCCGATTCCAAGGCAGGTACTGAGGGAGGAGTATGGGCATAACAGCCTTTATAGGGATTTCCGGGAGGGAGGAGTCACAGGTTCAGGGGGGAGGGCAGCTCATACAATCATGCATATAGTGGTTGCCCCACATTTACCCCTTCTTTTGAAACAAAGTCTGGTGCGGTGAAATGAGTCAATGTTTGTTAAAGGTTCTGTCCAGCAGGATGTAGTGAGTCAATGTTCATTACAGGTCTCGTCTGTCGTTGTGACCATCTTAAGGTTTACTGTGGTTCAGCTGCTGGTTCCCGGGCAGTGTCTTGTGCAACAGGCTGTGCTAAGGGAGTTTAATAGGACTCTGGGGGTTGCTTGATCTGGGCTCGGAGAGCTGTGCCAGATGCAATTATTGGAGTTGGCTGGTTGGGGTTACCATGAGGAGTCCCCTGCGTGTGCCAAGTCTTGGATGGAAACAATGTCCTGCCGGCCTTCGAGACCAGTGGCACCTGATATGCCTCCAGAGCAGTACAGGCCCAGGGGTCATCAATCAGGACGGCAGTGTGGTTCCTGATGCTGACTTCCTAGGGAAGGAAAGGAGCCTTTCATGCGGTGTCGTATTAGTAGTGGTACAGAGAGACCTGGTGGCATGAAGCACCTCATAGAGGACTTCTTGCCTCTGGGAGATGGGCAGGCCTTTTGACTGGAGGACTAGGAGGATTGTCTTCCAGATGGTAGCGCTTTCCCTTTCTATCTGGCCATTCCCCAAGGGGTTATAACCCATGGTCTTGCTTGTGGCTATGCCCTTGGTCAGCAGGTACTGGTGCAGCTCCTCGCTCATAAATACGGATCCCCAGTCGCTATGGATAGCAGGGGTATCCAAACAGAGTGAATTGCTGCTCAGTGCCTTTAAGGACTCTGCCTGTGGTCATATCTGGGCAGGGGATGGTGAAAGGGAAACGGGAGTATTCGTCGATGATATTTAGGAAGGATATGTTCCTGTTGGTGGAAGGGAAGGAGGGGCCCTTGAAGTCCATATTCAGTCGTTCGAAAGGACGGGTGGCTTTAATCAGGCGGCTTTTGACTGGCCGATAGAATTTGGGATAACACTCGGCACAGACCGGACAGCTCCGGGTCAGCTCCCTGAATCCCCAACCGAGTAAGGGAGGTTATGGGTTCTAATTAATTGGTAGAGCCTGGTGACCCTGAGGTGGCAGAGGTTGTTGTGGAGGAGTTGGAGGCAGTCCAACTGTGCGTTGGCGCATGTCCCCCAGGCTGGTACAAGATCTTGTAGTTGTAGGTGAACAGTTCAATTCTTCGCCTCAGGATCTTGTCGTTCTTAATTTTTCCCCACTGTTTGTTATTGAACATAAAGGTCAGTCTGCAGAGTGAACAGCTAGCCTGCCAGGTAGTGCCTCCAGTGGTGCACAGATTCCACTATGGCCTGGGCCTCCTTCTTGATGGCTGAGTGCTGGAATTTGGGGCCCTGGAGGGTTTGGGGAAAAAAATGCCACAGGCATGGCAAAGCCATGACGAAGTCGGACACATCACTCTCCACCTGGTAGGGGATGAATTCATCCACAGCGTGCATCGACGCCTTGGCGATGTCGCCCTTGATGCGTGTGAACGCCACTTGGGCTTCCACCGACAGAGGAAAGGTGGTTGATTTCACCAGGAGGCGGGGTTTGTCCGCGCAATTTAGGACCCACTGGGGGTAATACAAAAAGAAACCCAGGCACCTTCTTAGGGCCTTGAGGGTATGGAGCAATGGAAGCTCCAACAGCATGCGATCAGGATCGGGCCAAATGAAACCATTCTTCACCACGCAACCCAAGATGGCCAGCATTGAAGTGTTGAACATGCACTTCTTTTGGTTGTACGTTGAGGTTTTTGGCCATCTGGCAATGCATACATACATACAGTGGTTGCACCACACATATTTCTTTTTGAAAGTCTACCCTGTTAAATCAGACTAAAACAGCACACATAGTGATTCATATAGAAATGCTGGACATGCTATGTATTTCTTCTGGAATTTGAAAGGGCAGGACTTGATTTAAATTTACAACCTCCTGAGGGCTTTTGACCGAGTGGATGCCTGAGTATATCTTCCCACATGGAAGAATCTAGAATTAGGAACTAAAAATATAAGGTTGGCCACTAAAGACAATTATGTGGCAAATTTTTCTGTCATGGATTAGTGCCGTTGGAACTCTCTTCCTCAAAGAGCAGTGAAGGCAGAATATCTGAATATTTGTAAGTCAGTGATATATAGATTTTCAATCAATGGCATGAAAGGACACAAAGGATAGAATCATAGAATGTTACAGCTCATAAAACAACCCTCTCTAGTTTGGATGGATGAGGTTACCATAAGATCAGCCATGACCTTATTAAAGAGCAGGCTCAACAGACTGAGTCATGTACACCTGCTCCTAATGTGTATATTTACATATAAAAACACAATGTTGAAGAAACCCAACAGGCAAACAATGTACTTTATGTAGCAAAGATAAAAATACATTGGGCTTGAGCCCTTCATCACGGTATGAGCAAAATGTAGGCAGGTGCCGAACAAAATGGTGGTAGGGACGATGGGCAGGGGGAGGAACACAGTCTCACAGGCAGGAGGTAGTAGCTGGATAAAGTGAGGGAGGGCACACCAGCAAACGGGGAAGGGACGATGGCTCTGTGAATGGAGAGGGAAGGGGGTGGAGAGCTGGAGGAAAGACAAAGGGTCAGAAAAGAGAGGGAGAACGGGGAGTGGTGGAGCAGAAACTGGAGAAGTTAATGTTAATCCCACCCATTTGGAGAGGGCCCAAATGGAAAATGAGGTGTTGCTCCTCCAATTTACAAATGGTCTTAGTTTGACAGTTCATGAGACCATGAACAGACATATCAATGCAGGGGTTGGGTACAGAATTGAAATGTTTGCCCACTGGGGGAGCCTTGTCATTGATGCAGACAGAGCGAAGGTTCTCAGTGAAACGATCTCCCAGCCTGTGTCCAGTTTCTGCAACATAGAGGCCACAACGGGAGCACCAGATGCAGCAGACGACTCCCTCAGATTTACAAGTGAAGTGTTGCTTCACTTGGAAAGACTATTTGGGGCCCCAAATGGTGTTGAGGGAGGAGGTGTGGCAGTTCCTGCAACTGCAGGGGAAGGTGCCAGGGGGTAAGGGGGAGGAACAATTGGTGGGAGGGATAAGTGGACGAGAGAGTCCCTAGGAAGGTAGAGAGGGGAAGATGTGGCTAGCGGTGGGATCACGTTGTAGGTGACAGAAGTTATAGAGGATAATGTTGATTTGGTTTGATAGTACACAAGGTGCTGTAACTCCAAATTTATTGTGTTTTTACTTCAATCACAGTGTCTGCAAACTTGTTGTGTTTACTTGTAAATTTGTTAGACTTACTTGGCTAGAGGTGAGCAGAGAGCTGATTTGAGGTTTGGAAAATCAATGCTTCCCGATTCCACTATTTGACGACCAACAAGAAATTTTAAACTGTTAGGATTTGGCGTGTCCAGTGTCTGTATTGCCATGAATCGAACTATAATGAAAAATATTATATTCAGAATATTTCCTTCAACTAGGTTTTAAATTATGCTCTATATTAATTGCTAAAACCACCAATTTTCTAATACACCAACGTGAGTCAATAAATGAGTTCACATTCTCATTCAATGGGGGGGCGGGGGGGGGGAAGAAGAACACTTTAAATCAGCCATTCTCTTTTTTTAATTTTATTTTCACACTATGAACCATATCCATCAAAATATATTTCCCTCATAAATATACACAGTGGCATTTTTCTCCCCCTTTTTCCCCCCTACCTTCCCACCCCCCTCCAAACCCATTAAATGTTCAACATATTAAATAAAACCATTAAACAATGTCATCACACAATGAAAATAAACAAGAAAATTGTGTCATCTACTTTTACACACTGGATTTTGTCTTCTTATCATTTTAGAGGGTGGAGGTCTGAGGCAAGCCCTCTCTGTCGTGTTCCATGTACGATTCCCAAATTTGTTCAAATAACGTGACTTTATAAATTTTTTTTGCTACAGCTAAGGCTTTCATAATAAATCTTTTTGGCGCTTCATCCAGTTTGAGGCCAAATTCTTTACTTCTTATATTGCTTAGAAGATCTCTGGATTTTTTGGTATGTTGCTTTTTGTGATATTATTTAATACCTGATTTAGATCTTCCCAAAACTTTTTCACTTTCTCACATGCCCAAATTGTATGTACTGTTGTTCCCATTTCCTTCTTACAGCGAAAACATATATCTGATAATGTTGGATCCCATTTTTTTAACTTTTGGGGCGTGATATATAACCTGTGTAACCAATTATATTGTATCATGCGTAACCTCAGGTTTATTATATTCTTCATAGTTCCAGAGCACAACTTTTCCCATGTTTCATTTTTTATCTTTATGTTTAAATCTTTTTCACACTTTTGTTTGGGTTTATAGCTTATTTCATGATTTTCCTTCTCTTGCAGTTTGATGCACATGTTCGTTATAAATCTTTTTATTATCATTGTTTCTGTAATCACATATTCAAAGCTGCTTCCTTCTGGTAATCTCAGTCTGTTTCCCAATTTATCCTTTAAGTAGATTTTCAGTTATTGATATCCAAACATTGTACCATGAGTTATTCCATATTAATAAATTATTTCCCAAAAAATAATTTTCTATTCTTTTAATTCCTTTTCTCTCCCATTCTCTAAAAGAAAGGTTATCTATTGTAAAAGGGATTAGCTGATTTTGCATCAATAATAATTTTGGTAGTGGGTAATTTGTTTTTTTCCTTTCTAAGTGAATCATCTTCCTTATATTGAGTAAATGATGCAACACTGGTGAGCTTTTATATTCTATCAGCTTTTCATCCCACTTATAAAGTATATGTTCCGGAACCTTTTCCCCTATTTTATCTAGCTCTATCTTAGTCCAATCTGGGTTTTCCCTTGTCTGATAAAAATCTGATAAATACCTTAATTGTGCTGCTCGATAACAATTTTTAAAGTTTGGTAACTGCAAACCACCTTGGTTGCACCTCTCTATTAATTTATCTAATGCTATCCTCTGTTTCTTCCCTTTCCATAAAAATTTCCTTATTATTCTCTTTAGTTCATTAAAGAATTTCTCTGTTCAGGGAATTGGTAACGATTGAAATAAGTATTGTATCCTTGAGAAGACATTAATTTTAATGCACACATGTCAAACTCTGGCCCGCGGGCCAAATTTGGCCCGCGATATAATTATATTTGGCCCGCAAGATCATATTAAATATATATTAGAGTTGGCCCGCTGGCCGCCGCGCCAGTATAGCGCATGCACACTGAAGGTGAAAATGAAGACGCCGGAGGTGTGGAGGGATCTCAGAGTCCCGAATCCCGGGGATCGGAGCGCCGCACTCAGCCCGCCCGGCTCCCAGACACAGACGCGGTTGGAGTTGGGGACCATCCTCACTGGGTCTGCGCTTCAGCGGCGACGCCGGACCGAACGTCTCGTTGGCGATGCCTTCCCCTTCGCTCCGTGCGCGGCGGATCCTGCCTCCCGCTCCTTTTGTTGGAGACGAGCCCGGCGCCGTGAGATCGCAGTTTAATTCCTCTCCAACCATGGGAGGGGGGTGGGAGCAACGCGCTCTTCTCAGCCAATTCCTCCACCGCCCCGGACGCCGGCGTTTCAACGGGGGGTTCGGGTGCCTTCGTCAGGCGACCGACCTGTTGGTCCAAGACAAGGGGAGAGCGTACAAACTCCACTCAGACAGCACCTGAACTCGGGTGAACGTGGAGCTGCAACCCCACATTCCACATCAGGACTGCGTGTAAGATTGGGAGCAGTGAGACGGAAGCTTATTTTGTTCCTGTGATTTAAGCCTTTCTTGGGGTGGGGGGGGGTCCTTCTCTGACCACTTGCCTAACAATTAACCTAATCAGATGTGGAGTTACCACAATACAACAGTTCTCAACCTTTTTCTTTCCACTCGCGTCCCTGTGCCATTGGTGCTCTGTGATTAGTAAGGGATTGCTTAAGGTGGTCTGTGGGTGGAAAGAAAAAGTTTGAAGACCACTGCTTTAATCATCCCTCATTGACTCGTCATGTGCACGGTTTCAGAACGCTAAAGGAAATGGGCCAACGACAATGACAATGAAAGAGTTTATCCAAAACTATTATTAAACATTTATTTTAATAAGAAAAAGTTTAACATTACATATGTTGAAAGAAGAGAAAACATGCAGATGTTGTTGAAAATTTTCAATAAATATTTAGTCCAAGTTTTTAATTTAGGCCCTCCGTGAATTTAAGTTTGACACCCCTGTTTTAATGCAATTTACCCTCTCTATCAACGTTAATGGTAATTCTTTCCAATGTTCTAAGTCTTCCTGGAATTTCTTTATTAGTGGTTGATAATTTAATTTGTACAACTGGCTTAAATTATTATCTAATACCTAGGTATCGGATTGCTTGTGTTTGCCATTTGAATGGTGATTCTTTTTAAATTCTGCATAATCTCCATTGCAGGCAAAATCTTCGCTAGGATTCTACTAAATAGAATAATACCTAGTGTCGCCGAGAATATTCTCCCAGAATCACAGTGCGGCTTTCGCGCAAACAGAGGAACCACTGACATGGTCTTTGCCCTCAGACAGCTCCAAGAAAAGTGCAGAGAACAAAACAAAGGACTCTACATCACCTTTGTTGACCTCACCAAAGCCTTCGACACCGTGAGCAGGAAAGGGCTTTGGCAAATACTAGAGCGCATCGGATGTCCCCCAAAGTTCCTCAACATGATTATCCAACTGCACGAAAACCAACAAGGTCGGGTCAGATACAGCAATGAGCTCTCTGAACCCTTCTCCATTAACAATGGCGTGAAGCAAGGCTGTGTTCTCGCACCAACCCTCTTTTCAATCTTCTTCAGCATGATGCTGAACCAAGCCATGAAAGACCCCAACAATGAAGACGCTGTTTACATCCGGTACCGCACGGATGGCAGTCTCTTCAATCTGAGGCGCCTGCAAGCTCACACCAAGACACAAGAGAAACTTGTCCGTGAACTACTCTTTGCAGACGATGCCGCTTTAGTTGCCCATTCAGAGCCAGCTCTTCAGCGCTTGACGTCCTGCTTTGCGGAAACTGCCAAAACGTTTGGCCTGGAAGTCAGCCTGAAGAAAACTGAGGTCCTCCATCAGCCAGCTCCCCACCATGACTACCAGCCCCCCCACATCTCCATCGGGCACACAAAACTCAAAACGGTCAACCAGTTTACCTATCTCGGCTGCACCATTTCATCAGATGCAAGGATCGACAATGAGATAGACAACAGACTCGCCAAGGCAAATAGCGCCTTTGGAAGACTACACAAAAGAGTCTGGAAAAACAACCAACTGAAAAACCTCACAAAGATAAGCGTATACAGAGCCGTTGTCATACCCACACTCCTGTTCGGCTCCGAATCATGGGTCCTCTACCGGCACCACCTACGGCTCCTAGAACGCTTCCACCAGCGTTGTCTCCGCTCCATCCTCAACATCCATTGGAGCGCTTTCATCCCTAACGTCGAAGTACTCGAGATGGCAGAGGTCGACAGCATTGAGTCCACGCTGCTGAAGATCCAGCTGCGCTGGATGGGTCACGTCTCCAGAATGGAGGACCATCGCCTTCCCAAGATCATGTTATATGGCGAGCTCTCCACTGGCCACCGTGACAGAGGTGCACCAAAGAAAAGGTACAAGGACTGCCTAAAGAAATCTCTTGGTGCCTGCCACATTGACCACCGCCAGTGGGCTGATAACGCCTCAAACCGTGCATCTTGGCGCCTCACAGTTTGGCAGGCAGCAACCTCCTTTGAAGAAGACCGCAGAGCCCACCTCACTGACAAAAGGCAAAGGAGGAAAAACCCAACACCCAACCCCAACCAACCAATTTTCCCCTGCAACCGCTACAACCGTGTCTGCCTGTCCCGCATCGGACTTGTCAGCCACAAACGAGCCTGCAGCTGACGTGGACTTTTTACCCCCTCCATAAATCTTCGTCCGCGAAGCCAAGCCAAAGATAATCCACATTACTCATTGGCATCGCTTCACTTTTATTTGTGTTGATCTTGTACCCCGATATTTCTCCATATTCCTTCAATTTCTTATGTAGTTCTTTTATTGATATTTCTGGTTCTGTTATGTATACTATGATGTCATCAGCAAATAAACTGATTTTATACTCCTTCTCCTTTATTTTCATCTTTTATTTTATTTTCTGTTCTTATCAGTTCTGCCAATGGTTCTATTGCTAAAGCGAGTGATGGAGATAGTGGACATCCCTGCCTAGTTGACCTACTTAATTTAAATGTGTTTGATACATATTCATTTACTGTCACCTTCACCAATGGTCCATTATGCTTTAATCCAATTAATATATTTTTCTGGTAGATTGAACCTCTGTAATACTTTGAACAAATAATTCCATTCTACCCCGTCAAAGGCTTTTTCTGCGTCTAAAGCAACAGTCACTGTTGGCATCTTATTTTCTTGAACTGCATGAATTAAATTAATAAATTTACAGACATTATCCGCTGTTCGTATTTTCTTAATAAACCCAGTTTGATCTTGTTTGATTATTTTTGGTACACAGTCGGCCAATCTGTTTGCTAATAATTTTGCTATCATCTTATAATCTGAATTAAGTAGAGATATTGGTCTAAATGATGCTGGTGTTAGTGGATCCTTCCCTGTCTTTGGTATCACTGTAATTATTGGTGTCTTACATGAATCTGGCAAGTTTTGTGTTTCTTTTATCTGGTTCATTATTTCCAGGAGAGGAGGAATTAATAACTCTTTAAATGTTTTATAGAATTCTACTGGGAATCCATAATCTCCAGGCATTTTATTGTTTGGCAGCTTTTTTTTAATGTATCCTGTACTTCCTCTATTTCAAATCGTTTCATCAGCTTGTTTTGCTCCTCTTCTTGCAATTTCGGCAGTTCAATTTTAGCTAAAAACTCTTCTATTTTACCATCTTTCCCCTCATTCTCAGTTTGGTATATTGTTCATAAAATTCCTTAAAGTTCTCATTAATCTCCATTGGATTATATGTAATTTGTTTGTCCTTTTCCCTTGATACCAATACAATTCTTTTATCTTGTTCTGTTTTACGTTGTCAAGCTAATATTTTGTGTTTTTTCTCCTAGTTCATAATACTTTTGCTTTATTTTCATTATGTTCTTCTCCATTTTATACGTTTGTAATGTTTCATATTTTATTTTTTTGTCCGCCAATTCTCTTCTTTTTGTTATATCGTCCCTTGTTGCTAGTTCTTTTTCTGTACTTACTATCTCCCTTTCTAACTGCTCTATTTTCCGATTGTAGTCCTTTTTCATCTTAGTTACATAACTTATTATCTGCCCTCTAATGAAGGCTTTCATTGCATCCCATAATATCCCATAATATAAATTTGTATTTATTTCAAAGTACATTTTAATTTGGTGTTCAATAAATTCTCTAAATTCCTGTCTTTTAAGTAGCATGGAGTTTAACCTCCATCTATATGTTATTGGTGGGATGTCCTCCAGTTCTATTGCTAATAACAGGGGTGAGTGATCAGATAGCAATCTAGCTTTATATTCTGTTTTTCTAACTCTCCCTTGAATATGGGTCGACAACAAAAACATATCAATCCTTGAGTATGTTTTATGCCTACTCGAATAATATGAGTATTCCTTCTCCCTTGGGTGCTCCCTCCTCCATATAGCCATAAGTTTCATTTCCTGCATTGATTTAACCATAAATTTGGCCACTTTATTCTTTCTGCTAGTTTTTTTTCCAGTTTTATCCATCTTTGAGTCCAAATTAAGGTTAAAATCCCCTATCAATATATTCCCCTGCGTATCTACAATCTTCAAAAAAATATCTTGCATAAACTTTTAATCCTCTTCATTACGTGCATATATATTGAGCAAATTTCAGAATTCTGAATATATCTGACACTTTATCATTACATACCTCCCTGCTGGATCTATTATTTCCTCCACTATTTTGATTGGTACATTTTTATTAATTAATATAGCTACTCCTCTGGCTTTTGAATTATATCATGCTGCCGCTACGTGCCCTACCCAGTCTCTCCATAATTTATTATGCTCCACTTCAGTTAGATGCGTTTCCTGCACAAATGCTAGATCTATTTTTTCTTTTATCAGGAAATTTAATAACCTTTTAAGTTTAATTTGGTTATGTATTCCATTAATATTTATAGTCACAAAGTTCAACATGGCCATCTCATATCCTGTTTACACCTCATTTCTGCTTCCTCACCATAACCAACTCCCTTTTCCCCATTTTCATCTCTCAGTTTTCCCTTTTTAAACTCAATGTATGACAACACTTTTAAAACATAAAATACTTCAACAACTCCCACATCTAAAATTCCCTTAACACCAAATATACCCCTCCCCCACCTCTCTGAGTTGCCCCTTATCCCCTTATCCCTTGCCAGGCAACCACAATTCCCCTCTCCATTTGGATTGCGAACCCGCTCGCAAGCGTCAACTGATTTCGCAGTGACGGTTATTCTCTCCCACCCAAGCCCCTCCAGAAGACTTTTATCTTCACATATAACAAAGCTCACCCTCTTTTTTTCCCCCCTTACTTCCTTTCTTCCCCTTCTTTAGTTCTTACTTATACATTAGCTTTACATCTTTATATGTATTTTATCGCCGTTCTTCATTCTTGTTACATCTCTTCATCTCTCCTTGTCCTGCAGGCATTCTGCAAATTCTCGTGTTTCCTCTGGATCCGAGAACAGTCTGTTTTGCTCCCCTGGTATAAATATTTTAAGCACAGCTGGATTCTTGACATAAATTTATAACCTTTTTTCCATAGGATCAATTTTGCTGTATTAAACTCCTTTCTCTTCTTTAAGAGTTCAAAACTTATGTCTGGGCAAAAAAAATATTTTTTGATCCTTGTATTCCAATGGTTTTTTGTCTTCTATAATTTTATTCCTTGCCCGCTCCAGTATATTTTCTCTTGTCGTGTATCTCAGAAATGTTACTAAAACGGATCTTGGTTTTTGCTGTGGTTTCAGAGCTAATGTTCTGTGTGCCCTTTCTATTTCCATTCCTTCCTGTATTTATGGCATTCCTAGGACCTTCGGGATCCATCCTTTTATAAATTCCTTCATATTTGTGCCTTCTTCATCTTCCTTTAGGCCCACTATCTTTCTGTTGTTTCGCCTACTATAGTTTTCCATTATATCCGTCTTCTGAGCTAACACCTCTTGTGTCTCTAACTTTTTTGTCACTTTCTTCCAATTTTCTTAAGTCATTCACTTCCATTTCTACAGCCGTTTCTCGTTCTTCCACATTTTCTAATCTTTTCTCTATTTCTGTC
Organism: Narcine bancroftii; assembly: GCF_036971445.1. Lineage (NCBI taxonomy): Eukaryota > Metazoa > Chordata > Chondrichthyes > Torpediniformes > Narcinidae > Narcine > Narcine bancroftii. The sequence goes on from NC_091474.1 coordinate 90,854,555, forward strand.
ATGACCAGCTCTAATCTATTCACTTTATCTTCTGTACTTTTCATTTTTCTTTTCATTTCACTAAATTCTAATGTCAACCATTCTTTTAATGCTCTCATTTGTTCTTGAAATTTTTTAAAATCTATATCTTCTATTTCTCTGTGCAGATCTTGGTCTTCTTCTGTGTCTGCACCTGTGTTTGTGTCTTCTAGTTCCCTTCCTTGCATCTGTGTCTCTTCTGACTTTCCTGTTGAGTTGCTTGCCTCACTTTGCTGGGCTTCTTCTTGCTTGGCTTCTTGCTGTTGGTCCTCTTCTTCTGGACTACTCATCTGTTGGGCCTCCTGTTGCTGTTCTTCTTTCCCATCACTCCCTTTCCTGTTGCTTTCCTCTTCTTCCAGCTGAGACCCCTGGTGTCGGCATCCCTCAGCTTGTCGTACTGATTGCTCGCTCCTCAGCTGGGCCCCCCTCCCGTCGGTGTTTTCTTTTTTCTTAGTGAGCGCACTGCGCGCTTTTGTTTGGCTCAGAGAGCCATTTTTGCAGTCCAGTGGTCGGGAGATCGCGACTCTGTGGGGTCGTCACCAACCTTAGGGAATGGGCTCTCTTCTCCACGACGGCTCCCTGTTTCTTCATTCAGGTAAGGCTTTCTCCTTTCTCTTCCAGCGTCTTGTCTTTTCTTTTTTCCCCGTTGTTTTTACTTTTTCCTTCTTGGGTGCCATTTTCTTTCTTTTCTCCACAACTTTATCTTTTATTTGTTATGTTTTGCGTTTCTTGAACTTTGTATTTTCTTCACATTATTTCTTCTTTTCTGGAAAGGGCTGGTATTCTCCTACCGGCCACTACTCCATCACATGACTCCTCCCAAATCAGCCATTCTCAATGGGGTCCATATGCACCCCACCCCAAGGCTTGAAAACATCTGGGAGTGGGGTGAACACAGACCAAAATCATTAAAAAATATATAGGAGACAAGTACAGAAGAAATCAATTAAACCTGACTGCTTCAGCGAAGGGGTCCATAAACTTTGAGTTGGGCCATAGCAAGATTGAGAATGGCTGCTTTACCTTGTGTGCTCAATCATCTGCTGATCCTTTCAGAGATAAAATTATACTCTTGGATGCAAGAGAAAGATATCAAAGATTTGTCTGAGCATGTGCAGTATATTATGAAGGAACTGGTTAAATATGCACCTCATGATACCATCAATGCAGTCTCCACAAAATCCTCCAAATTCTCTGAAAATATAAGCCACCCAAGGTCTGTGCCGACTCCCGCATTTACATCACTATCATGAGGCTTTGGTTACACCTAGTTGGCTACAATGGGAGACCTATGTCATTCGTATGCCCAACACCAGACACTTGAAATGGACACATTTTTCATAGCTCGGTCACAAGATATGGTTAGCAGGCAAACAGAGGAAGATATTTAAGGCTAGGTTTAAAGCCTCCTTAAAGAAATTCAAGATCTTGAGAGTCACGCATTGTTTTATGTGGTGAAGGAGGATTCAGAATTTATTGAGAATCTGAATGACTGTGCAGATAGCAGAAGGAGCACATGGCATCGCAAACTACCTACCTACCCACCATGTGAGAGACCTCCTGCTTCATACATGGAAGAATCTATGGCTCCTGCACTGGCTCATTAGCCAGCTCAGAACCTACAAAACCAATGTGGCAGTCATCCAAAACCTTAAAGGACTGCCGGTGAAGAAGAAATATGCTTCAATCGTGCTTATGCAATTTTAACAGCTGCAATCAGAATGGTCCCAAACACATGACTATCCCAATGCTTATTCTGAAAGGTTCAGGCAGTGGCCAGTGATGCCACTGATGCACTTTGCCACAGATTTCCAGACATTCAATTGTGCCAATTAGGAAGTTCTACTTTTTAAAAGGACTCAACAGTTATTTACAACTATTGTAGGAAATTAGCATTTACAGCGTGGCGCCATGTACAGGTATAACCCGCTTTACGAAACTAGAGCGTTCCTATGTAATCTTTTGTAAGCTGAAATGGCGTAATGCGAAAATGCATTCACTACTATTGAAGGCTATTTTCGTAAAAGTGAAAACCCATTCAAAATTCATTTAAATCCTTTCATAAAAGTGAATTTTTGTAAAACGGGGTAAACCTGTATTGCTCTTCTGGGAATGCAGGTTTAAGAAACTTAGCAATTTTGCATTTGAACTCTGACAATATTTCAGTCACAAGCAATTGTCTCTAAAAAAAAAATCAACCTTAATCCTATGCAACAATTTGAACTCCTGGCACCAGCTCCAAATTGGGACAGGTTCGTTGAGTGAATTTTCCTCTGTAACAATTGTTGCAATTCTGCAATGCCAGACTCTATTAGGAGCCATGCCTCACAGTGGAGACCAGCGACATGCTCTACTGCCTTCATGTTCGGGACTCGTGGATGTTCTCTGTATACGAGTAAATGTTGGTCACTGTGTGGGAAGTTCCAGGCATTTGCCTGTAAATTCATCACAATGTAGCTGAAGTTTGCAACTAATTTGAAAAGTAGCCTGGTAAAGAACAACAAATAAATAACAATAGGTTTTTTAGATGACATAGAATAAATTTACTAGCCATCAGGCAACCATCTTCTTTTCTCTAATTACATTATGTAACATGCACCCAAATAACAGTCTAATAACATTCCAGGAGATACTACATCCATCAGTTAAGTCATGCACTTTGTCAGTAAGTACACAGGTTAATAATCACTGATGGAAATCGCGGGAGTCACAATGCTGACCACTGTAAATCTGGCAAACTACCTCAATGTTGCAAAATAGAGGTCTCAACTGTTTACATGCACTAAAGGGTCATTTTGTTGCGCTTCAATATCAGGGGTCTCCAAAGTGGTTGATATCTACCCCTGGGAGTCGTTGGGACAATCCAAGTGTTCAATAAATGCCGGGGTGGGGGGGGGGGTGTGATGGTGTTTGATAAATGGTTGGGGGGTTGGGCGGGTCGATTGAACTTTTGTGATTGAAAGCAGGAGTGTGTCTACGGAAAATAGCCCCTATTGCAGGGGTGGCCAACCTCTTGTGAGAACCGGCCTTGGTGGCCACCACATTGTATTTGGCTTCAGCCTCTTAGAAAGTAGAGAGCGAAGGACCGACAGTGCAGAGAGGTACGTGTCCAACGCCGCAGCCACAACCGCCTTATCCAGCGCCACCAACCCCTCTTTCTCCCCCCCCCACCCCCCATCACCCCAAGGATTCCATGCCTCGGGGGTCAAGGATTCCATGAAGGGGTTGACGGTCTAAAAATTTTGGGGACCCCTGGTTGATGTAAATGGAAATAAATACGTATAATTTATTCTCAGTTACTAACAATACATTTTAAGAATGTCAGCTTTCATCGTTTATCCTCAAGATCACTCATTCTTTGCTACCCTATTCTGCTATCACTTTGAATTGAGACAGATTTGTAGGGTCTTGCAATCGTCTGTAAATTCAGTCAATTCACTCCTAATCCATATGTATCTTTTTTTAGATAAAATCCAACTTCTTTGGGTATGATGGGAAAGAGATATAAATATTCTTCTGTGTTAGGTCAGGTTAAAAGTTGCTTTCTGAACAGCAAATCCCAGCAATAACCCTTTTACACTAATGAACCTGAACCTCTCTTTCCTTCTAAGATTTTTATTGGGGCAATGAAGAGAATATTTTTGAACCTTGCCTATGCTCACCCATGCAACACTGAAAATAACTGAAAGTATTTCTATAATCGCTGATGTACATTGTATCCTCGTCATGAAATCAATTTCTTAATGTCAATTTGTCTGCATGGATCTTAACCAAACCCTAACAATATTAACCAAGATGAGATGGTTAAGGTATGCAATTGTGATTGAAACCACTAAAGATTTAATTAGGATACTCCACAAAACTATTGAGACATTGCAAGAACAGATAAGAGCATGGCACATAAATATATGATGCATTGACAAAAAAGAGCTTTGTCTTCCATCTAGTGGCTGCAACTATTCCTGCAGATTAAAAATTATGAAATAGAAATTTCAAGGAACTGCTTGGAATGAAGAAAACTGTAGGTAAACATTCGCAAACTCTATTTTGATTAAATATAAATTTTTAAATCTGCATTTATTTTTTAAAACTAAACATTTAGTACATCGGAACGTTCAATTTTGCAATATTGCCTGAATAATTTAGTTACTGTACACAAATTCTAAACATGGCACTTTGAAGTGCATGGATACGAAAACAATAAAAATTAAGTTGTATTTAAGATCTACAGCCTCTCTGATGCAAATTGACAGCCTTGTACTGAAAAGAGATTTACTTTATCAACGAATACTTCAGTGATGTATGATAAGTTGCTTTAG